>NW_026843713.1:3179014-3496915 GCF_030254825.1 Meriones unguiculatus
GGTCCATAGCAAGAAGAAGAGAAAGGAAGAAAGAGGAGGAGAGGTGGAGAATAAGCAGGAGAGTTCTTGGAACCACATAGAGAGATGGTCCATACCTAAGATATGACTAAAACACATACAATGAGCTGAGCGAAATCTGAATGGTAGGAATCTATGCAGTCTTGGAGGTTTAGGAATAACTTTTGCCCAACATTGGACTAAAGGTTAATTAAATAATTCCTGTTTCTGTGTCATGATTTGGGTCTACAGCTTTGGGTTTAGGAATAACTGCTGCTTAACTATGAGATATTTCAATAGTAAATATTAATAACTATCAACAAATGGCCCCCAGCTAATCTAACTATATAATAAATGGCCACCAACTAATCTAAGTATCCACACCCTTTAAATCATTCTTTAACATAATTTAGTGGGGGAAGATTAAACTCTTAGTAATACAACCCCAATAACCCAAACCTAAAACCTAAAAATTCCCAGGTCAATTACTCTCTCTTTAAGAGAGACTCTTAAACAGGCCCAGGAGTAAAAGACGGTCTATTGTAGACAGACCTGAGTCTTAACATAACAAAACTGGCTGCTGCTACAGTCTAACAGGAGGATACACAAGCATGGCTTCCTTATATTGTGGCTGGCTCAGCTCAGCTCATCTCAGCAGCCATGTCTGGAAAGAAAGGAACTGCAGGCACACAGACCTCTAGACAAAGCTTGGACTAAAACTGCATCTAAAACTTAAAAAAAAAATGTCATGGCAGAGGGTATTTTAATCCTCTTTGGCTTTGTTTTGGTTGCCATAGTTTTGAATCTGGTTGCAATGTATTTAATGTTGGTGGCTCTTCTGGAGGACTTCTCCAAGAAAGTGCAAGGAGAAAATGGGGAAATCAAACAAGGAATGGAATACTAAATTACAGACAACAGAAAGGGTACTCTTCCTAATAAAAAAAAAATAGATTAATAACAGCTAAAATTTGATCAAAGCTCTCTGGCTGCAACACACTTGTCAGCTCTTTCTGGTAGGGGTATACCAATTCATTAAACATCAATTAAATTCCAAAAACAGCCAACTGGGCTTTGCTTGTCACAGCATAACAACTGACTCAAAACTGAAAATTTTCTTGTCTCTTTGCTTAATTTTCATTTAAAGGCTTTGTGTTACAAATATATTGATTTGAGAAAAAAAATATTCGAACAAGATGATGAAGGCACATGCCTTTAATTCCCAACACAAAGTAAAAAGAAACAGGCAGATCTGTGAGTCCCTGATTAGCCTAATTTACATAACAAATCCTGCTGTTTAGCCACTTAGAGACATAGTCTAAAATTCAAAATGACAAAATTTTCCTTAAGATTAATATGTAAGTTTGTTTTTCTTATTGATAGATGTTATGTCCTTACTGTTTTAAAGATTAAATTCACATCACATTTAGGTTCGTATGAGGAGAGATGATGTCACAATGCTCTAAAAAGACCAGCTAATTTCAGAAAGTGGAACTTCCACAGGAGAACTGGTGCTAAAGGGCATTTTGGCTTAAGAGATGGAAGGTCAATGGAAGGACCTAAAATTAGGCTGGCAGAAAAACACGAACTGCACACCTGCCATGTTAAAAAACAAAACAAAAAACAAAACAAAACAAAACAAAACCTTTGATATGCTGACTAAATTAACATGTCACACTGCCCTTGAAGCAGACTTATCCTTTTAACATGAGAAATATTCAAGGGGGATAAATATTGGTGATGCCTAATTAAAGCTGGCAAAGTACATATTAGACTAGTTAAGTAGTAAAAACTCAAAAATTATACTTTATATATTTAAAAGGCAAAACTGTCCATCCCATGTCAAACAAGGCAGAAACAAAAGCCCAAATAAATGTCAAAACAGAAATCCATAAACCTAATTGTAAACCTAACCCTAACCCTATGCTATGCTCACATCAAAATGATATAATGGCTTCAAAAATGCTATTATGACATCACAAAGGAAATTTGACTTCCAAATGCTATTATGATATCACAATGGCACTTGACATCACAATTATAGTATGACATCATGAAGGAATGATGACATCACAAGGCTATGATGGCATCACAATAGTGAAAATAAGATCCTAATGATAATATGACATCACAATGTTATTATGACACCAAAATGCATTCATGACATGATTGTCTTATGACATCACAATGGAATTTTGAGATCACAATTTCATTATGACCTCAAAATGCTAATATAATATCACAATGGTATTTTGACATCATAATGGTAGTATGAAATCACAATGGAATTATGACATCACATTGCTATTATGAGATCATGTGGTATACTATGACAATGGAATTAGAACATCAAAATTATAATATAACATAATAATATAATTATGATATCACAATGCTATTATGACAGCAAAGTGGTTTGACATCCAATGGTAATATGATTTCACAAAGGTTTTATGACATCACAATAGTATAATGAGTTCAGAATGCTATTATGACATCATAATGCTTTTCCAACATAACGGCAGTATGAATTCACAATGGAATTTTGACATAACAATGGCATTATGACCTAAAAATACTATTAAATCATCACAATGCCCTCATAATGTCACAACAATATTATATCACAGTAGGATTATGACAGCATAAATGTTTTATATCACATAGTATTAGACATCACAATAATATGACATCCAAATGCTGTTATAAGATCATAATGAGGGAGGAGGGAGGGTGGGATTGGGAGGGGAAGAGGGAGGGGCTTATGGGGGGATGCAGAATGAATAAAGTGTAATTGATGAAAAATTAAAAAAAGGGAAAAAATAATTTAAGAACCTTAAATGACTTTCAAAAGTGGAGGAAAACATGGAGTTAGTCAATTGGCATGGAGCACGTCTCGCCCCTGGGGGCAATGGTCTCCTGAACCTACTCAGACCTCGGACACCACCACTGCTAGTTCTAGAACTGATGCAGGATGTTCCAACGAGGGGGTTAAGGCTTCTTATAATATTTCCTATAAGCCCATACCTGTTTGTCTATATCCCCCATTTTTATTCATTATTAGCCAGATAGAGCCAAGTAATTGTGGTGATGATACTTGCTTTTTTGCCCAATGCTGGAATGCTAGTAAATTTAGGTATGCCCTGGTTACTCGCATGCCTCACTGCGTGCCTGTGCCCGTTGATGTCCCTCACGCTATGACTCTCTTCAGACAGAAAAGGGATCTTGGAACTACAGCCACCATTGTTACTACCATCTCATTGGCGGCTGTTGGAGATACCACTGGGGCATTAGCCATGAGTCACACTGGGCAGACTGCTCAGACCCTGAACATTTAGCCAATGTAGCTCATGCCTTAGTTGTACATAAAGGAATTAATACTCAACTAAAAGGAATCTTGATGGTGTTCAATCAGAGGATTGACCTCGTGCAGGAGCAAATTGATACCCTATGGCAAATCGCTCAACTTGGCTGTCAATGAAAATATGCTGGACTTTGAGTCACTAGCATATAACATGAGAATTTTTCCTGTGCTGCAAATCTGTCTAAACAATTGTCGAGCTATATTTTAGGTAATTGGACTGGAGAATTCGATACTACGATGGAGCAGCTGAGAGTGGCCATTGTCACAGTCAATTCTACCAGAGTGGACGCAGGACTAGCCACAGGATTATCATCATGGATTGCTGCAGCCATGAATCATCTGAAGGAATGGGCGGGCACGGGAGCGTTAGCAGGCCTTCTGGTGTTGGTCTCCTTGGTTTGCCTGTGGTATATATGCAAGATTAGAGTCTCACAACAGTGTGATACAGCCTTGATCATTCAGGCCTTTACAGCCATTGAAGCAGGACATTCTCTCCAAGCATGGTTGGATACCATAAAAAGCTAAAATGTTACGCTCAGAATGCGAGGCTAAGCACTGCACTCAGGGTCAGCCGCTTTGGACCCAGAGAAGAGCATGTCTGGTTGCATGCGGGTTGATGCCCCAGGTCCCGCCTCTGAGAAAAAGGTATCGGACGAGTCTGATGCTCTTTGGGTGGATGACACCTAAACGAACATCGGTACAAATTCCCAATTTATTTCTAATATCAGAGATCAGACCTCTACTCTTGCCTGATGCATCTAAAACAAAAAGCGGGAATTGTAGAGAGCTGCGGAATGCTATGCCTTAAAGATGGAGCCTTCCACCTTCCCGATGGGGAGTGCTCTCTGTCACGAACAATTCCACATTTGGCTAAGGCTGAGGATCCGGCTTGCTTCCATGTATGTGGACCTATCTGCATTGCCCACGTGGCACACCTGGGTTGGCTACCCAGAGGCTATTTAAGCTGTGGGCTGGCTTTCCCCAGGGTCCAAGGATTGTTCAAGGTTTCTGAATAAACTGCATTGAAAAAAAAAAAAAAAAGATCATAATGGTATCATGATATCAAATAATATTGTGATATAACATTTGTGTCATGAATTCCCAATGACATTATAATATTCCATGCTATTATATCATTTTAAAAGCTATAAAACATTTTAAAAGTTATCGTTATTTTAAAAATAGTAACCCTTGGGCAGACTAACAAAGAACTTAAAACTGTTTCTGAACACTTTGAAAATAAAAAAAATTTGTATTTATTTAATTAGGTTCACAAAGTAAAACCAAGCCATGCTGTTTAAGACAATTAAACAAAAATTGCAGTTATTACAATATATCATGTAAAAAATAACTATAAAATATATTGCAAGAATATATATATATATATTCTTCATTTAAAAAGCTGGAGATTATTCAATGCAAAATATTTGCTTATGCTCTTTTACATGAAAAGAAGGACTATAGTTCCATGTTAGCCCAGGTTTGTGCATAGTTATATATATGCCTGGCTGCCAGTACCTAAATAAATGAGTTAATGCTGTTTCTTTCTGGCCTATAAATTTGGTAGGGCCAGAGTAGCAAATTTTTGCTAAGGGCTACAGTCTAATTTTAGAACTCTGTATAATGCTAAATAAAACTTTACCTTTAATTTTTGTTGTTAAGTTTTAATAAAATATGATAGGATTAATAAGATTTGCTAGCCTTTTTATAAATTGTTTAATTACAAGTTTTGCTTAGATTTTACTTTAAAGCTAGCAGATTTAAAGTTATGCTAATGATTATAGTTGAGTACAAGATTTGAGTTTCACCTAGTCTCTTTGTTTAGATTGTTTCTTTATTTATATTTTATTAATTACACTTTATTCATTTTGTATCCCCCCATAAGCCCCTCTCTCCTCCTCTCCTGGTTCCACCCTCCCCCCCCCTTTTTGCATGCATACCCCTCCCCAAGTCCACTGATAGGGGAAGTCCTCTTCTCTTTCTTTCTGATCTTCCTCTATCAGTTCTCATCAGAAGTGGCTGCATTGTCAGGGTTCTAGGTGATCTCCATGAATAGTCCTTGGTTGGAGTATGAGTCTCTGGGAAATTCCCTGTGTTAAAATTTTCTTGTTCTGTTGCTCTCCTGTCCTCTCCAGCCCTTACTATTTCCCACTTCTTACATAAAATTCCATTCACTCTGCCTGTCAGTTGGTCATCATTCTCAGCATCTGCTTTGACAGTCTGCAAGGCAGAGGCTTTCAGAGGCCCTCTGTGGCAGGTTCCTAGGTTGTTTCCTGTTTTCTTTTTCTTCTGATGTCCATCCTCTTTGCCTTTCAGGATGGGGATAGAACATTTTAGTTAGGTTCTTCTCTTTTGTTAAGTTTGTTTAGATGTACAGATTCTTTTTTTTTTTTAGGTTAAATCTAAAATGGATAACCATTAAAGTTTGCCTATACAGATCTACCTAAAATTTGGTTCTACAACATACATTTAAAAATATGCAAAAATTGAGATTATTACGTCATGTTTTATAGGCTGTTATATAGCTGATAAAGGTAGACAAAGAGTAAATCAAATATGCTGGCCCTCAGACTTGCCTGAGATCCGATAAATATGATATTTTAACATATATAAGCTTATTATGACAAAATCCAACCTGTTGAGGCACAAAAAAATAAAATAAAACAATTTAAGTTTTTACAGGAAAAATCTATAGATTTTTCCATTTAAAAGAAAAGTTAGCCCAATTGTTGATACTTTAATGTTTTTTAATACTTTGATGATTCATTATCTGGAGTTGCTGCCTATGCTAATAAAAAAAATCTTGTCAAGTGTCTAATATATCTGTGCAAATTACAGAGTTATCTGCAGTATTGGCTAAATTTCAAAGTTTTTTTTTTTTTAATTACACTTTATTCACTTTGTATCTCCCCATAAGCATCTCGATCCCAACCTCCCTTCCCTTTCTTCACCCATGCCCCTCTCCAAGTCCACTGATAGGGGAGGTCCTTTTCTTCTTCCTTCTGATTTTAGTCTATCAGATCACATCAGGAGTGGCTGCCTTGTCATCTTTTGTGGCCTGGTAAGACTGCTACCCCCTCAGGGGAGGTGATCAAAGAGCAGGCCAATCAGATTATGTCAGAGGCAGTTCCTCTTCCCATTACTGTGTAACCCACTTAGACACTGAACTATCATGTGCTACATCTGTTCAGGGGTTCTAGGTTATCTCCACGAATAGTCTTTGGTTGAAGTATGAGTCTCTGGAAAGTTCCCTATGTTCAAATTTTCTGGTTCCGTTGCTCTCCTTGTGGGGTTCCCATCCTCTCCAGCTCTATTTCCCACTTCAAAGTTTTAATAATCAGTCTTTGAACATGTTTACAGATACTGCAAATGTAGCTCAATCTTTGCCTGGGTTAGAGACTGCAGGTCAAATTCAGACATCTTCTCCTGCTGGAATTTTAGTTTTACAAATTCAAAATTTGATACAAAAAAAAATTCCCTTTTTTATAGGACATTTGAGAGCTCATTCTAATTTGCCAGGACTCCTGTCTAAAGGATATGCATTGGCAGATAAAGTCACCAAAATGTATTGTTCCCAGTTAAGAAGAACCCAGGATGGCCATAATATGCATCATCTTAATAGTCAAACCTTGAGACTTAAATATGGATTGACTAGGGAACAGACCCATAGTATAGTCAAGGCTTGTTGTACTTGTCCTCAATTTCAGCCTGTTCCTCATTTGCTAGTCAGTCCTAAAGGACTGGTTGAAAATTCGATTTGGTGAATGGATATTACTCCTATACTAGAATTTAAACAATTAAAATACATGTTTGTATAGATAGCTATTCTGGATTTATTTTTGCCCCTTTCAACCAGGAAAAGCTGAAAAGTATGTAATTACTCATTGTCTACAGGATTTTAATGGTCTAGCAGTTCCTAAGCAATTGTAAAATGACAATGGAACAGGATATACTAACAAATCTTTTAAAAAGTTTTGTTAACATATTCAATCTTCTCATATAATTAAAATACCTTACAATCCTCAAGGACAAGGCATGGTAGAGCATGCCCACTAGAATAAAATTTATTTGCAAATATCAATCTGTAATCATATGGGGATGAGGATTTTTCTGTGTTTTTTCAAAGGAAAATGATGCATAAAGACTGGAACGTCTGTTGCAACAAGTGGGTGAGGAATTTTCTCCTGCCACTTCTGAGCATGGTAGGTATGAGTATGTTGGCCTGTGCCTGCCTTCCTTGTGTGTTACAGTTCCTTCTTCAACAACTTCAACTGATGCAAGTGCAGTTGCATGAATTTAAATTAAAGGTCTCTAACAGCCCCATTTGAAATGGAAGTAAGTCAATGATATGTAAAAGTAAAATTGTGGTTTTTTTCAAACAAAGACAGAGGTTTGGAAAAACTGCATCCTAGACTTTGATGTCAAGTAAGGAAAAATGCATATTTCACCAATCTAAGACAGACTCTCCATAAAACAAAGAAGGGCAAACTTAAGGAGTCTGGTAATTAGAATTCTGCCTGCTGACCCATGGGAGATATGGGCCTAACCTAAGTTCAATGTCTCGGAGACAGTCCTTGGCAGTCTCTGCATGTGGGGTGTTCTGAGCCTGAGAAGTAAGTAGCAAGCTCTCTGCAATCTTGGGAACCAGAGAGCAAAACTGGTATAACCTTGAATGAATTACTGGATGCCTTGTCTGGTGGCACAGATGTGTTGCTACTGTGAAAAAAAAATTACTTGTATCCTTTACTTTATAAGTGTTATTTGCACCTTCAGGAAACTGAGACTTGATCAGGAATCTGTCTTGTCTCCAGTCTTCCTGTCTCTGTCCCCTATGTATACTCCCTCTTCCAGGTGGTCCCTGTTATACTAGCAGCCTGGACTGTCAGATTACCTTCTCTTTTCCTTCTCTTAAAGACTCAGTACCCCAGAGAACCATAAACACTGCCAGACAATAATATCAGCAAGAATGTGAAGGTACATTTAGTCAGTATGCCAGTAACTGCTCAGTTCAAATTCACAACCTAGGAAATTTCAGATCCAAGACCACAGTAGGAGACCATCTTGTCATTTGGTCCATTCCCCTTAATTTCACATCACTTTAAATCTTCCCTACTTAGGAAGCTGTCCAATTAAATAAACATTAAAGATTCATTTCCTATCTGACATTTTCACAGAGGTAAACAGGAGTAAAGGTGTAGGATGTGGATAAAGGGGTGAGATAAATGCTTGTTGGGTTACACAAGAATGAGTCAAGTGTGTACAAAAAAAGATAGTGGACATTGAGGAAAGTTTGTTGCTTATCTCCATGGAAACCTCAAGATTCTCTCGTGTGCTGATTAGCTTAGATTTAGAATGATGTTATGCAACAGGTGAAATCAAGTAAGAGTTTATGGAGCCATTTATTAAAAGGGCAAAGGGGATAGCCTAATTGAGAGACAGGCTGGGCTACCCTACATTTCTCAATCTGGGCAGCTGAAAGCACACAACACAGAGATAATAGTTCCTGTTTCTAACACTCATAGTTTTGTTAAACTGTCACATATTTCTTTCATGTGGTCATTAATAAAGTCACTTATCCTTGACATGTGAGTCCCATATTATCACAGAATCCATTATTATTTGTTACATGCACAGATACATCTTCAATCAACGAATTACTTAATGAGAAAACACTACATGACAAGGAAACTCATTGAACAAAAAGCAGTTAATTGGGACTTTGCTTATATTTTTTACAGAGACTATCCATGATGTCACAACAGCAAGCAGACAACATGTTGTAGTTCTTCAGCAGAACTAAAACCTTTTCATACTGAACCACAATTGGAAGGCACTGAAAGGGAGTCTGAGAGAGACAGAGATAGAAAGAGGTAGAGAGATAGATTCAGAAATAGAGAGACCAAAACATTTAGAAACAAAGATATAAAGTGACAGAAATAGAGAGACAGACTCCATTCTCTCTGGTTACTTTCATTGCCATATCAACCCTCAATGCACAGCCTCCTATAATATAAGTCCAATAGGAATTATATTATCTAACAAGGCCATACCTGTTAACACTTCCCAGATATTTCCTCACTGGGGACCCAACATATAAAGACAGGAGCATCAAGGGGACATTACAATTCAAATCACCAGGAACTGGAAAAAGATCCAGGGACATCTACGCTAAAAGAACACATAGTATGTCCTTTGTCTTTATAGTTTGTCATTCAATACAATGATTAAAATTCCAGCAACTTCCAAGTTCTAAAGAACAGGACTTACAATCTCCTTTGGGGAAAATGTGGAATATCTCCATAACTGAGTATTTTTCAGCTGTGAAATGACATGATATTTTCAGGCAAATATGTGAAACCAGGAAAATTCATAATGGGTAAAGTAACCAAAAAGCAGAGGACAAATAAGGTATGCATTCACTTAATAGGAGATCACATAATACTGGCTGGGAGATAAAGTTCCAATAGGGATCTAATTCTGACCAACCCATTTTATTCTAGGGGTATTGGATGCAATGAATTGAACTTTTGGGCATCCTATTGAAATTTTCAATCAGTTCAGGCTGTTTTTATTAAAATATGCTGCTATCTGCCCTCAACTCATAGATCAGTGTCATGTTCTTTGATCCACATAGATGGTTCTTTCTTTCTGCATGAAATGGTATTGTGTACAGAGACCCATAGTCTGATATCATGCAAAAACACACAGGTATAAATGGGATTTCCCTATTAAATTCTCCTCCATCCCCTCAGAGTTCTGTAAACCCTGCAGGAGAGAAGGCAGAAAAACTGTCATAAGTAGAGGAAATTGAGGACAGAAAGAAAACAATGCCCTGAGAATCAGGCCACAGAATATGGTCCAGCTATCCTTGATGAGATCTGATATGCTAGGTTCAGATAGAAAGGGGAAGAGCGAGGGCCGGGCAAGATGGCCACACCATGAGGACTCTCATTCTGAGCAGCAGCACAGCAGGATCAGCACAGTAACCAGCAATCAGAACTTGCAGCCATAAAACAGCTGTGTTTCCCAGGTGAGAGGATACCCCATGGTGAGGGATTCAATCTGCTTTTAATTCACCCAGCTAAGCCCCGGAAGAGATCCCATTTCACCAGATGCTTGGTCACCAGCCCAGATCCACAAGCCAGTGTGATCTGGTCATGGTTCCAGACTGAAATGTGGGCCCACAACATCACACACTGGATTTTCCAGTCAAGAGATAACCCCACGGAGCAGGAAACATTTGGGATCGACCTTAGGTCACCCAGACATCCCCTGGAAAAGACTTGGGTTCCACAGGCACCCCAGGAGCTAGCCTGGAGCCAGAGCCAGGGAACTCAGGCCCCAGCACAAAGCCCTGCATGGGCGCCTGATTTGCCACCCTAGATAGAACATTGGGCCCCAGGGGACCAGAGACTGAGTTTCACTGTTGGATGCAAACCCACAGGGAGTGAAAAGGCTGGTCTGATCTCAGAGCACTCAGCTGATACCACCACCCTGAAAAGGTCTAAGGAAACTTACCCAATTTAGGCAGACACCCAGGCTCCCAAAGACCAGAAGGGCAGAGCCATGGGTAGGAGTCTGTGTCTGTGGGGTCTACTCGCCAACCCAGACAGATCAGTGGTCCCAAAGCAAAGACTGGGTGTCCCTGGCAGGAGGAAACCCCACAGCAGGGTGGGGGGATCATCAGGTCTAAATCTCAGGACACCCACCACCAAAAGACTTTCTGGAATCATGCAGACTCTAGGCTCAAGCTTTCTAATGCAGGCAGGAGCGCTGTGCTCAGCTTCCATTATTGAATACCCTTAGGGCACTGGGGCACACAGCTGCATCCTCAGACCTACAAAAGCCAGAGTGCCATTACAGCAGCCCTCAGATACTGTGCCAAGGATCAACCAGTTATCCCTAGCAAGACTGACAAAACTGTGGGAATCCCTGGTCCTTCAAGAGGGCTGCACCCACAGTGTCCAGACCAGAGCAGTGCCTGCAGCCAACATCCCAGATAGGGACACACAGCTTCTGGTCCAGAGTGAGGCACCCAGCCTTCAAACCAGAGTGGAACCCTCAGTTAACAGCCTCTAGACCATAGTGGCACCCCTAGGTGCCAATTCAACCTAGGTACACATTCTCCATGCCTAGAGCAAAGCACTCAGCCTCTGGCCCAGAGACTTGCTGGGTGCTCCTCTCACTTTCCTGGAAAGAACTGTGTGCCCCAGGATAACAGACTGAGTTTCCTTGTTGGGAGAAAACCCCAAAGCTAGGGAATCAGCAGGTTCTTCAAGAGGACTGTACCTGGAAAGCTGTCACAAAAGCAGCAGCTCACTAAATTTATAATGAGAAACCCAGCAGTGGGGCAGCTGTCTTGAGGACTTCTATGGGTAAGAGGAGACACCACCACCACCCCCCCTGCGTAACAAAGACCACATCTACTACTCAGGTCTATACACCTGAGGTGAGCAGTGGCAATTCCTGAGAAACACTGGCCATACAGTGACCATACCCAAAAAGCAGAAGAGGACTCCTTCAGGAAATATCATCTTCCAGCCAACAGGATTCTACCTACCTCAGGACTCCAGGAAGCACAGAAACTAACAGCCAACACCTAAAATAGCCCAATGGGTAGAGGTCATCGTAAAAGCTCAACCAAAAAAAGACAGAGCAGTATGGCATCTCAGGAACCCAGCCATCCAGGGGTGAACCGGCCTAGACAATGCAGCATAATAGAAAATCAAGATGACCTTACATCTATGCTGATGAAGAGGATAATAGAGGAAACAAATAAAATACATAAAGAATTAGAGGAAGATAAAACCAAACAGATCATGGCTATCTGTAAAGAAATGGAGGAAGTTAAAGACAAACAGATTATGGCCATCCGTGAAGAAATATGGGAAGATGCAGCCAAACACCTTGCAGCCTTCAGAAAAGAAACAATTAAATCACTAAAAGAAATAAAAGAAAAAGAGTTGAAGGAACTAAAAGAAAAATAGGAAAATACAATCAGACAGGTGAAGTAAACAAACAAACAAAAAAAAAATCAAGACCTGAAGATAGAACTGGAAAAATTAAAAAAAACACAAATGGAGGAAATAATGGAGAGGAAAAATTAAGAGAAGAAAACAGGAACTACAGAGGTAAGCATAACCAACAGACTACAAGAGATGGGAAAAAGACTCTCAAGTGTAGAAGATACAATGGAAAAAAATGATGTATCTGTCAAAGAAAATGTTAAATACAAGAAATTCCTGACACAGACTTTCCAAGAAATCCAAGACAATATGAAAAGACAAAACCTAAAGATATTAGGTATAGAGGACAAAGAAGACACCCTGCTCCAAGGCCCAGAAAATAGTTTCAACAAAATTATTGAAGAAAATTTCCCCAGGTTAAAGGAGAGGCTAATAAGAATACATGAGCCTACAAAATTGACCCAACAAATTTGACCAGAAAAGAAAATCCTCCCGCCACATAATAATCAAAACAGAAAGTATACAGAACGAAGAAAAAATACTAAAAGCTGCAAGGGAAAAAGGCCAAGTAATGTATAATGGCAAACCCATTAGAATCACACCTGACTTTTCAACAGAGACTATGAAAGCTAGAAGGGCCCGGACGGATATCATGCACCCCTAAGAGAACACAGGAGTTAGCCCAGGCTACTTTACCCTGCAAAAGTCTCAGTCCTCATAGATGGAGAAAACAACATATTCAATGACAAAAAAAAATTTTTTTCAATAATACCTACACACAAATCCAGCATTACAGAAGTCACTGGAAGGGAAAATAACCCAAGAAAATTAGCTTCTGTCAAGAAAACACAGGAAATAATTGACCTTACTACAGTAATACAAAAAGCAACAAATCACAAAACCTTATAACCACAGCCAACATCAAAATCAAAGGATCTAACAGGCACTGGTCATTAATCTCTCTCAACATCAATGGACTCAACTCTCCAGTAAAATGACAGATTAAAAGAATGGATATATAAACAAAACCCAGCAATCTGTTGCATACAAGAAAAACACCTAAGGCACAAAGATAGACATTACCTGAGGGTAAAAGGTTGGCAGATGACTTTCCAAGCAAATGGACCCAAGAAACAAGTAAGAGTAGCCATTTAATATCTGATAAAATAAACTTTCAACCAAAATTTATAAAAAGAGATGGGGAAGGAAACTTCATACTCATCAAGGGAAAACCAAGAAGACATCACAATCCTGAACATCTATGCCCCAAATACAAGAGCACCCACATTTATAAAAGAAACATTGATAAAATTTAAACCATATATAGATCCCCACACATTAATACTGGGAGACTTCAACACCCAACTCTCAACAAAGGACAGTTCAACAAAAAAGAAATTAAACAAAGAAACAATAACTCTGACAGAGGTCATGAATCAAATGGACTTCACAGACATTTACAGAACTTTACACCCAAACACAAAAGAATTTACCTTCTTCTCAACACCTCATGGAACCTTCTCCAAAATAGACCATATAGTTGATCACAAAGCAAGCCTGAAAAGATGAAAGAAGATTGAAAAAATTCCTTGTATCTTGTCTGATCACCATGGAATAAAGCTGGACCTCAACAACAACAGAAATAGCAAAAAGGCTACACGCACATGGAAACTCAACAACTTGTTACTAAATGACAGCTGGGTCAGGGAAGAAATAAAGAAAGAAATTAAACTCTTCTTAGAAATCAATGAAAATGAAGACAAACATACCCAAACTTGTGGAACACAATGAAAGCAGTGCTAATAGGAAAGTTCATAGCACTAAGTGACTTCAAGAAAAAATTGGAGAGAGCTCATTCAAGTAACTTAATGGCCCACTTAAAAACCCTAGAAAAAGAAGAAACAGACACACCAAAAATGAGTAGACAGCTTGAAGTACTCAAACTCAGGGCTGAAATCAATCAATTAGAAACAAATAAAAAAATTCAAAGAATCAATGAAACCAAGACTGGTTCTTTGAGAAAATCAATAAGATAGAAAAATTTTTAGCCAAACTAACTAAAAGGCAGAGAGACACCACCCAAATCAACAAAATCAGAAATGAAAAGGGGGACATAATTACAAACACTGAGGAAATCCAATCATCAGGACTTACTTCAAAAGTCTATATGCCAAAAAATGTGAAAATCTAAATGAAGTGGATAATTTTCTTGATCAATTTGACTTACCAAAGCTGAATCAGGACCAGGTAAATCAATTAAATAGTCCTATATCCCCCAAAGAAATAGAAGCAGTGAAAAGTCTCCCATCCAAAAAAAGCCCAGGACCAGATGGCTTCAGCACAGAATTCTACCAGACTTTCAAAGAAGAGCTTACTCCAATTCTCTTCAAACTATTCCACAAAATAGAAACAGAAGGAACATTACCAAACTCTTTATATGAAGCTACAGTCACTTAGGTACCTAAACCTCAGAAACACTCAACAAAGAAAGACAATTTCAGGCCAATGTCCCTTATGAACATTGATGCAAAAATACTTAACAAAATACTTGCAAACCGAATACAAAAACACATCAAAGATATTATCCAATATGACCAAGTAGGCTTCATCCCAGGTATGCAGGGGTGATTCAATATATGCAAATCCATCAATGTGATCCACCATATTAACAAACTGAAAGAAAAAACAAACACATGATAATCTCCCTAGATGTTGAAAAACATTTGACAAAATCCAACATCCACTCATGTTTAAAGTATTGGAGAGATCAGGGATACAAGGTACATATATAAACATAGTAAAGGCAATATACAGCAAGCCTATATCCAACATCAAACTGAAAGGAGAGAAACTTAAAACAATCCCACTGAAATCAGGGTCAAGACTTTCTCCATATCTCTTCAAAATTCTGTTGGAAGTCCTTGCTAGAGCAAAAAGACAGCTGAAGGAGATCAAGGGGATACAAATTGGAAAGGAGGAAGTCAAAATATCACTATTTGCAGATGATATGACAGTATACATGAGTGACCCCAAAAACTCTCTGAGGGTACTCCTACAGCTGATTAACACCTTCAGCAAAGTGGCTGGATACAAAATTAACTAAAAGAAAAAATCAATAGCCCTCCTGTATACAAAAGACAAAAGGGCTGAGGAAGAAATAAGAGAAAAAACACCCTACACAATAGCCACAAATGCCATAAAGGACCTTGGTGTAACCCTAACCAAGCAAGTTAAAGACTTGTATGAAAAATTTCAAGCCTCTGAGGAAAGGATTCAAAGATATGAGAAGATGGAAAGATGTCCCATGCTCATGGCTTGGCAGGATTAACATAGTAAAAATGGCCATCTTAACAAAAGCAATATATAGATTTAATGCAGTTCCCATCAAATTGTCAACACAATTCTTTACAGACCTGGAAAAAAATTCTCAACTTCATTTGAAATATCATGAAACCCAGAATTGCTAAAACAATCCTCTACAATAAAAAATCTTCTGGAGGTATATCCATCCATGATATCAAGCTGTACTATAGAGCAACAGTTATAAAAACTGCATGGTACTGGCATAGAAACAGAATGGTGGATCACTGGAACCAAACAGAAGACCCAGAAATAAACCCACACACTTATGGACACCTGATTTTTGACAAAGACGCCAAAACCATACAATGGAAAAAAGATAGCATCTTCAACAAATGATGCTGGTCTAACTGGATGTCTACCTGTAGAAAAATGAAAAAAGATCCATACTTATCACCCTGCATAAAACTGAAGTGCAAGTGGATCAAAGACCTCAACATAAACCCAGACACATTAAATTGGCTAGAAAAAAAAAAGTGGAGAATACCCTAGAACTCATTGGTGCAGGAGAAAACTTCCTGAAAAGAACACCAACAGCATAGGCTCTAAGAGCAACAATCAGTACATGGGACCTCATGAAACAGAAAAGCTTCTGTAAAGCAAAGGAGATCATCATCAAAACAAAGTGATTTCCTACAGATTGGGAAAGAATCAACACCAACCCTTTATCTGACAGAGGACTCATATCTAGTATATATAAAGAATGAAAGAAGCTGAAAAGCAGCAAACCAAGTAATCCACTTAAAAAATCCACTTAAAAAAAAGAGCTGAACAGAGAATTCTCTGTAGAGGAATATGGAATGGCAGAGAAGCACTTAAAGAAATGCTCAACCTCATTAGCCATTAGGGAAATGCAAATCAAAACAACCCTAAGATTTCACCTTACACCCATGAGAATGGCCAAGATCAAAAACTCAAGTGACAACACATGCTGGAGAGGTTGTGGAGAATGGGAACCCTTCTCCACTTCTGTTGGGAATGTAAGCTTGTACAACCACTCTGGAAATCAATCTGGCTCTTTCTCAGACATCTAGGAATAGAGCTTCCTCAAGATTTAGCCGTACCACTCCTATCAAAAAGAGGCTCAAGTACACAAAAAGGACATTTGCTCAACCATATTTGTAGCAGCTTTATTTGTAATAGCCAGAAGCTGGAAACAACCCAGATGCCCCTCAACTGGAAAATGGATGCAGAAACTGTGGTACATCTATGTACAATGTAATACAATGGAGTAATAAAATGGAGTATTACTCAGCAATGAAAAATAAGGAAATAATGAAATTTGCAGGTAAATGTTGGGACCTGGAAAGGATCATCCTGAGTGAGTTGTCCCAGAAGCTATAGACACACATGGTATATACTTACTCATATACACATACAACTTAGAATAAACCCACTAAAATCTGTACATCTAAACATACTAAGCAAAAGAGAGGACAGTAACTAAATTGTTCAATCCACTTCATGAAAGGCAAAGAGGATGGACATCAGAAGAAAAAGAAAACAGGATATAACCTAGGAAACTGCCACAGAGGGCCTCTGAAAGCCTCTGCCTTGCAGAAAAAGCAGATGCTGAGCCTGATTGCCAACTGTCAGGCAGAATAAATGGAATTTTTTATAAGAAGTGGGAAATAGTAAGAGCTGAAGAGGATAGGAACTCCACAAGAAGAGCAACAGAACAACAAAATTTGAACACAGGGAACTTCCTAGAGACTCATACTCCAACCAAGGACTATTCATGGAAATCACCTAGAACCCTGACAATGCAGCCACATCTGATGAGAACTGATAAAGGAAGATCAGAAAGGAGAGGAGGACCTCCCCTATCAGTGGACTTGGGGAGGGGCATGCATCCAGAAAGGGGGGAGGGTGGGACTGGGAGGGGAGGAGGAAGGGGCTTATAGGGGGATACAAAGTGAATAAAGTGTAATTAATAAAAGTTAAATAAAAAAATGAAAGGGGAGGATCAACTTCCCTATCAGGGTACTAAAGAAAGGGTATTTGGGTAGATGAAGGAGGCATGGTGGGATGGGCAGGAGAAGGGGAGGAAGCAGTATGGAGGATACAAATTGAACAAATATCATTATAAGTAAATACATGAGAAAAACTGTGATCAAGTTGAGGAGCTTGATCAACTCAGAGCTATAGAGCTCTTCAGGACTGATGGCTTCTTATTGGGGTCATAGTAGAATACAGCAAGGATGAACTCAGTTTTCTTTAAGGGACTTGGCACTGAGACTGTGATCATGTTTCAATGAGTATATGAACAACACATATTTCAATTAATGTATTTTAATGAAAAAAAATAGTGTGACACATGAGTAGGAATTTGTAACTAGGAGCAAGGAAAAGGTATACAATGTATATTATATGAAATTTCCACATAATCAATAATAATAATATGTTGAAAATTTTACAATGACTTTATCATGGAGAATAGATTCGACTAAAGGAGGGCAGACTTTTTAATTTTAAGACATTTTTTTCCAGGAACTATATATGTAGCAAAGAATCCTAGCCATGAATTATTGGTTACCCAGCTATCTCATACCCCATGAGCTCAGGTGGCAGCACTGAACAAACAATATTTTAGAGGGTTTGTCTGGGGGAACACAGCAAGAAACCTGGCTGCTGTGTTTGCTGGGCATATAATATAACACAGAAACATCTCTTTGTTCTGAAAGACCATTTTAAAGTTTAAACATCAGGACCATATGACGCTTGCTCACTGACTACTCTCTAGGACACAGCTGCCAAAGCAGCCAGGACAGCCAAGGTAATCCTGCTCATAGAAGGTTGGCAACACTAGTGTGGAACAGCATCAACTGTCAAACAGCTGATTGCCACTAATTTCTCCCTTTATATACACTTATCTCTTTCTGTTTCAACCAAACAAGTCCCAAGAATTATCGGGTTTCTTTCTATTTCTCCACTCTTAAAGACTCTATATTTCAGGGAACCCTAGACCCAGCCAGCCTATTATATCAATAAGAATCTGAAGGTACATTTATTGAGTACATGAGTAACTGCTCAATTCTAAGTCACATACTAGGAAATTTCAGTTCCAAGGGCACAGTAGGAGACCACCTTCTAATTTGGTACATTCTCCTTAATCCCACATCTCTATAAATCTTCCCTACTTACAAACCTGTCCAGTTAAATAAACATTAAAATTTAATTTACTACCTGACATTGTCACAGTGGTAAAAAGGAGTAAGTTGTGGGATATGTTAAAAAATGATGAGATAATGGTTTCTTGGGTTTCACAAGAAAAAGTCATCTGTGCCAGAGATACTGGAAACCTATGAAAGTTTGTTTACTCATCTCCAGGGAAACCTCAAGATTCTTTCAGGTGCTGATTTTCTCATAAGGAGAATGATGTCATGCAACAGGTGAAAGCCAGTATGAATTTCAGGAGCCAGTTATTAAAAAGGCCAAGTTGACAGCCTGCTTTAGAGAAAGGCTGAGCAGACCTACATGCCTCAATCTGTTCAGCTGAAACCACAAACCCATAAATGACAGTTGCTATGTCCAGACTCTTATTTCAGGAAAATTGTCATATATTTCTTTCAAGTGTCATTAATAAAGTCAGTAGTCTTTGACATGTGTGTTTCACATTATCACAGATTTTATTAGATTTTATTAAATGAACAGATATGTCCTCAGTCAGTGAATTACTTCCTGGGAAAATGTTCCCTGATCAAGGCAACTCTTTGAAAAAAAAAAACTGTTTAAATGGGACCTTGCTTATATTTTTTCAGAGACCATCCAGAATGTCATGTTAGCAAGCAGTCATCTTGTTGCAGTCCTACAGCAGAACTGAGAGATTTTCATACTGAACCTGAAGCTGCAGGCAGAGAGAGGGAGACAGAGAGAGAAAGAGCTAGGGCAACAGATTCAGTAATAAAGAGACCTGAACAGACAGAAACACAGACATAAATTGGCAGAGGCTGAGAGAGTGAGACTACATTCTGTCTGGCCACTTTTATTGGCATATCAACCTCAAAGCACATCCTCCTATACTATAACATCAAAAGAAAATATATTTTTTCAATATTTTTGTTTTAATTTTTATTAATTACACTTCATTCTCTTTGACTCCCCCCATAATCCCTTCTCACCCCCATCCTATTCTCTCCTTCCCTCCCCATTCTCTACCTATGCTCCTTCACAAGTCCACTATTAGGTGAGATCTTCCTCTCCTTCCTTCTGATGCAAATCTATCAGACCTCATTAGCAGTGGCTGCATTGTCTTCCTCTGTGGCCTGTTAAGGCTGTTCCCCCATCAGGGTGATTTGATCAAAGAGCAGGCTAATCAGTGCATGTCAGAGGCAGTTCACATTGCTATCACTATGGAACCCACTTGGACACTGAACTGCCATGGGCTATATTTGTACAGGAGCTCTAGTTTATCTCCATGCATGGTCCTCATTTGGAGTATGAGTCTCAGGAAATACCCCTGTGCTCAGATTTTTTGGTTAGCTTGCTCTTCTTGTGGAGCTCCTGTCCTCCCCAGATATTACTATTTCCCATTTCTTTCATTACATTCCATGGACTTTGCCCATCAGTTGGCCATAAGTCTCAGCATTTGCTTTGATAGTCTGAAGGGCAGGACCTTGCAGAGGCTCCCTGTGGCAGGCTCCTAACTTCTTTCCTGTTTTCTCCTTCTCCTGATGTGTGACCTCTTTGCTTTTGGGAATAGGGATTGAGCATCTTAGCCAGAGTCCTCTTTCTTGATTAGCTTCTTTAAGAGTACAGATTATAGTAGGTTTATCCTATATTATATGTCTACATGAGTCAGTATATAGAGGTGTGTCTTTTTCCTTCTGGGATAGCTCACTCAGGATGATGTTTTCCAGTTTCTACCATTTACCTGCAAATTTCATGATTTCCTTTTTTTTTTTTAATTGCTGCATGATATTTCAATTTGTAAAAATACCATGATTTCTGTATCCATTTTTCAGTAAGTGGGTGGTGTCTGGGTTGTTTCCATGTTGTCTATTAAAAATAAAGTTGCTACAAACATGTTTGAGCACATGTCCTTATTGTCCACTTGAGCCCATTTTGGATATATGCCTAGGAGTGGAATAGCTAGATCTTGAGGAACTGCTATTCCTCGTTGTCTGAGAAAGTGCCAGGTTTATTTACAGCATGGTTGTACAATTTTACATTCTCACCAGCAGTGGAGGAAGGTTTCCCATTGTCCACAACCTCTCCAGCAAGTGTTGTCATTTGAGTTTTTGATCTTGGACATTCTGATGGGTGTAAGGTGCAACCTCAGGGTCCTTTTGATTTGCATTTGCTGATGGCTAATGACAATGAGCATTTCTTTAAGTGTTTCTCTACCATTCAATATTCCTCCATGGATAATTTTCTGTTCAGCTCTGTTTTCCATTTTTTAAATTGGAGTATCTGATTTGTCCTTTTTCAACTTCTTTAGTTTTTTATACATACTGGATACTAGTCCTCTGTCACATAGAGGGTGGGTTAAGATTGTTTCCCAATCTGTAGTAATTCATTTTGTTTTGATGACTGTGTCCTTTGCTTTGCAGAAGCTTTTCAGTTTGATGAGGTTTCATGTACTGATTGTTGCTTTTAGAGCCTGTGCTGTTGGTGTTCTGTACAGGAAGTTGTCTCCTGTGCCAAACAGTTCAAGGCTCTTCCCCATTTTTTCTTCTAACCAATTTAATATAACTGGTTTTATGTTGAGGTCTTTGATCCACTTGCACTTTAGTTTTGTGCAGGGTGATAAGCCTGGATCTATTTACATTTCTCCACATGTAGACATCAGTTAGACCAGGACCATTTGTTGAAGATGCTGTCTTTTATCCATTGTATGGTTTTGGCTTCTTTGTCAAAACTCAGGTGTCCATAGCATGTGGGTTTATTTGTGGGTCTTCTATTTTGTTGCATTGATCCATCATTCTGTTTCTATGACAGTACCATGCAGTTTTTATTACTGTTGCTCTATAGTAAAGCAAGAGATCAGGGATGAACATATGTCCAGAAGATCTTTTATTGTAGAGGATTTTTTGGCAATTCTGGGTTTCTTGTTTTTCCATATGAAGTTGAGAATTTTCTTTCAAGGTCTGTAAATAATTGTGTTGGGAATTTTTTGGGAATTGCATTGAATATGTAGATGGCTTTTGGTAAGAGGGCCATTTTTCTATGTTAATCCTGCCAAGTTATGAGCTCTTTCCATCTCCTGATATCTTCATCTAATTCTTTCTTCATAGAATTGAGATTATTTTCATACAGGTCTTTGACTTGCTTGCCCGGATAAGCAAGTAAGTACACCATGGTACTTTATGTCCTTGACCGAATACAAGAACACATCAAAGATATCATCCATTATGACTAATTAGGCTTCATCCCAGTTATGCAGGGGTAGTTCAATACATGGAAATCCATTAATGTAATACACCATATTAACAAATTGAAAGAAAAAAAAATATGATATTATCCTTAGATGCTGAAAAAGCATTTGACTAAATCTAAAGTCCATTCATGTTTAAATATTGGAGAGATCAGGGATACAAGGCACATATATAAATACAGTAAAGACAATAAACAGCAAGCCTATAGCCAACCAAACCTAAACAGAAAGAAACTTAAAGCAATCCCACTGAAATCAGGGACAAGTTAAGACTCTCACTCTCTCCATATTTCTGCAACATTGTTCTGGAAGTTATTGCTAGAGCAATAATACAATTGAAAGAGATCAAGGGGATAGAAATCAGAAAGGAAGAAGTCAGAGTATCACTATTTGCAGATGTTATTGTTGCATACCCAAGTGACCCAAAAAATTTTACCAGGGAACTCCTACAGCTGATAATAACCTTCAGCAAAGTGGCTGGATAAAAAAAAAAATTCAGTAGCCCTCCTATATACGAAAGAATATATGGCTTAGAAAAAAAAAAATAGGGAAAAAAGGTATTATATTATCTAAAAAAGCCACACTTCCTAACCCTTCCCCAACATATTTTTACTGGGGACTCCACACATAAATAGATGAGCTTCAAAAGGACAGTGCAATTCAAATCACTGCAGGTGGAAGAAGATGGAGGGATTTCTACGCTAAAAGAACATAGGTATCAGATAGTTTGTCATTCAATACAATTTTTAAAGATCAAAATATTTCCAAGTTCTAAAGATTAGGACTGATAGTCTCCTTTAGGGAAAATGTGAAATATTTCCATAACAAAGTATGATTTACCTAAGAAAATGACAAAAAGATATTAGCAGGCAAATGGATGGTACCAGGAAAAATAATCCTGGGTAAAGTAACTAAAATGCAGAAAGAAAAATATGGTATGTATTCACTTATTAGTAGGTCTCCTAATTGTGGGGGATAAAGTTCCAATAGGCCATATATTGTGATCAAGCTAATCTTCCACAGGGTGATTACATAGCAGTTAATAGAGATGCAGGACCAGGGCATCCTATGGAAATTTTCAAGCAACCCAGGCTGTTGTTATTCAAACATGCTGCTCTCTGCCCTCAACTGATAGATCAGTGTCATGTTTTTGGATCCACAGTGATGCTTACTTCTGTATCAAATGGAATTGCATAAAGAGACTCACAGTCAAATATTATGCAGAGATAGACCTTAAAACACCCAGGTCTAAATGTGACTTTCCTATGAAATTCTCCCCCTCCCCTCAGGGCTGGCATAAGCCTACAAGAGAGAAGGCAGGAGGAGTGTCAAAAATAAAGGGAATTAAAGCACAAGGAGAATAATGCCCCAAGAATCAGGCCTCAGAGGAACATGATGCAGGCAGACATGAAGAGACTTGATAAGCTAGGGTCAGATAGAAGGGGGGATGACCTCCCCAACCAGGGAACTAGACTAATAGCTTAGGGGTTGAAGAAAGAGTGTGGGTTTTACTGAAAGGAGGAGAGGGAGTGTGCATCAGAAGGGATACAAATTGAACAAATCATAATTAATAAAAATATAAGAAATACTGTGTTGAAGGTGATGAAGAATAGAGCTATTAAGGAATGATGGTTTTTTCTTGGGGGTGGTAAGAGGGTGAGGCCAGAATGAACTCACATTTCATAAGGGTCTTGGCATGGAGACTCTGATCATCTTCCAATGAGTATATGAACAACACATAATTCAATTGAAGTAATTTAAAGAAAAAAATATCAAGACACATGGGAAGCAATTTGTACCTGGGAACAGTGGAAAATTAGTGGAATATATATTATATGATATTCTCACAAAAGCAATAAAATAATATGTTGACATTAACATGGAGAAAAGATTCTGCTCAAAAGGGTAGAGTTTGACTTTGTATGGCATGCTTTCCAAGTACTCATTATGTAGCATAGAATCCTATCCATGAACTAGTAGATACCCAGCTACCTCAAACATGATGAGCTCAGGTGGTACTTCTGAAGAAGCAGTCAAGGCATGAACACTATGTTTAGGTCTGGAGGACCACAACAGGAAACACAGCTGCTTTTGTGTCCTAGAACATGCACCAATTTTCTATCCTGAATGAACATTTTTTCAATGAAAACCCCAGGACAAGGAAGGTTCCTCACTGACCACTGAGTAGGATATAGCTGCCAATACAGCCAGATCAACCAAGTAAACCATTCTCATAGTGGGTTGGTAAAACTAGTGTGGAAAAGGAACAGCTGTCAAAGAGTTCATTGCCCCTCACTGACTGTTTTACACTCCTTTTTACACTCACTGACCATTCTCTGTTCCAGCCAAACAATCCCAGGGATTGTCTGTTTTCCTTTTCTTTCCCTGCTCTTAAAGACTCAATACACAGGAACACTAGACCCTGCCAGCACATTGTATCAATAAGAATCTGAAGGTACATTTATTGAGTACATGACTAACTGCTCAGTTCAAAGTCACATCCTAGGAAATTTTAGATCCAAGATCACAATAGTAGACCACCTTGTCATTTGGTACATTCCCCTTAATCCCATATCACTCTAAAGCTACCCTACTTAGGAAGCTCTCCAATTAAACAAACTTTAAAGCTTCATTTCCTACCTGACATTGTCACTGAGGTAAACACCAGTATGGGATCTGGATAAAGGGATGAAATAAAGTCCTGTTTGGTTTCACAAGAAAAAATAAAGTAGGCACATGAACAGAGATACTGGACACTGAGGAAAGTTTGTTTACTTATCTCCATGGAAATCTCTAGATTCTCTCAGGTGCTGATTGGCTGAGAGGGAGAATGATGTCATGAAACAGATTAAAGTCAATAAGAGTTTCAGGAGCAAGTAATTAAAAGGGCAAAGGGAACAGCTTTCTTGAGTGAAAGTGTAAGCAGCCATACATGCTTCAATCTGGGCAGCTGAAAGCACACAGCCCAAAGATGATAGTTCCTGTGTCCAAGACTCTTTGTTTAGCAAAAGTGTCACATATGGTCATTCAAGTGGTCATTAATAAAGTCACATGTCCTAGACATGTGAGTTTTACATCATCACAGATTCCATTATTATTTGTTAAGTGCACAGATATGTTTTCAGTGATTTCACATACCTACTGTGAAAATGCCCCCTGATCAAGGCAACTTTCTGAACAAAAATTGTTTAATTTTCTCCTTGCTTACATTCTTACAGAGACCATCCAGGATGTACCATCAGGAAGCATTCATTGGATGTAATGTTAGCAAGAAGTCATCTTCATGTAGTCCTTCAACAGAATTGAGAGCTTTTCATATTTAACCATAAGCACTAGGTAGTGAAAGGGAGACTGAGAGAGAGATATAAAGAAACAGTTTCAGTAATAGAGACGCCTAGACCAACAGAAACAAAGTATAATGTGATAAAGGTCATGAGACAAAGACTCCATTCTGTGAGATTACTCTTGTTGGCATATCAGAATCAAAGCCCACCTCCCACAATATAACTCCAAAAGGAATTATATTATCTAACAAGGCCAAACCTCCTAATACTCCCAGATATTTCCTTACTGGAGACTCTGCGTGTAAATGGATGAGCTTCAAGGGGACATTGCAATTCAAATCACAAACAAGTGGAAGGAGATGGAGGGAATTCTAGGCTAAAAGAATATAGTCACCCAGATAATTTGTCATTCAATACAATGAATAAAGTTCCAGCAACTTCCAAGGACTAAAGAAGATGACTGACAATCTCCTTTGGGGGAATTGTTGAATATTTCCTTAACAGATTATTGTTCAGCTAAGAAAATGACATGATATTTTCAGGCAAACTGATGGAACAAGGAAAAATCCTAGGTGAAGAAACTAAAATTGAGAAAGAAAAATATGGTGTATATTCACATTCACTTATTAGATCTTCCACTAGGGTGATTGGGTGGTAGTTAATTCAGTTGTTGGGCCAGAAAATTCAAAGTAAATTTAAGAAACCTAGGCTGTTTTTATTAAAATATGCTGCTCTCTGCCCTCAACTGACAGATCAGTGCCATGATCTTATATTGAGGATCTTATATGCATCCTTCTCCATCAAATGGGATTAAATATAGAGACCCACAGGCTGATATTATGCAGAAAGAGAAATTAAAACACCCAGTTCTAAAATGGACTTCCATATTAAATTCTCCATCTTCTCAGTACTCTGGGAAGCCTGCAAGAGAGAGGCAGGAAAAGTCTCATAAATAGAGGGAATTGAGGACACAAGGAGAGCAATGCCCTGAGAATCAGTCCACAGAGGAAATTGATGCAGAGATCCTTGATGATACCTGATAAGCTAGGTTCAGAGAAGAGGGGAAGGACCATCCCAATCAAGTTCAGAGAAGAGGGGAAGGAGGGGAAGAGGGGAAGAGGGGAAGGACCATCCCAATCAGGGAAATAGAGAACAGGAATAGGGGCAAAAGAAGAATAGTGTGTTGGACTGGAATGAGAAGAGAGAGAGTAGGAAGCAGAATGGGATTCAAAATGAAAAAAAAAAACTTTTAATTAATAAATACATAAGAAAAACTGTGATAAATGTGGTGACATATAGAGCTCTTCAGGATTAATGGTTCCTTTTTGGGTTTGTTGCCAGGGTGCTCCAAAGATGAACTCAGTTTTCTTTAAGAGACTTAGTACTAAGACTCTGATCATGTTACACTGAATATATTAACAACATATACTTCAAATAATGTATTTAAAAATATTTTACTGTGACACTTGGGTAGGAATTTCAACCTGGGATCAATGGAAAATAAGTGTAATATATAATATATGAAATTCCTCATAAGCAATAAAATAATATGTTGACAACTTTTATAATGATTCTTAAGATGGAGAAAAGATTGTGGTAATGGGGGCATAGTTTGACTTTATAAGACATGTTTTCCAGGAACTCATTATATAAGAGAATCCTGGTAGTGGTTACTCAGCTACTTCAGACCCATTGAGCTCAAATGACATACTGAACATGCAGTTCTGGCAGTATAACTATGCTTAGAGGGTTTAACTAGAGGACCACAGAAGGAAACACAGCTGTTCTTGTGTCCTAAGCATAAAACATGCACACATTTCTCTTTCCTGAATGACCAGTTTTTACTGTAGAGCCCAGGACTAAAAGGTTTGTCATTGACCTCTTGGTAGCAAACAGCTACCAAACTGGACAGGTCAGTCAAGGCAAACCTCAACCCTAGTGTGGAAGAGCCCCAATTGTCAAATAGTTTATTGCTCCTCAGTTCTCCTTTTATACTCACCCATCTTTCTCCACTTCAGCCAAACCAGCCCCAGGAATTGTCTGATTTCCTCCTGTTTTCACTGCTCTTAAAGACTCAATAGAGCAGGGAACCATAGGGTATGACAGCTTATTATTTCAATAATAATATGAAGATACATCTAGTGAGAACACCAGTAACTGTTCATTTCTAAGTCACAACCTACAAAATTTCAGAGCCAATACCACATTATGAGACCACCTTGTCATTTGGTATATTCCAGTTGATCCCACATCACTATGAAGCTTCCCTAATTAGGAAAATTTCTGATTAAATAAACATTAAACTTGAAATTTCCTACCTGACATTGTCACACAGGTAAACAGGAATAAAAGTGTGGGATCTTGATAAAGGGATGAGATAAAGGATTGTTAGTTTTCACAAGAAAAAGGCAAGTATGCACAGGATCAGAGATTCTGGACACTGAGGAAAGTTTGATTACTCATCTCCATGGAAATCTCAAGATTCTCTCAGGTGCTGATTGGCTGAGAGGGTGAATGATGTCATGAAACAGGTGAAAGCCAGTAAGAGTTTTAGGAGCCAGTTACTAAAAGGCCAAGTGGACAGCCTGCTTAAGCGAAAGGCTGAACAGCCCTACATGCCTCAATCTGGGCAGCTAAAAGCACACAACCCAGAAATTACAACTCCTGTGTATAAGACTATTAGTTCAGGAAAAGTGTCACATATTTCTTTCAAGTGGTCATTAATGAAATCACATGTCTTTGATATGTGACTTTCATATTATCATAAATTCCATTAGTATTTGTTAATGCACAAATGTATCCTCTGTCATGGAAATATTTACCTGGAAAATGTTCCCTGACCAAGGCGACTCTTTAAACAAAAATCGTTTAATTGGGTCCTTTTTCTATTTTTACAGAAACCATCAGGATGACATGTCAGCAAGCATTCAAGTTGCTGTAGTCCTGCAGCAGATCTAAGAGGTTTTCATACTGAGCCACCAGAGGTTGGTAGATAGAGGGAGACTGAGGGAGAAATAGAGAGAAAGTGCTAGAGAGACAGATTCAGAAATAGAGAGAACAAGACCAACAGAAGCAAAGATATAAAGTGAATGAGACTGATTAACAGCGACTCCATTCTGTCTAGTCACTTTCATTGGCACCTCAACTTCGAGGCAAACCCTCCTATATTATCACTCCTAAAGGAAATATATTATCTAACAAGGCTGTAGATGCTAAACCTTCCTAGATATTTCTTGACTTGGGACTGAACATGTAAATAGATGAGCTTCCAGGGAACATTGCAATTCAAATCACCAGGAAGTGGAAGAAGATAGAGGGACTTCTAGGCTAAGAAGAACATAGTTATCCTAAAACTTTGTCATTCAATACAATGTTTAAAGTCCCAATTACTTCCAAGTTCTAAAGAACAGGACTGACACACTCCTTTGGAGAAAATGAGGAATATTTCCATAAGAGATTATAATTCAGTTAAGAAAATGATATTAAGATATTTTCAGGCTAATGGACAGAAACAAGAAAAATAATTCTGAGGGAAGGAAGTAAAATGCAGAAAGAAATATGGTATGTATTCACTTATTAGTAGGTCTGCTAATAGTGGAGGATAAAGTTCCATTTGGCCATCATTTCTGATCACATCAGTCAACTAGGGGAATCGGGTTGTAGTTGATTGAGTTGTTGGGCCAGGACATCCTACAGAACTTTTAAATCAAGCCAGGCTGTAATTCACAAAATATGTTGCTCTCTGTCTGAACTGATAGAACAGTGTCATGTTCTTTGATCCAGAGAGATGCATTCTTCTGCATGAAACAGAATTGCATACAGAGACCCACAGTCCAATATTATGCAGAAAGAGACTTTAAAACACACATTTCTAAATGGTATTTCCATATGAATTTCTCTATCCCCTCAGAGCTCTGGGCATCCTGCAGGAGAGGAGGCAGGAAGAGTGTCCTAAGTAGAGGAAATTGAGGACACAAGGAGAACAATGCCCTGAGAATCAAACCACAGAAAAAGAAGATGAAGCAAGCCTTCTTGAGACTTTATAAGCTAGGGTCAGATAGAAGGAAGAGGAGGACCTCCCCTATCCAGTAACTAGAGAAAGAGCACAGGGGAAGAAGAAAGGGAGGAGGGACTGGAAGAAGAGGAGGGTGCATCTGATTGGTTATAAAGTGAACAATCACAATAAATGAAAACATAAGGAAAACTGTAATCAAGGTGATGATGTATAGATTATGATATCACAATGTGATTATGACTAAAAAAAAGAACTATGACATCAAAATTGTATGATATCACCATGTTATTAACAGAGAGGTAATAAAACAAGATTGTGCTATGACATCACAATGGAATTTTGATATCAAAATGCTATTATGACCTTACCACGGTATGATTACATATGCTATGATGACATCACAATGGTATTATGACCTCACAATGCTATGATGACATCAAAATTCAATTATACTATAGCATTATGACAACAAAATTCATCATGACATCCCAATGCTATTCTGATGTCAAAATGCTATTATGACATGATTGTTTTATGATATTACAAAGGAAATTTGAAACAAAAACAATGATATTATAATATCGCAATGCTATTATGATATCACAATGCTATTATAACATCACAATGTTGTTGTGACATCACAATGATACTATGATCTCAAAATGTTATTATGGCATCACAATCATATGAGATTACAATGGTATTATGACATCACAAAGTTATTATGACTTCACAATGCTATTATGCTATGTAGTGCTATTATGACATTACAATTATATGAAATAACATTGCTATTACAACATCACAAAAGTATTATGGTATCATAAAACTATTATGACATCTCAATTGTATTATGATTTCACAATGTTATGACATCATAATGCTATTATGACATCACAATGATATTATGTGTTATGATATCACAATAGAATTATATTACAATGCTATTATGATTTCCCAACAGTATGACTTTCCAATGATATTAAGAAATCTCAATGCTATTATGACATTACAAGTTCTTATGACATCACACTGCAATTATATCTCAATGCTAATACACAATAACAATAATAGAAATGACAATGCTATAATGACATCACAGAGGTATTCTGACATCACAATTCTATTGTAGCATTACAATATTATGACATCACAATGGTTTGGTGCTGATTGGCTCAGAGGGAGAATGACGTAATGAAACAGGTAAATGCCAGCAAGAGTTTCTGGAGCTAGTTATTAAAAGGGCCAAGAGGACAGCCTGATTGAGAGAAAGGGTGAGTCTACATGCTTCAATCTGGGCAGCTGAAAGCATACAACCGAGAGATGACAGTTCCCATGTCCAGGAATCTTAGTTCAGTTAATCTGTCCCAAATTTCCTTCAAGTGCTCATTAGTAAAGTCCCATTTCCTTGACATACGAATTTCACATTATCACAGATTCCAATATTATTTATTAAATGCACAGATATGTCCTCAGTCAGTAAATTACTTATTGTGAAAACCCTCATTAGTATTTTTACAGAGACTATCCATGTTTTCACATCAGCAAGCAGACAACTTGTTGTAGTCCTTCAGCAGAAATGAGAGATTTTCATACTGAACCACAAAGCAGCAGGCAGAGAGAGAGAGTAAGAAAGATATAGATTGAAAGAGCTAGAGAGACAGATTCACCAATAAGAGATTGATACCTACAGAAACAAAGATATAAAGTGACAGAGACAGAGAGGCAGAGACTCCATTCTGTTTGGTCACTTTCACTGGCATATCAACCTCAAAGCCTGCCCTCCTACAATGTAACTCCAATAGGAATTATATTATCTCACAAGTCCACATCTCCTAACTTGTCCCAGACATTTCTTCACTGGGGACTAAGCATGTAAATAGATGAGCTTTAAGGGTACATTGCAATTCATATCACCAAGAAGTGGAAGAACATGTTTATTGAGTATGTGAGAAATTCATATATTATATATTATACTCCTGTTCCATTGCTCCCAGGTTCAAAATTCTACCCATATGTCACACTAAAATATTTTGTCTTTATAATACATCAAAAGAAGTGTGTGTTGTTCATATAGTCACTGAAACATGATCAGAGTTGCAGTGACAAATCCCTTAAAGAAAATTGAGTTCATACTTGCTGCACACTGGTACCACCCCCAAGAACTCTGATGGGAGTGAGAATTTCATAGGGAAATCCCATTTAGACCTGACTTCTAGTGACTTCTAGGCTAAAAGAACATAATTATCCTAATAGTTTTTCATTCAATAGGAGAATTAAAGTCCCAGCAAATCCCAAGTTTTAAACGATATGATTGACAATCTCCTTTGAGGAAAATGTGGAATATTAGCATAATGGAGTATTATTCAGCTAAGAAAAAGACATCTTCATATTTTCAGGCAAATGGGTAGAACCGGGAAAAGTCATCCTGGGTAAAGTTACTAAAATGCAGAATGACAAATATGGTATGTATTCACTTATTAGGTGATCTCCTAATAGTGTGGGAAAAAGTACCAATAGGCCATCTAATTGTGAACAAACAAGTCTGCTACTAGGGCCATTGGGTAACAGTGACTTGAGCTGTTGGGCCAGGGCATCCTACAAAAACTTTCAAGCAACCCAGGATGTTATAAGTAAAATATGCTGCTCTCTGCCCTCAACTGATTGATCATTGCCATGTTCTTGGATCAACAGAGATGCTTCCTTCTCCATCAAATAGGATTGCATGCAGAGATCCAAAGTCTGATATTATGCAGAGAGAGCCCTTAAACCACTCAGGTCTAAATGGGATTTCCCTATGAAATTCTCACTCCCATCAGAGTTCTTGGGGGTGGTACCAGTGTGCAGCAAGTATGAACTCAATTTTCTTTAAGGGATTTGTCACTGCAACTCTGATCATGTTTCAGTGACTATATGAACAACACACACTTCTTTTGATGTATTATAAAGACAAAATATTTTAGTGTGACACATGGGTAGAATTTTGAACCTGGGAGCAATGGAACAGGAGTATAATATATAATATATGAATTTCTCACATACTCAATAAACATGATATGTTAACAACGTTTACAATGAATTTTAACGTGGAGAAAATATTCTGCTAAAGGAGGGCAGAGTTTAACTTTGTAAGGCATGCTTTCTAGGAACTCCTTATGTACCAGAGAATCCTAGCCATGAACTACTGTTTACCCAGCTACCTCAGACATCATGAGCTCAGGTGATTCCTCTGAACAATCAGTCCTGGCACTAACACAGGGTTTGCTTTGAGGACCACTGCAGGAAATACTTCTGCTCTTGTGTCCTAGGCATATAACACAGATATGCTTCTCTGTCTTGAAGTACTAGTTTGAACTGTAAACCAAGACAAGAGAATTGGTCACTGACAACTTGGTAGGACACAGCTGCCAATCCAGCAGGACAGCCTAGGCAACTGTGCTCATAGAGGGTTGGCAACCCTAGTGTGGAACAACACCAGCTGTCAAATCCTTTATTGCCCCCCCCCCAGTTTTCCTTTTACACTCACAGATCTTTCTGTGTTTCAGCCAAACCAGTCCCAAGAATTATATGGTTTCCTTCTCTTCTCCCTGCTCTAAAGACTCAATATCCCAAGGAACCCTAGAGCTTGCTAGCCTATTATATCAATAAGAATGTGAAGACACATTATTGAAATTCTCCTTCTTCTCAATACTCTGGGAAGCCTGCAGGAGAGGAGGGAGTAAGTTTCATTATTAGAGGGAACTGAGGACATAAGGAGAAGAATGCCTTGAGAATCAGGCAACAGAGGAAGATGATGCAGCCATTCTTGATGAGACCTGATAAACTAGGGTCAGATAGAAGGCCCCTATCAGGGAAATAGAGAAAGGGTATAAGGGTAGAAGAAGGAGGGTGAGTGGAACTTGAAAGTTAAGAGGAGGAGGGCAGCAGAGTGCATACAAAGTGAACAAATCATAATAAATAAATACGTAAGAACATCTGTGATCAAGGTGATAAAGTATAGCATTCTTCAGTACTGATGGCTTCTTCTTGCACATGGTTCCAGGGTGCAGCAAGGATAAACTCAGTTTTCTTTAAGGGGCTTGGCAGTGAGAGTCTGTTCATGTTCCAATGAGTATATCAACAACACATACTTCAACTGATGTATTTTAAAGACAAGAAAAAAAAATTAGTGTGACATATGGGTATGAATTTGACCCTGGGAGCAATGGAAAATGAGTGTAATGTATGTTATATGAAATTCCCACATAATCAATAAAAATAATATGTTGAAAACTTTTAGACTGGCTTTTATCATGGAGAAAATATTCCACCAAAGGAGGGCAGAGTTTGACTTTGTAAGGCATGCTTTCCAAGAACACATTATATAGCAGAGAATCGTAGCTTTGAATTAGTGGTTATCCAGCTACCTCAGATCCTATGAGCTCGGGCGGCACCACTGAACTATCAGTCCTGTCACTAATATTATGTTTAGAGGTTTGTCTGGAGGACAGAGCTACTCTTTTGTCCTAGTCCTTTAACAAGGACCCATTTCTCTTTCCTGAATGCTCAGTTTTAATTATAAACCCGAGTAAAAAGACCACTGTTAGGACACAGCTGCTGATCCTGCCAGGTCAGCCAACCAACACTAGTTTTTCTCAGCACCAGCTGTCAAAAATATATTGCCCTCAATTCTCCTTTTACACTTACCAATCTTTCTCTGTTTCAGTCAAATCATACCTAGGAATTGGCAGGTTTGCTTCTCTTTTCCCAGGTCTTACAGACAATACACCAAGTAACCCAAGGGCCGGTTTGCCAATTATATCAATAAAAATGTGAAGGTACATTTAGTAAGTATGTAATTAACTGCTCAGTTTTAGGTCACAACCTAGGAAATTTCAGAACCAAAAGCACAGTAGGAGACCACCTTGTCATTTGGTACATTCCACTTAATCCCACATTTTTTGAAGCTTCCCTAGTTGGGAAGCTGTACAATTAAATAAACATTAAAGTTTCATTTCCTACCTGACATTGTCATGGTGGTAAACAGGAATAAAGTTGTGAGATATGGATAAAGGGATGAGATAAAGGTTTGTTGGGTTTCACAAGAAAAATCATGGGTTTACCAACTCAGAGGTACTGGACACTGAGAAAAGTATTTACTCACAGAGACAAGATTCTCACAGGTGCTGATTGGCTGAGATGGATAATGATGACATGAAACATGTTAAAGCCAGTGAGAGTTTCAGGAGCCAGTTATTAAAAGGGCCAAGTGTACAGTGTGCTTGAGAGAAAGGTTGAGGAGCCCTAAATGCCTCAATCTGGGGATCTGAAAGTACACAACCCAGAGCTGTCAGTTCCTGTGTCTAAGACTCTTAGTTCAGGAAAATTCTCACATATTTCTTTCATGTGGTCATTAATATGTGTCCTTGACATGTGACTTTCACATTATCACAGATATGTCCTCATGCAGTGAATTACTTAATGGGAAAATGCTCCCTGACCAAGGCAAATCTTTGAACAAAAAGTGTTTAATTAGGACCTTGCTTATATTATTTACAGAGACTATCCAGGATATCATGTCAGCCAGAAGTCATCTTGTTGTAGTCCATCAGCAGATCTGATTGCTGCTGAGAGTGAAACACAAGTGGCAGGCAGGGAGAGGGAGACTAAAAAAGGCAGAGAAAGTCTTAGAGAGACAGACTCAGAAATAGAGAGACCAAGTCCATGTTTTCCAGGAACTCATTATCTAGCAGAGAATCCTAGCCATTAAATTCTTAATACCCCAATTAACCATAAGGACAGTTTGCCATTTATATGAATAAAATGTGAAGGTACATTTAGTAAGTATGTGAGTAACTGCTCATTTCTAAGTCACAACCTAGGAAATTTCAGAACCAATACTACAGTTGTAGACTAACTTTTCATTTGGTAGGGATGAGAGAAAGGCTAGCTGGGTTTCACAAGAAAAAGTGATGTGTGCACAGGATTAGATTACTGGATACTGAGGAAAGTTTATTTAATCATCCCCATGGAATCCTGAAGATTCTCCAGGTGTTGATTGTCTGAGATGGAGAATGATCTAATGAACAGGTGTGCTTGTAAGAGATTCAGGAGGCAGGTATTAAAAGGGCCAAGTGGAGACTGTGTTTGAGAGAGAAGGTGAGCAGCACTACATGCATCAAATTGGGCAGGTGAAAGCATACAACCATGAGATGTCAGTTCCTGTGTCCAAGATGTCTTAGTTCAGGAAAGTGTCATATATTTCTTTCAAGTGGTATTTAATAAAGTCCATGACATGTGAATTCACATTTTGACAGATTCTATTATTATTTGTTAAATGCACACATATGTCCTCAGTTAGTGAATTATTTACTGCGAAAATGCTCCCTGACCAAGGCAAATCATTGAACAAAGAGCATTTAATTGGGACCTTGATTATATTTTTACAGAAACAATCCAGAATGTCATGTTGGCAAGCAATCATCTTGTTGTAGTCCTTCAGCAGAACTGAGAGCTTTTCATAATTAAAAACAAGTGGCAGGCTGAAAGAGGGTGACAGAAAGAGCAAGAGAGACAAAGAGCTAGAAAAACAGATTCAGAAATATTAAGACCAAACTTGAAAGAAAAAAACATATAACTTGACAGACACCAAGAGACAGAGACTCCATTCTGTCTGTTTGCTTTTATTGGCATATCAACCTCTAAGCATACCCTCCTATAATTTAACACCTAAAGGAATTATACTTTTTCATATTTTTTATTTTAATTTTTATCAATTACAATTTATTCACTTTGTATACCTCAATAAACTCCTCCTTCCTCCTTTCCCAAAGCCATGATCCTTTCCACTTATCCATGCATGCACCTTCCCAAATCTGCTGATAGGGGAGGTCTTCCTCTCCTTCCTTTTGATAAAATCCCTCTGTCACATAAAGGGTCAGTGAAGATTCTTTCCCAATCTGTAGGCATTCATTTTTCCATTTTTTTTTTTGGCATCTTTGTCAAAACTCAGGTGTCCATAAGTATGTGTGTTGCGACCCGCGTAATCGTCTCGCCAACAAGAACGCATGCTGAGAACAGGATCCTTCTGCAGCAAGCTTTATTACAGTCAAGCGATGAAAGGAGGAAGACCCCGAGCCCTGAAGTGGGGCTGTTTATATAAGCCCTGCTCGCACCACAGTGGTGTGAGATGATGTATCATTCCCTGATTGGCTGCTAACCCATGGTGTGAGATGACGTATCATCCCCTGATTGGCTGCTCACCCATCACCCCATATGATGCCCCGGGCTGGGCTCCTGACCACAGTTGCCCAACAGTCATAAAGGTTTACCAGTTTTGAGGGCGGAAGCCAGCTCCATGGCAACCAAACCCTGGTTCTCCACATATGTGGGTTTATTTCTGGATCTTCTATTTGGTTCCATTGAAAAACCATTCTGTTTCTATGAGAGACCATGGAGTGTTTATTACTGTTGCTGTATAGTACAACTTGAGATCAAGGATGGAGATACCTCCAAAAGATCTTTTATTGTAGAGCATTGTTTTAGCAATTCTGGTTTCTTGTTTTTCCATAAGAAATGAGAATTTTTCTTTCAAATTTTCTGTAAAAAATTATGTTGGTAGATTGATGGGAATTCTATTGATTTGGTAGATTGCTTTTGGGAAGATGGCCATTTTTACAATGATAATCCTGCCAACCCATGAGCATAGGAGGTCTTCACATCTTCTGATATTTTCTTCTATTTTTTTCTTCATAATGTTGAAGTTTTTTACATACAAGTCATTGACTTGCTTGGTTAGGGTTACACCAAGGTATTTTATGTCTTTTCTAAAGAGTAATTTTTTTTCCCACTAATTTCTTCCTCAGCCCTTTTGTCTTTTGTATATGGAAGGGCTACTGATTTTTTTTTTTTTTTAGTTATTTTTATATCCTGCAACTTTGCTGAAGGTGTTTATGAGCTGTACAAGTTCCCTGGTAGAATATTGGGGGTCACTCAGGTATACTATCTGCAAATAATGATAAATTGACTTCTTCCATTCCAATTTGTGTCCCCTTGATCTTCTTCAGTTGATTTATTGCTCTAGCAAGGACTTCCAGAATTTTGTTGAAGAGATATGGAGCAAATGAGGAGCCTTGCTTTGTCCCTGATTTCCGTAGGATTGCTTTAAGTTTCTCTACATTTAGTTTGATGTTGGCTATAGGCTTGCTGTATATTGCCTTTACTATATTTAGATATATGTCTTGTATCCCTGATCTCGCCAATACTTTAACCACAAATGCATTATGGATTTTGTCAAATGCTTTCTCAGTATCTAAGGAGGTTATCATGTGTTTTTTGTTTGTTGTTTGTTTTTTCTTTCAGTTTGTTACTATGATGGATCACATTGTTGAATTTCCGTATACTGAACCACCCTTACATACCTGGGATAAACCCTAAATGGTCATTGTCAAAGATATCATTAGTTATGATATCTTTGATGTTCTTTTATTCAGTTTGCAAGTATTTTGTTGAGTATATTTGCAACAAAGTTCATAAAGTAGATTGGCCTGAAATTCCCTTTCTTTGTTGGGTCTTTGTGAGATTTAGGTACCAATGTGACAATGGCTTCATAGAATGAGTTTTGTAGTCTTCCTTCTCTATCTATTTTGTGCAATAGTTTGAAGAGAACTGGCATTTGCTCTTCTTTGAAAGTCTGGTAGAATTCTGTGCTGAACCATCTGGTCCTAGGATCTTTTTGGATGATAGGCTTTTGATGACAGCTTCTATTTCCTTAGGGAATATAGGACTATTTAATATATATACCTGGTCTTAATTCAGCTTTGGTAAGTGGAAACTATCAAGAAAATTGCCCATTTTATTTAGATTTTCAAATTTTGTGGCATATAGAATTTTGAAATAAGTTCTAATGATTGGATTTCCTCAGTGTATGCAGTTATGTCCCTCTTTTCATTCATGATTTTGTTGATTTGGATGGTGTCTCTCTCACCTTACCCTCGCTTATTCAAATGCTGATTTCTCTCCTCTCCCCCAGTTTCTGGTTTCAATCCGATATTGCATTATTTTAAACAGGCAAAAAGAAAGCAACTAGCCACAGTGTTGTGCTAAGTGAGGAGCCAGAGGACAGGAAAGAGGAGAAGAGCCAGAGGGCAGCAAATGAGTGGGAGAAAAGCGTGAGAGAGAGAGAGCTTGGAGAGAGAGCTGGAGTACAGATCTTGGAACTACATTGAGCTGGACTGGACATAATATCTCACAAAAAGCAATTATAATGCATAAAATCTAAAAGTTAGGAAAATATAAGGGCTTGGAGGTTTAGGAGGGAGTAACTATTGCCCAACATCATGTTCTAGGCTAACTAAATAAACCCAGTCTCTGTGTGGGGATTAGGTTATACAGCTGTTTTAGATTAATGGCAAGCTTTACTAAAGATAATAATTAGCAAATATTAATCTCACATACACTTTTTGACCAACCTAAAGGATGGGTCATTTGGCACCCAAACAAGGGACCTTGAAAATGAGGGGCCTAGGAGTGGTATAGCAGAATCTTGAGGAAGCACTATTCCTAATTTTCTGAGAAACTGCCAATTGATTTCCAAAGTGGTTGTACAAGTTTGCATTCACACCAGCAATGGAGGAGGGCTCTCCTTTCTCCATAACCTCTCCAGGATATGTTGTCACTTGAGTTTTTGATCTTAGCCATTCTGGTGGTTGTCAGGTGAAATCTCAGGGTTGTTTTGATTTGCATCTCTCTGATAGCTAAATTGAGCATTTCTTTAAGTGTTTCTCTGCCATTCTGTCCAGGTGGATCAAAGATATCAACATAAAACCAGATACACTAAATCCTTTAGAAGAAAATGTGTGTAAGACATTGGAACTTATTGGCACAGGAGATAACTTCCTGAATAGAACATCAACAGCATAGGCTCTAAGAGCAACAATTGATAAATGGGAATTCACAAATCTGAAAGCTTCAGTAAAGCAAAGTATATAGTAATCAAAATAAAACGATAGCCTAAAGACTAGGAAAGATCTTTACCAACCCTACATCTGACAAATGGCTTATAACCAGAATATATAAAGAATTAAAGAAGTAACAAAACAGCAAATCAAGCAATCCTATTAAAAATGGGATACAGAGCTTTGTTTTAATATTACAAAAACTGGTTTTAAAAATATTTATACATTTATGAAGCATGTACTATGGTTGTTTTTTTATCTTTGTCTCTGGTTGTTTTTTTTTTTTTTTGTCTGCATGTTTCTGTATTGGTTTCTGGTTTCACCTTGCTCATGAGGTCAAGGAAAATTGGAGAGTTTCCAATCATGTTGAGGGAATCTGGAGGAAGGCCCAATTCCTGGGGAAGAGGCCCCTTAAAGTTCTACTCCTTTTGGGACCAGGAGAGAGGGACACTGGAACTCTATTCTCTGTGATAATAGGGCTTCTGGAGTCTGCTCTCCATCTGGAAACTGTGGAAAGGGCCATGGGGGCTCTGCTCCTTCTGGAATCTATGTGACTGGAGAGGACCCATGAGGGGTCGACTCCTTCTGTGGGACTTGTGTTGAGTAGGGGCTGGTCAATTCCTGGTATTTGGGTATCCTGGTTACTCCAAGGTAAAAATGTCACATTTCTGTTTTTCTTATGTATCTCTGTCTGTGTGTATGTTTATCTGTAGACTTGGATAGTTTTAGACATGAGACAATTTGAATCAACATACCTGAGATAGGTCCTAGAACATCAGAGATAAATACTAAAAAAAAAAAAAAAAAAAAAAAAAAAAAATTAAAATGATCAGGTATTTTACAATAGTAACCCTTGGGCAGTTTAAACAAAGAACTTAAAACAGGTTCTCAACACTTTGGGGAAAATAAAAAACCTTGGTATTTATTTTATTAAGGCTACAAAGTAAAACCAAGCCATGATTTTTAAGCCAATTAAACAAAAACTGTAGTAATTAAAATATATTCATGTAAAAAAAAAACTATAAAATATGTTGTTCTACATTTAAAATGCTGTAGATTCTTCAATGCAAAATGCTTGCTTATGATCTCTTACAGGAAAAAAAAAAGACTACAATTTTATGTTAGCCCAGGGTTATGCATGGTTATATTCAGATCATTGTTAACCATTATATAAAATATATGTCTGGCTTCCAGTACCTAAATAAATGATTTAATGTTGTTTATTTCTGTCTTATAGATTGGATATGGCCAGCACAGCTCACTTTTCCTGAGGGCTTATAAACTAAGTATAGTTCTCTGATTATCGTTAAATAAAACCTTTGTCCTTTAATTTTTTTCTGTTAAGTATTAATACAATATAATAGGATTAATAAGATTTGCTAACTTCTTTATAAATGATTTTAATTATAAGTTTTGCTTTGAATTTAGTTTAAAAAGAATAGATTTAAAGTCATGCTAAAGATTATAGTTGAGTACAAGCTTGAATTTTGCCTAGTCTGTTTCTTTAGTTTTGTTGTTGTTTTTTAAGGTTAAATCTAAAATGGATAACCAAAAAGTTTGCCTATGTATATCTGCCTAAAATTTGGTCCTAAAACATATATTTTAAAAATGTTGTTAATGTCAACAATACTTGGTTTCTGGGTTTTCCAGCTTTTGAAGGAATGCAAGTAAAACAAACTCTTAAATTTTCAGGAATAGGAAGAGGTCATCCTCTTTGCTTTACCAGAGAGAGTATTCATCAGAACAGCTTACCAATATCCCCTGTCCAGGTCATAGGTTGAAATGCCTACTACTCTAAAGTTGGGGTGGCAGCTCAAGCCTTCCTTTGCACCCAGGCAAAGTGGGATATTGGAAGGATGTTATTGTACCTTCCAATGGGAGTTAAGAAAGACAGTCTTACATACACAATGAATTACCCACTCTGTGAGTGAGGGACCACACTAGAATGAAAACAACTGTACAAGAAAAAGAGCTGTGACTATTCCCATCCTTGAATTGAAGCTAGAGACACATAGGTCTCAAAAGGCAGGGTGAACTGCTCTGAAATAGTTTTTAAAAAATATGAGGACGGGTCTGATGCTCTTTGGGTGGATGACACCTAAATGAACATCTGTACAAAGTCCCAATTTATTTCTAATATCAGAGATCAGACCTCTATCCTTGCCTGATGCATCTAAAACAAAAAGGGGGAACTGTAGAGAGCTGCGGAATGCTATGCCTTAAAGATGGAGCTGGTTTCCGCCTTCCACCTTCCCGATGGTGAGTGCTCTCTGTCATGAACAACTCCACATTTGGCTAAGGCCGAGGATCTGGCTTGCTTCCATGTATGTGGACCTATCTGCATTGCCCCTGTGGCACGCCTGGGTTGGCTACCCAGAGGCTATTTAAGCTGTGGGCTGGCTTTCCCCAGGGTCTGAGGATTGTTCAATGTTCCTGAATAAACTGCATTGAAAAAAAAAAAATAAAGTCACTCCAAAACAGCAACAACAACAACAACAACAAAAAAAATATGAGGGCAGGGTGAATTGTTTTGAGAAAACTCACAAATGGCCAAAAACTGCAAACAGCTAGCTGTAAACTATCTTCATGCTATTCTTGCTGACCAATCAGTATATAGAGCAAAAGTGACCAGATTGTTAATTATAAAAACCCTGTGTTTTGTATGCTCATGTTTGTCTCCTGCCTTTGGAGAGGCAACCCTATTGTGATTGGAAAACAAAACAAAACAAAAAACAAAATAAAACAAACAAACAAACAAACAAAAACTCTTGCTTTTGCATTGAGTTGTGGTCTGTGGGAGTTCCTGGGAAGAGCACAATCTTGAACTCCTGAGCTGTGAGACCTCCAGGTCTTACATTTGTTGTGTTCGGCCCAGAAAGGGCGTGCCACTTCCCCAACCCTCATCAAATTGAGCTTGGAGGTAGAGCTTTGAACAGGTTACTCTGATTTCTGTTTTGCTTTGTTTGTTTCTGTCTTACCAATCTGTTTCTGGTTTGGCACCTATCTGGACCTTTTTGTTTGTCTCATCAGTCATTGTGATAGACAGACATGTCAGAATATTGCTTGACTGGGAACTGGAGGACACTCCAGATTCCATTTGGGAGTCTAGATCCGGGATGGTCCTCCTCCCATCTATTTCTTCGTGAAGATGGCCGCTGCCAGGCAGCCTCTCAGAATTCTGTGGTACCAACAGTAAGAGCATCCTTGTCTAATTGCTTGTCTTGTTCTCTTTGTCTCTATCATTTTTGCCTCTTTGACTTTCCTGATGGATGACTTTATTATGGGACAGACTGTGACTACACCCTTATCCCTAACCCTTGATCATTTCTCAGAGGTGAGATAAAGGGTTCATAACCTTTCAGTTGAAGTTAAAAAGGGGAAATGGCAAACTTTCTCTTCCTCAGAGTGTCCTACTTTTCAGTTTGTATGGTCACTGGAGGGCACCCTTCACCTTGACAAGATCCTTGATGTCAAGATTAAGACCCTCCAGACTCCAGGAGGCCACCATGATCAGGTTCTCTATATTCTGACTTGGGAAGACCTAGTTCGTTACCCACCTCCTTGGCTGCGCCCCTTTATTCTTCCCACAGAGACATCCCCAACAGCCATCTGTGCAGTCAAGGAGAAGATACTTGCCACTTCAGATATGGATCTCCTTCTTTTTGAACTTCTGCCTCCTTACTGCCAGTTCTCCCCCCAATCCCCAGCAAGTCCGAAGCAGAGTTCCATCAGCCCTTTGGCACAGCTGCAGTCACCACCAGATTCCAAAAGCAAAAGTGGTCCATCAGTGGGAACTCAGAGCTGCTGAATAGCTCAGCTAGGCTTCATGGCCCTTCCTTTGTGGGCCTATGGGCCCCTTGATGGCTATGGAAATCAAAACCTTCAGTGCTGGCCTTTTTCTTCAGCTGATAGAAAGCACATACCCCCCCTTTTTTTTTCCTGAAAATCCAAGCTCTCACTGATTTGTTTGAATCTGTCCTATTCTCACACCAGCCTACTTGGGATGATTGCCAGAAACTCTTGCATGTCCTGCTGACTACTGAGGAATGGGGACAGGTCCTTCTTTAGGTGAGAAAGAATGTGTCAGGGATGGATGGGAGGTCCTTTGTCCTTTCTAATGAGAGTAATGATGGCTTTCCCCTCACCCACCCAAACTGGGACTACAACACACCTGGAAGTAGGGAGCTCCTAAAAATCTACACTGGACTCTAATGGCAGGTCTCTGTGGGGCTGCTCTAAAGCTCACCAATTTGATAAAGGTGAGAGAGATGGTTCAGGGGCTGGATGAATTTCCCACAGGCTTTCTTGAATGGCTAATGGAGGCATACCATCGGTTTACATCCAATAATCCTACTTCAGATGAGCATAGGAAAATGGTGACTGTAACCTTTAGAGACCAGTCTGCCAGAGATATTTGTAGAAAGCTCCAGAAAGTAGAAGGTTTGCAGGATAAGTCACTAAAGGATTTAGTATGGGTAGCAGAGAAGGTTTTCTATAGCTGGGAGATGGAAGAAGAGAAGGAGGAAAGGAAACAGAAAGAGCAGGAAGAGAAAGAGAAAGGGATAAGAGACAAGACAGAAAGTTAATTAAGATCCTGGTCACCATAGTTCAGGAGAATTGTAATGATGAGGGGAGAGTTCCTGGCAACTGGGGAGGCCCTCTGTCTAAGGATCAGTGTGCATTTTGTAAGGAGAAAGGACACTGAATCAAGGATTATCCTAAAAGGAAAAAAAAAGCCAGAAAAACCGAACGCCCAAGCCCTGGAGACCTGGGTCCTAACTGGGTGATGACAGTGACTGGGGGAACAGGATTCAGTCCTCCCCAAGCCCAGGATAACCCTTAAGGTGGAGGGGAAGCCAGTCCACTTCTTGGTAGATACTGACGCCCTGCATTCTGTTGTGTTGCAAGAGTTTGGAGCTAAAAAAGGGAAGAAATCATGGGTCCAAGAAGCCACTGGATGTAAACAATACTCATGGACTACCCAAATAATGGTGGACTTTAAAGTGGGCCAGGTATCCCACTCATTCTTAGTTGTCCCTGAATGCCCATACCTGCTGTTAGGGTGAGATATCTTAAATTAAGATAGGGCCCCATATTTGTTTTAGACCAGATGGCCTACAGGTGACAGACAATAAAAGGGAACCCATTCATGTATGGACAATTCAACTGGAAGATGAATGTCACCTTTTTGAGAAGTCCGGAAAAAGACATGAGTGGTGGCTAGAGAGACATCCCAGAGCATGGGCTGAAATGGCTGGCCTAGGAAAAGCAGAGATAGAGCTGTTCAGATAGAGCTGAAGCCTCAGGCTAACCCAATCTTGGTGCAACAATATCATATGTCTAAGGAAACTCATGACGGGATCCACCCTCAAGTACAATGGGCTCCTTGACCTAGGGGTGCTCAAAAGGTGCCAATGTGCCTGCAATACTCCATTACTGCCAGTTTGGAAGCCTGGGAGAAACGACTATCAACCCATACAGGACTTGAGGGAAGTTAACAAACAGGTCATGGACTTATACCCTACCTTGCCTAACCCACATAACCTGTTGAGTTCCCTTCCCCCTGATAGGGTTTGGTATATGGTCCTGGACCTTAAGGACACATTTTTGTTTGCTTGTTTGTTTCCAACTCAGCCCTACCAGCCAAAACATTTTTGCTTTTGAATGGAAAGACCGGGGTTCAGGGGTCTCAGGCAAGCTTACATGGACTTGACTTCCTCAAAAATTCCCCTAAGATATTTGATGAAGCCCTACATGAGGACATGGTGCACTTCTGGGCCACCAATCCCCAGGTAATTCTTCTCCAATATGTGGGTGATATTCTATTAGCTGCAGATTCTAAAGAAACCTACCTTGAAGCCACCAACTGGTTGTTCCAAGATCTGGGTGAGCTTGGCTACAGAGCAACAGTGAAAAAGGCCCAGCTCTGAAGAAGACAGTTCAGTTATCTGGGTTATATATTAAGAGAGGGAAAGATATGAGGTTATGTATTAAGAGAGGGAAAGATATGAGGTTATGTATTAAGAGAGGGAAAGATATGAGGTTATGTATTAAGAAAGGGAAAGAGGTAGCTGTCAGAAGCTAGAAAAAACACTGTATTTCATATTCCCCTTCTGTGGACTACTAAACAACTGAGGGAATTCTTAGGTACAGCAGGGTTTTGCTGACTGTGGGTTCTGGGATTTGCTGAGATGGCAGCCCCTCTGTATGCCCTTACAAAGGGGAATGATTCTTTCATCAGGAGAAAGGATGTACACGCCACATTTGATAATACCAAAGAAGCCTTAATGTTGGCCCCAGCATTGGGACTCTCTTATGTGACCATCTATCTCCATGTGGCTGAGAATCAGGGAATGGCCAAAGAAGTGCCAACACAAAAAATTGGACCCTGGAAGAGAACCGTAGCTTATCTATCCAAAAAGCTTGATTCAGTAGTGGCAGGATAGCCATCCTGTCTGCGAATAATATCAGCAGTGGCAGCACTAGTAAAATATGCAGACAAACAGACTCTGAGATAGGACCTCACCATCTATTCTCCTCATGCCCTTGAAAGTGTCATAAGGCAGCCACCTGATTACTGACTCATGAATGTCCACATGACACATTACCAGGCTTTGCTCTTGAATAACCATAGAGTCACCTTTGCCCCGGCTTCAGGGCTAAACCCTGCCACCTTATTGCCCAATTCAGACATCCAGCCCCTGGAGCATGATTGTTTGCAGGTTCTAGGAGAGGAACAGGGATGACAAAAGGACTTGAAAGATCAGTCTCTGCCTGACATCAAGGTGACATACTGTAAAGACAGGAGCAGTTTTTTGGAGAACGGGAAGAAAAAGGCAGGTGCAGTGGTGGTAGATGGACATAAAGTAACATGGGCCCAGGTGTTGCCGAAGGGCACTTCTGCTCAGCGAGCTTTAACCCAGGCATTAACTCTGGAAAAGGGTAAAAAGATAAACATCTACACTGATAGTCATACCTTTGCAACAACCCATGTGCACAGGGCCATCTATCAGCAGAGAGGCCTGCCAACATCAGCTGGTAAAAGATAAAATAAAAATTAGATTCTAGATTTGCTCAATGCCTTCTTGCTGCCTGCAATGGTAAGCATTCTTCATTGCCCAGAGAAGAATGACTAAACTACTCAGAAAGTGACTTAAAGCTAATATGGCAAAAACAGGAGATATTTGACACCAATGTGGGGGCATGGATTGGCTCTAAAGGTAAGGTCATTCTATCACAGGAAGATTCTGAGAGATTAATAACACAGATGCATAAGTGGACTCACTTGAGAGCAAAGAATTGGCTGAAGTTGCCCACCAATCCCAGTACCTAATACTAAAACTCACTGGCCTGACTGAGAGAGTGACAAGGGCTTGTGAATCTTGTCAGAGGGTAAACATAGGTAAGAGTTTCCAGAGCCCAGGGAAGCAGCTGAAAGGAACTAGACCTGGAATGCATTGGGAAGTGGATTTCACTGAAATTAAACCACCCAGGTAAGGCAATAAATATTTCTCTCTCTTTTTTTTTTTTTTGGACACTTTTTCAGGATGGGTGGAAGCTTTTCCCACAGAGAAAGAAACTTGCCTGGTCATGGCCAAAAGGATTCTTGAAGACATTTTTCCTTTGTTCGGTATTCCAAAAGTAATTGGGTCAGACAATGGGCCAGCCTACATTGCTCAGGTAAGCCAGGAGGTGGCCAGGTTTCTGGGGCTTGATTGGAAATTGCATTGTGCTTATGGACCCCAAAGTTCAGGACAGGTAAAGAGAATGAATAGAACTCTCAAAGAGACTCTTACCAAATTGACCATGTAGACTCGTGGTGACTGGGTGGTGCTCCTTCCCTTGGCCCTCTTTAGAGTCAGAAATACTCCTTCCCTATTAAGCTTAACTCCCTTCGAAATACTATATGTGGTTCTTGCTCACCTGACTCTTCTTGGGGACCCCCTTGACATAACTAGTGGTAACTCTGACTTGTTGTCCAGGCTGAAAGGACTACAACTTATTCAGAAAGAGATTTGGAGCAAGGTTAGCAGTGCATATGTGCCTGGGTCCTTGGAGGTTCCCTATCAGTTCCAGGTTGGAAATCTGGTGTACTTGCAACGACACCAGAGCCAGAATCTGGAACCTCAGTGGAAGGGTCCTTACTATGTCCTGCTCACCACTCCAACAGCCATCAAAATAGAGGGCATTGCAGCTTGGATCCACATGTCACATATCAAGCCTGCTCTTCATCATCCTGCCAACACCTGGAAAGTCCAAGCCTCCAGCAACCCATTAACACTGAAACTCATCAGAGAAAATGAACTCTCTGAACAGTAAAGTAGACAGACAATGGTACTGCTGGGTGGTGCTATTTGTATTCAATTGGGTAACTATTGACGGGAGCTTTGGCTATCCTCACCAGGCTCACAGGGGTCTGGAAGCATTGTATGGTAAACCCTGTAATTGCAAGGGTGGGATAATACCTTACTAAATGGTGAGATTTGGGGGCCCAACAAGGCCTATGCTCAAGTTGAGTGTGGAAATAAATGGGCATATATAGCCCTATAATTTTCAGGGAGAACTCCAAGTTTAGAATAGCATTGTGTAACCAAGCCTAAAATGATCTCTTATGTAAATGGGCAGCCCTGGCCTTGCCCTTGTGATACCTATCAACAGGCTGTGCATAGCAGTTGCTATGGGGTTGTGCAACAAGGTACTGGAAAAGATAACATCACCTATTTCACTGCCATATTAAACCAGGTCAGGGGGGAGGGGAAGATAGATGATTGGTCCCACCACATGCCATGGATCTAAATTACATCAAGCCCCTTGTTCAGGGATGGTAGGAAAGCCTGTATGCTGGGAGTAAGGTGCCCCCTATTCACCTTTCAGAGGGAGGAGGGCTGCAGGATCAGGTCACACAAGAACAGGTTAAACAATGCATTCAAGAGTTAATAAAGAATAGCTGTCCTTCAATTACCACCCTCTGGTTCTTCCTGATAGTAAAGGAAAACTTATTTTAGAACCCCAGACTATACGTGTTATTACTTCCACTCATAGCCTCCTAATCTTTCACTTGCAAGTGACTGCTGGCTCTGCCTGTCAAAAGGGCAGCCTGTTCCTCTGGCACTTCCTGCTTCTAATGCTACTTATTCCAGTGCTGAGGGGTCCCTGCCAACCAGCACCCCCTATGAGAGTGCAGCCTCTCTTCAACCAAAATGTTACCTGTTTGACTAAACCCTACAAAAATGATAGCCCAGATCTACCTGTAATTGATGCTAACTTTTTGACATCTCCACAGCTCTCTGCCCTGACAATAACACTGTTTTCTTATCTGGCAATAATGAAGCCTACTATTTTTGCCCACAGATTAGACTGGGACCTGTGAACAGGCGACCTTACTCCCTGATATTAGCATCATTCCAGGGGATGAGCTGGTCCCAGTCCCCAGCTTTGACTTAATGGCTAGAAGAATGAAAAGAGCCATTCAGTTCATTCCTCTGTTAGTGGGAACTGGTCCATAGGCACTGGGTCAGCTGGTTTGGGTGTTTCATTATATAAATAAAACAAACTGTCCCAACAGTTAATTTTTGATTTACAATTGCTTTTGAGCACTATCAATGACCTCTAAGCTCAATTCCTTAGCAGAAATAGTTCTCCAGAACTGGAAAGGATTACACCTCCTTATAGCTGAAAAAGGAGGCATCTTCTTAGTCCTACAGGAGCAATGCGCTTTTTACACTAATAAGTCAGGTATTGTTAAAGGAAAGATTAAAAAATTACAAGAAGATCTTGAAAAAAATTAATAGAATTAATTAGAATCTCCTTTTTAAAATGGTTTTAATGGACTGCTCCCCTATGTGCTTCCCTTCCTGGAACCTCTTGCTACCCTTTTGCTCCTTGTCACAATAGTACCCTGTATTGTCAACTGTATACTGGCTTTCCTTATGAAATTTGTAAGTGCAGTTCAGGTCCTGATGCTCCAGAGGCAGTATCAACCTCTCCCTGTGGATGATCCACAATTTTAGGGTTAACACTGGGGCAAAAAGAAAAGGAGGGGCCACCCGAGAATGAAAACAACTGTAAAAGAAAAACAGCTGTGACTATTCCCATCCTTGAAGTGAAGCCAGAGGCATGTAGCTCTCAAAAGGCAGGATGAACTGCTCTGAGATAGCCTTGAATTAAAGCCAGAGGCAGAGAGTTCTTGAAGGGCAGGATGAACTGCTCCAAGATAGTTTTAAGAAAATAAAGGGTGAATTATTTTGAGAAAGCTCACAAATGAGCAAAAACTGCAAACAACTAGCTATAAACTATCTTCACTCTATTCTTGCTGACCAATCAATGTATAGAGCAAAAGTGCTCAGATTTTTAAGTATGAAAACCATGTGCTTTGCATGTGCAGTGTCCTCTCCTGCCTTTGGAGGGGCAACCCTATTGCAATTGGAATAATAATAATAATAATAATAATAATAATAATAATAATAATAACCCCTCTTGCTTTTGCATGGAGTTGTGGTCTGTGGGAATTCCTGGGAAGGGTGCGATCCTGAACTACTGAGCTGTGAGACCCCAGGTCTTACATGAGAAAGTGGATCAACGCATAATTAGTAGACTAATGGTTCCTTTGGAGACACTTTGGAGAAACACACACATTCTACTCCCTGCATTTACAGTCATAGATTGTACTAATCTATCGATAAGGGTATTAAAAACTTGGCTTCTGATAGGGCAGTCTAAATTCCTTTATTTTAGAAAAAGCTAATCATCCTTTTTCCCATTACTGCTAATGGGAAACATTGTAGTAAGACATTTTAAGAACAATGTTATCTATTCAGTTGAATGTATATATTACAATCTTACTAATTGTGTTAGTGCTGATAACAATGCTCTTTCAGTATTAGTTGTTAAGCAACCTGCTTTTTTTTTGATTCCTGTTAGGGTTTTTGATTATTGGTATGATGAAACAGAATTTGGACTCAGGTTTAGAATCACCTTGCTGGTATTTGGTCTACAAAAAATTCAAATTGAATATGTTAATGAGAAATTAGATCCATGACTTAGAATCTGCAAAAAAATACCTAGCTTAGAATTGGCCAATACAGCCTGGGATATATTTACCAGCCTCAGGAGTTGATTTCCATCCTTTGACTCTTTGCTAAAGTGTGGACAGACACTTGGCTGGCTAGGCAGGTATGGGTTTGTTGGCCTGTGCCTGAGTTCCTTGTGTGTTACAGTTCCTTCTTCAACAACTTCAACTCATGCAAGTACAGTTGCATGATTTTAAATTAAAGATCTCTAACAACCTCATTTGATATGGAGTAAATCAATGATGTGTAAAAGTAAACTTGTGGTTTTTCCAACCTAATACAGAGGCTCATAAAATCTGCATCCAAGAACTGGATGACCAGTAAAGAAAATGCATATTTCACCAATCTAAGATAGGCTCTCCATAAAACAAAGAAGGGGGAACTGAAGGAGTCTGGTAATTGGAATTCTGCCTCCTGGCGAGGGCAGATGCAGGTCTTATTAGGTTCCATATTTCAGAGACTATACTTGGTAGTCTTTGCAAGCAAGGTGTTCTGAGCTTGAGAAGTAGATAGAAATCTCCCTGCAACCTTGGGATACAGAGAGCAAACTTGATGTGAACTTGAGTCTACTAATAGTGAGGGATAAAGTTCCAAAAGGCCAAATATTGTGACCAAACCAGTGTTCCACTAGGGAGATTGGGTGTCAGTTAATTGGTTTGTTGGACCAGGGAATCCTATGGAAATTTTCAAGCAAACTTGGCTGTTGTTATTAAAATATGTTGTTCTATGCCCTCAAATGATAGATCAGTGCAATGTTGTTCAATCCAGTGAGATGCTTCCTTTTACATCAAATAGGAATGCATACAGAGACCCAAAGTCTGGTATTAAGCAGAGAGAGATCTTAAAACACCCAGGTATAAATGGGTATTCCCTATGAAATTCTTCCTCCCAGTTATCTGGAAAGCCTGCAGGAGAGTAGGTAGGAAGAGTATCATAAGTAGAGGGAATCAAAGACAAAAGGACAACAAAACCCTGAGAATTAGACCAGACAAGAAGATGATGCAGGCACACATGATGATACCTGAAAAGCTAGGGTCAGATAGAAGGAGTAGGAAAACCTCCTCTATCACTGACCTATAAAAAGGGCCTAAGAGTAGGAGAAGGATGGTGGATGGGACTGGAAAGAGAAAAAGAAAGGGGCAGCAGAGGGGAAACAAAGTGAACAAAACATAATAAACAAATACATAAGAAAAACTGTGATCAAGGTGATAAAGTATAGAGCACTTAGGACTGAGGGCTTCTTCTTGTGGGTGATGCCAGTGTGGAGCAAGGATGAAATCAGTTTTTGTTTTTGGTTTTTTTTTTAAGGTTGGCACTGAGACACAGATCATGTTGCAATGAGTATATGAGCAACACATTCTAGAATTGATGTATTTTAAATAAAATAAAATCCTGTGACACATAAGTAGGAATTTGAACCTGGGACAATGGATACAGTGTATTGTATATTATTTCAAATTCCCATATAATTAATAAAAATAATATGTTGACAAGTTTTACAATGACTATAAATATTTAGAAAAGATCCTGCTATAGTAGGGTAGAGTTTGACTTTGTAAGACATGCTTTCCAGAAACACATTATGTATCAGAGAATCCTACCCATGAACTAGTGTTTACCCAAATACTTTTTGGAACCCATGAGCTCAGGTGGCATCTCATAACAAGCAGTCATGGAAAAAACACTACATTTAGAGGGGTTTTCTGAAGGAACATAGCAAAACTCACAACTGCCCTTGTGTCCTAGGCATATAGCACAGACCCATTTCTCTGTCCTGAAGGACTAGTTTGAAATGCAATCACCAGGAACAGGAGGTTCCTCACTAAGCACAGAGTAGGACACAGCTGCCAATCAAGCCAGGTCACCCAAGGCACCCCTGCTTATAGAGGGTTGGTAACAAAAGTGTGAAACAGCCCCAGCTGTCAAAGAGTTCACTGCCCCTCTTTTCTCCTTTTACACTCACCAATCTTTCTCTGTTTCAGCCAAACCAATCCCAGAAATTGGTTTCCTTCTCTTTTCCATGTTCTTAAAGATTCAATCCACCAGGGAACCATAGACCCTGCTAGCCTATTATGTTAATAAGAATGTGAAGGTATATTTAGTGAGTACCAGAATAACTTCTCAGTTTAAAGTTACAACCTAAGAATTTCAGATCCAAGAACACAGTAGAAGACCACTTTGTCATTTTGAACATTCCCCTTAATCCCACATCACTTTGAAGCTTCCCTACTTGGGAAGCTATCCAACTAAATGAACATTAAAGTTTCATTCACTACTTGATATTGTCACAGAGGTAAACAGGAATAAAGGTATGGAATCAGGTTAAAGGATGAGATAAAGGCCTGTTGAATATCACAAGAAAAAGTCTTGTGTGCAAAGGATCACAGATACTGGACAAGACTAAAGTTTGTTTACTCATCTGCATGGAAACCTCAAGACTCTCTCAGGTGCTGTTTGCCTGAGGGGAAAAATGTCAAGAAACAGGTGAACTCTTATATTTATGGTTGTGAGCCTAGCCTTTAATGGCTGAGCCCTCCCTTATTTGTAATAGCCAGAAGCTGGAAACAGCCCAGATGCCCCTCAGTGGAGGAATGGATGCACAAATTGTGGTATATCTACACAATGAAATATTGCTCAGCAATAATAATAATAATAAAAGGAAATCATGAAATTTGCAGGTAAATGGTGGGATCTGGTTAATATCATCCGTATTGAGCTATCCCAGAGGCAGAAAGATGCACATGGTATATACTCACTCATATAGACATATAATATAGGATAAATCTACTAAAATCTGTATACCTAAAGAAACTAATCAAGAGGGAGGACTCTTGCTAAAATGCTCAATTCCTATCCAGAAAGGCAAAGAGGCTGGACATCAGAAGAAGGAGAAAAGATGGAACAAGTCAGGAGCTTGACACAGAGGACCTGTGAAAAGCTCTGCCCTGCAGACTATCAATGTAGATGCTAAGACTTATGGGCAATGTTTGGGCAGAATGCAGGGAATCTTATGAAATAAGTGGGAAACAGTCAGATCTGGAGAAGACAGGAACTCCACAAGGAGAGCAACAGAAACAAAAAAATATGAGCACAGGGGTCTTTCCTGAGGCTGATACTCCAACCAAGGACTATGCATGGACATAACCTAAGACCCCTGCACAGATGTAGCCCATGGCAGTTCAGTATCCACTTGCATTCCAATGTAATAGGAACAGGGACTGTCTCTGAGGTGAACTGATTGGTCTGCTCTTTAATTACCTCCCCCTGATGGGGAAGCAGCATTACCAGGCCACAGAAGAAGACAACACAGCCACTCCTGATGAGACCTAATTGACTAGAATCAGAAGGAAGGGAAAGAAGTTCTCCTCTATCAGTGGACTTGGGGAGGGGCATGCATGCAGAGGGTGGAGGAAGGGAAGGATTGGAACTGAAGGAGGAAGAGAACCACAGGAGGGACACAAAGTGAACAAAGTGTAATTAATAAATAATAAAAAAGAAACTGGTGAAAGCTAGTAAGAGTTTTGAAACTAGTTATTAATGAGGCCAAGTGGACAGCTTGCTTGAGAGAAAGGCTAAGCAGCCATAATGCCTCAATCTGGGCAGTTGAAAGCACACAACCCAGAGATGACAGTTCCTGTGTCCAAGAATATTAGTTCAAGAAAAGTGTCACATATTTCTTTCAAGTGGTCATTAATAAAGTTACTTGTCCTTGATGAGTTTAACAGCATCCCAGACTCCATTATTGTTTGTTAAAGGCACAGATATATCCTCAGTGAATTACTTACTGTGAAAATCCTCCTTGACCAAGGCAAATCTTTGAATAAAAGTGTTTAATTGGGACTTTGCTTATATTTTTACAGAGACCATTCAGGATGTTAAGTCAGCAAACAGTCATCTTGCTGTAGTCATTCAGCAGAACTGAGAGTGTTTCTTATTGAAACACAAGTGGCAGGCAGAGAGAAGGAGACAGAGAAAAAGCTAGAGAGAGACTCAGAAATAGAGAGATGGAGATCTACAAAAACAAAAAATATAAAGTGACAGAGACTGAGAGAGTTTACATTCTGTGTGGTCACATTCACCTGCATATCAACCTCACAGCAAACCATTCTATATTATAACTTCAATAGGAATTATATTATCTAACAATACCATAACTCCTAACCATTCCCAGATATTTCTTTACAGGGGGCGACAAGTGTAAATAGATGAGCTTCGAGGTGACATTGCAATTCAACTCGCCAGGAAGTGGAAGATGGAAGAACTTCTAGGCTAAAATAGCATTGGTACATTGATAGTTTCTCATTCAATACAATGAGTAAAGTCCCATCAAATTCCAAGGATAAAAGAGAGGTACTGACAATCTCCTTTGGGGAAAATGTGGAATATTTTCATAAGGGAGTATTATTCTTCTAAGAAAATGATATCATGATATTTTCTGCTCAATGGACAGAGTCGGGAAAAATCATTGTGTGAAGTAACTTAAATGCAGAAAGACAAACATGCTATGTATTCAGTTATTAGGAAGTCTTTTAATAATGGTGGATAAAGTCCGAATGGGCCATCTATTGTGACCAAACCAGTATTCCACTAGTGGGACTGGGTAGCAGTTAATTGAGTTGTTTGGCCAGGGTATCCTACTGAAATTTTCAAACAACCCATGCTGTTGTTATTAAAATATGTTACTCTCTGTTCTCAACTGATAAATCAGTGGCACATTCTTGTTTACACAGAGATGCTTCCTTCTGTCTCAAATGTCATTGCATGCAGAGCCTCACAGTCTGATATTATGCAGAGAGAGACTTTAAAACTCTTAGCTATAATGGAATTTCCCTATGAAATTCTAACTTCCTGCAGAAGAGGAAGCAGGAAGAGTGTCATAAGTAGAGGGAATTAAGGACAGAAGGAGAACTAGGCCCTGAGAAAGAATCAGACTGCAGAGGAAGATAATACAGCCAGCCTTGATGAGAGCTGATAAGCTAGGATCAGTTGGAAGGGGGAGCAGGAACTCCCCATCAGGGAACTGGAGAAGAACATAGGGGTAGAAGAAGGAGGCTGGGTGTACTGGAAAGAGAAGACAGGGAGGGCAGCAGAGGAGATACAAAGTGAATAAGTCATAATAAATAAATATGTAACAAAAACTGTGATTAAGCAAAGAGCTCTTCATGAATCATGGCTTCTTCTTGGGGTTGGGGCCTGCCGGGAGCCAAGGCTATTTACTGAAGCCAAAGTCAAATAATGAGAAAGGTCATTTAGTGGAGACCTAAAGCTATTTAGTGAAAGAGTTACATAGGACCCTAAATCATGGGTGATAGGTTTATGAGGACATGTGTCTGTTAATTTTAGAGCATCCGTGAAGTATCTTAAGAAAACATCCTTATAGTATCTTGCAATATTTAACCCATGAAAGCACTCTTCCTATATCCTGCAGCAGTAATTTAGCCTTCCCCCTTTCCTGCCTTCTCCCTATATAAGTTGGGTAAAAATTTCTACTAAATGAGACCTTGATCAGACAAGCAAACTTGACCCCATTATTCTTGTTTCTTGTTCCTCCCCCGATTCCTTCCACCCTCCTTTCTTTAGGAACCCATTGAAGTCCAGCGGGTCGGGGCAGGTGCCAGGGTACAGCAATGGTGAACTCAGTTTCTTTTAAAGGGATTGGCACTGACACTTTGATCATGTTCCAATGAGTAGTTGAATTGGTGTATTTTAAAGAAAAAAAAATTACTGTGACACATGGGAATTTGAATCTGGGAGCAATGGCAAAGGAGTGTAATGTATATTATATGAAATTCCCACATAGTCAATAAAAATAATATGTTGACAACTTTTACAATGACTTTTAACATGGAGAAAAAATATTCCGTTAAGTTGGGCAGAGTTTGACTTGTAAGGCATTCTTTCCAGAATCATTATGCAGCAGAGTATTTTAGCCATGAACTAGTGGTTCCAAACTACCTCAGATCCCAAGAGCTCAGTACCTCTAAAGGATATGTCCTGGCACTAACACTATATGCAGACATTTTGCGTGGAGTACCACAGCTGCTCTTTAGTCCTAGGCATATAACATGGACCCATTCTCTGTCCTGAAGAACAAGTTTTAACTGTAAACCCCAGGTTCAGGAGGATTTCTCACTGAACATTGTGAATGTCAAGCTCCCGATCCAGCCATATCAGCCAAGCCAACCCTACTCATAGAGGTTTGCTGACACTAGTGTGGAATAGAATCAGCTATAAAAGAGTTTACTGCCCCTCAGGTCTCATTTTACACTCAACAATATTTCGCTCTTTCAGACAACCAGTCCCAGGAATTGTCTGGTATCCTTCTCTTTTCCCTGCTCTTAAAGACTCAATACCCCAGGGAACCCTGGACCATGGGAACCTATTATATCAATAAATATGTGAAGGTACACTTATTGAGTTCTCAAGTAAATGCTCAGTTCAAAGTCACAACCTAGGACATTTCAAGTCAAAGACCACAGTAGGAGACCACCTTCTCATTAGGTCCATTCACCTTAATCCCACATCACTTTGAAGCTTCCATACTTAGGAAGCTGTACAATTAAATACACATTAAAGTATCATTTCCTACCTGATATTGTCACAGAAATAAACAGGAGTAAATATGTAGGATCTGGATAAAGGGATAAGATAAAGGCTTGTTGGATTTCAGCTGCCTCAATTGGAAAATGATGTCATGAAACAGGTGAAAGCCAGTAAGAGTTTCAGGAGTCAATTATTAAAAGTGCCAAGTGGACAGCTCGATTGAGAGATAGGGTGAGAAGCTCTATATGCCACAGTATGGACAGCTGAAAGTACACAACCCAGAGATGTCAGTTCACGTGTCCAAGACTCTACAGGAAAAGTGTCACATATTTCTTTCAAATGGTCATTAATAAAGAAACATATCATCTTGGCATGTGACTTTCACATTATCACAGATTCTATTCTTATTGGTTAAATGAAGAGATATGTCCTCAGACAGCAAATTATTTACTGTAAAAATTGTCCCTCTCCAAGGCAACTCTTTGTACAAGAAGTGTATAATTGGGTTTGCTTATATTTGTCCAGAGACTCTCCATGGTGTCATGTCATCAAGCAGTCATCGTGTTGTACTCCTCAGAAAAACTGTGAGGATTTCATACTGAACCAGAAGGAGCATGCAGAGAGTTGGAGACATAGAGAGACAAAGAGAGAATGAGACAGAGAGATAGATTCAGAAAGAGAGAGACCTAGACCAACAGAAACAATGATAGAATGTGACAGAAATCAAGAGACAAAGACTTCATCCTATCTGGTCACATTCATTGACTTATCAAACTTATAACACATCCTGTAATGTAATTGCAATTATATTATCTAGCAAGATCACACCTCCCAGGCATTTCCTCAGTGGAAACTAAGCAGGTAAATAGATGAGCTTCAAGAGGACATTGCAATTCAAATCACCAGGAAGTGGAAGAAGGTGGAGGAACTTCTAGAATAAAAGAATATAGTTATCCTGAAAGTTTGTAATTCTATACAAAGATTAACAATCCAGCAACATATAAGGACTAAAGAATAATAGCAACAAACTCCTTTGGGGAAAATGTGCTATACTTCCACAACAAAGTATTATTCAGCTAAGAAAATGACAACAAGATATTTTCAGGCAAATGGATGGAACCAGGAAAAATCATCCTGGGTGAAGTTACTAAAATGCAGAAAGACAAATATGGTATAGATTCACTTCTTAGGAGGTCTCCTAATAGTGGGTGATTAAGTTCCAATAGGACATTCATTGTGACCAAACCATTATTTCACTAGGGAGGTTGGGTGGCAGTTACTTGAGTTGTTGGCCAGGGCATCCTATGGAAATTATCAAGTAACCCAGGCTGTTGTTATTAAAGTATTTTTTTTTCTGGCCTCAACTGGGATTGATGCCATGTTCTTGGATCCACAGAGATGCTTCCTTCTGCATCAAATGGGATTGCATACATAGACCCAGAGTCCGATATTATGCAGAGAGAGACCTTAAAACACCCAGCCTAAGTGGGATTTCCCTATGAAATTCTACCTTCCCTCAGTTCTCTTCTAAGCCTGCAGAAGAGGAGGCAGGAAGAGTGTCATAATTAGAGGTAACTGAGGACTCGGGAAGATCAATTCCCTGAGAATCAGGTTGCAGAGGAAAATGATGCAGCCAGTCTTGTTGAGACCTGATAAGCTACGTTCAGATAGAAGTGTGAGAAGGACATCCCCTTTCAGGTAACTAGAAAAACGGTATAGGGATTGAGAAAGGAGGGTGGGTGGGAATGGATAGAGAAGATGGAAGGTACAGCAGAGGGGAAGCAAAGTGAACAAATCATAATAAATAAATACATAAGACTGCTTCTGGGATAGCTCACTCAGGATGATCTTTTCCAGATCTCAGCATTTACCTGCAAATTTCATGATTTCCTTGATTTATTTTGATGAATAATATTCCATTGTGTAGATGTACAATTTCTGTATCCATTCCTCCATTGTGGGACATCTGGGTTGTTTCCTGGTTATGGCTGTTACAAATAAACCTGCTACAGACATTGTTGGAAAATGTTCTTATTGTGTACTTGAACCTCTTTTGGATATATGCCTAAGAGTAATATAGCTGGTTCTTGAGGAAGTGCTATTTTTAGTTGTCTGAGAAAGCACCAGATTGATTTTAAGCATGAGAAGAACCACAAGTGGCAGGAAAAGAGATGGAGAGTGAGTGAGAGAGAGAGAGAGAGAGAGAGAGAGAGAGGAAAAAAAAGAGCTAGAGAGAGATAGATTCAGAAATAGAGAGACCAAGACTGACAGAAACATAAATAAAAGGTGTTTTAGCCCTTCAGCAGAACTGAGAGTTTTTCATACAGAACCAAAAGCAGCAGTCAGAGAGAGGGCGACTGAGAAAGAAAGAGCTAGACAGACCTATTGAAAAATAGAGACAAAGACAAACATAAACAAAGATAGAATGTGACAGAGACTGAGAGAAAGAGACTCCATTCTGTCTGTTCACTTTCATTGGCATATCAACCTAAAAGCACACCCTCCTATACTATAACTCCAATAGGAATTAAATTATCAAACAAGGCCATACCATTTAACTTTTCCCAGACTTTTCCTCACTGTGGACTAATCTTGTAAATAGAAGAGCTTGAAGAGGACATTGCAATTCAAATCACCAGGAAATGGAAGAAATTAGAGGGACTTCTAGGCTAAAAGAACATAGTTATCCTGAAGTTTCTCATTCAATACAATGATTAAACCCCAGCAATTTCCAAAGACTAAAGAACAGGACTGACAATTGCCTTGGGGGAAAATGTGAAATATTTCCATAACGAAGTACTATTCACCTAGAAAATGACATTGTGATAATTCCAGGCATATGAATGGAACCAGGAAAACATATCCTGGGTGAAGTAACTAAAATGCAGAAAGACAAAGCTGGAGACCTTATTTTGAGGTCTCCAAATAGTAGGAGATAAAGTTCCAATAAGCCATCTATTGTAAACGAACCAGTCTTTCACTAAGCAAATAGGGTGGCAGTGAATTGAGTTGTTGGTTATCATCGTACGGAAATTTTCAAGCAACTCAGGTTGTTGTTATTAAAATATGTTGCTCTCTGCCCTCACCTGATAGATTAGTGTCATGTTCTTGGATCACAAAGTTGCTACATTCTGCTTCAAGTGGGATTGCATACCGAGACCCACAGTCCAATGTTATGCACAGAGAGACCCTAAAACACTCAGCACTAAATGGGATTTCCCCATGAAAGTCTACCTTCCCTTAGTTCACTGCTAAGCCTGCAGGAGAGGGGGCAGGAAGAGTATTATAACTAGAGGGAATTGAGGACACAAGTAGCACAATGCCCTGAGAATCAGGTCACAGAGGAAGCTGATGAATCCAGCCTTGATAAGTTCTGATAAGCTAGGTTCAGATAGAAGGGGAAGGGGACCTCCCCTATCAGGGAAGTAGAGAAAGGGCATAAGATCAGAAGATGAAGGGTAGGTCAGACTAGAAGGAGAAGAGAAAGGAGGTAGCAAGATTATACATAGTGAACAAATCACAATAAAAAATACACAAGAAAAACTGTGATCAAGAGGATGAAGTATAGACCTCTTCCTGATCTATGACTTCTTGAAGGTGGTTGCAGTGTGTAGCAAGGGTGAACTTTGTTTTCTTTATGGGACTTGGACTAAGATTTGATCATGTTCCAATGACTATATAAACAACACATACTTGAATTGGTGTATTTTATTTTATTTTTTTATTATTTTTTTAATTTTATTTTTTTCTTATCAGTTACATTTTATTAACTCTGTATCCCAGCCGTGTCCCCATCTCTCATTCTCTCCCAGTCCCTCCCTCCCTCCCTCATCTCCACTGTGCACCCTTCCAAGTTAAACAACAACAACAAAAATTTTAGTGTGATACATGGTTATGAATTTGTACCTGTGAGTAATGGAAAAGGAGTGTGTGGTATATTATATGAAATTCCAACATAATCAGTAAAAATAATATGTTGACAACTCATACAATGAGTATGAAAATGGAGAAAAGATTCCACTAAACAAGCAGTCCTGGCACTTACACTACATTTAAAGGGTTTTTCTGGAGCACCACTGAAGAAACAAAGCTGCTCTTCTGTCCTAAGCATATACCATGGACCCATTTCTCTGTCCTGAAGCACGAGGTGAGGTATTAATATAAGCACCATGACCAGGAGGGTTCCTCACTGAAAACTGATTAGGATATAGCTTGCTTGAGAGAAAGCTTGAGCAGCCCTCCATACCTCAATCTGGGCAGCTAATAACACACAACCCAGGAATGACAGTTTCTTTCCAAGACTCTTAGGTCAGAAATAGTGTCACATATTTCTTTTAAGAGGTCATTAATAAAATCACCTGTTATGACAGCAAAATGTAATTTTGACATTACAATGGTATTATGATATCACAATACTATGATGACATAGCAATACTATTATGACATCATAATGGGGTTACAAGTTCAATATGCTATTATAACATCACATTGATATTATGATATCACATTGACGTTATGATATCACAATGCTAATATGACCTCATATGGTATGATATCAAAATGGAATTATAACATCACAATAATAATATACAATAACAATGCAATTATGACTGATATCACAATGCTATCATAACATCACATAATTGTTATATCATAATAGTATTATGACATCACAATGTTATTACATCATTGTTTTATGACATGACAATGGAATTTTCACTTCACATTGGCATTGTGAGCTCAAAATACTATTTTATCATTACAATGACATTATGATATCAAAATGGTTTATGGTATCACAATGGCATTATGACATCACAATAGTATGCCATGTCAATGCTATGATGACTTCACAATGGTATTATGATATCACCATGGTATGATGACAAGACAATGTTTTCATGATATCACAATGGTATTATGATATCCCAATACTATTATAACATCACAATACTATTATGATATCATAATGCTATTATGATAACCTAATGCTATTGTATCTTCACAATGATATGAGATGGCAATGACGTTATGACATCATAATGCTATAATGGCTTCACAATGGCATGTTGTAGGTAATGATTAATATTTACTATTGGTTTATCTTTTATTAATCCTTGCTGTTAATTCTAAACAGCTATATAACCAATTCACCACACAGAGACTGTGTTTATTTAGTTAACTTAGAACAAAATGCTGGTCAATAGTTACTGCCTCCTCAACCTTCAAGCCTTCATAGTTTCCTAATATTTAGATTTTACCCATTATACTTTCGTTTTGTGAAGTCTTAGGTCTGGTTTATTCTCTCCTTGCTGTCCCAAGATCTCTCTTCCCTCTCTGCTCTCCAATCTCTGCTCCCTTGCCCTCTTTCCTCCCACTCATTTCCTTTTCTCTGGCTCCACCAATTGCTCAATATCATGGCTGGTTGCTTTATTTTGGCTGTTTACACAAAGTTGAGACAGGCTGCATAGAATAAGTATCACGATGCAATATCTGGATTGAAACCAGAGACGGGGGGTGTAGAAATCAGTGCTTGAATGTACAAGGGTAAGGTATATAGATTTCAAAAGAACATTTTACCAACATTTACCCAATTAAGTCTAATAAAAGGCTCTTTTATTTCAATACATTAATAATTATGAAATTATGAAAACTGTTAGGTAAAGTCTACATGTGCAATATCCAGTCCATGTGTAGTTAGCAACTTATGAGAAATTATCCAATTAGCCTATCAATCTTGACAAGTTCAGATTTCCATACCTAAATTACCTTTAATCCTCATTGGTATTTCTTATATGAAAGCATTTCTTAATTTCTAAACAACTTAAGCTTTTCTGTAGCCCCATAGCTATTTGGTATTCAACCCTATCAGAGATTTCAGAAGAAATAAAATTAGTTACTAGAGTAAATATGAAGTGCATGTTAGCAGTTTCCAAAAATTATAAATTGAAAGAAACAATTTGTTGCCTAAAGTCACCCATAACTCTCTGTAATGTTTGAGCATTATCTCCAGTCTCTGGCTCAGAATATTTGACAGACATATATGTGAAGGAGGAACTATTTAGGACTTGCTTACCATGTCTTGGCAGAGTCAGGCAAAGGTACAACATCTCAATGCTATGATAGCATCCCAGTGTTATGATATCACAATGGTATTATGACATCACATTTGTACTAAACCTCAATGCTATCATGACATGATTTTGGAACAACATAAAAATGGAATTTGACATCATATTGCTATAACAATATCACGATACAATTACGATAAGATATTTTATGACATCACAAGGGAATTATGAAATCACAATGCTATAATGACACAACAGTGCTATTATGCCATCACAATATTATGGCATTTCAATACAAGACAAGACTGCCCACTCTCTCTATATCTATTTAACATAATACTTGAAGACCTAGCCAGAGCAATAGGACAACTAAAAGAGATTAAGGGGATACAAATTGGAAAGGAACAGGTCAAAGTTGTCACTATTTGCAGATGATATGATCTTATACATGAGCGGCCCCAAAAATTCAACCAGAGAACTCCTTCAGCTGATACACACCTTCAGCAAAGTGAAAAAATACAAAATCAACTCAAAAAAATCAGAAGCCTTCCTGTATACAAAAGACAAAAGGGCCGAGAAAAAAAATAAGGGAAACAACCCTTCACAATAGCCACTAATAACATAAAGTACTTTGGGCTGACACTAACCAAGCAACTGAAAGTCCTGTTTGAGAAAAACTTCAAGTCTCTGAAGAAAGAAATCAAAGAAGTTATCAGAAGATGGAAAGATCTCCCGTGCTCATGGATTGGTAGGATTAACATTGTGAAAATGGCCATCCTGCCAAAAGCAATCTACAGATTCAATGCAATTCCCATCAAAATACCAACTCAATTCTTTACAGACCTTGAAAAAAGATTCTCAGATTCATATGGAGAAACAAAAAACCCAGAATCTGCAAAATGATCCTGTACAACAACAGATCACCTGGAGGTATCTCCATCCCCAATCTCAAGCTGTACTATAGAGCAATAGTAATAAAAACTGCATGGTATTTGCATAGAAACACAAAGGAGGACCAATGGAACCAAATAGAAGACCCAGAAATTAGCCCACATACCCATGAATACTTGATTTTTGACAAAGAAGCCAAAAACATTCAATGGAAAAAAGACAGCATCTTCAACAAATGGTGCTGTTCCAACTGGAAGTCTACATGCAGAAAAATAAAATGTCACCATGCACAAGAGTAAAGTCCAAATGGATCGAAGACCTCAAAATAAAACCTAATATTCTAAATCTGTTAGAAGAAAATGTTGGTAAGAACCTAGAACTCATTGGCACAGGAGACTATTTTCTAAAAAGAACACTAACAGCATATGCTCTATGAGAGACAATCAATAAAAGGGACCTCATGAAACTGAAAAGCTTCTGTAACACAAAAGACACTGTCATCAAAACAACAATCTGCAGACTGGGAATGGATCTTCACCAACCCTATCCCTGACAAAGGGCTGGTATCCTGAACATAAAAAGAACTAAAGAAGTTAAAAAGCCATAAATCAAGTGATCCAATTAAAATTGGGGTAAGGAGATAACAGAGAATTTTCTGTAAAGAAATATAGAATGGCAGAGAAACACTTAAAGAGATGTTCAACATCCTTAGCCATCAGGAAAATGCAAATCAAAATGACCCTGAAATTTCACCATACACCCATGAGAATGGCTAAGATGAATAACTCAAGAGACAACACATACTGGAGAGGTTGTGGAGAATGGGGAACCCTCCTCCATTGCTGGTCAGAATGTAAACTGGCACAACCACTTTGGAAGTCAATCTGGTGCTTTCTCAGACAATTAGGAATAGTACTTCCTCAAAATCCAGCTATACCACTCCTAGGCATATACCCAAAATTTGCTCAAGTACACAACAAGGACAGCTCAACCATGTTTGTAGCAGCTTTATTTGTAATAGCCATAACCTGGAAACAACCTAGATGTCCCTCAATGGAGTAATGGATACAGAAATTGTGAATATTTTACACAATGGAACACTACTCGGCAATCAAAACTAAGGAAATCATGAAGTTTGCAGGCAAAGGGTGAGATCTAGAAAAGATCATTCCAAGTAAATTATTCCAGAAGGAGAAAGACAACCATGATATATACTCACTTATATAGACCTATAAGATATGATAAACATAATGAAATCTATACACCTAAAGAACATAAACAAAAACGTGGACATGGCGTAAGATCATCAATCCTCAGTTAGAAAGACAAATGGTATGTGCATTGGATGTATGACAGGATTCTACCGCAGAAAGCATCTGAAAGAATATATCTAACAGTGTTTCAAAACAGATACTCATAAGCAAACCTTTGGCAGAAGGGGAGTTAGTATGACATGGAAAGGACAGGACCTCCACAAGGATAAAATATATCTGATGGGCACAGGGGTCTTTTCTGAGACTGACACTCTACCAAGGACCGTGTATGGATATAACTTAGAACCTTTGCTTGGATGAAGCCTGTGGTAGCTCAGTAACCAATTGATTTCCCATAGTAAGAGGAACAGGGACTATTCTGACAGGAACTCAATGGCAGGCTCGTTGACCTCCCCACATCCCAAGGGAGGAACAGTCCTGCTAGGCCACAGAGGAAGACTCAGGAGATACCTGATAAAACAGGGTCAGATGAAAGGGGAGGAGGTCCTCCCCAGTCAAATGTAAAGGGGCAAGGAGGCGATGAGGGAGGAAGGGGGTGATTGGGAGGGAATAAGGGAGTTGGATACACCTGAGATAAAGAGTTAATAAAATTAACTCTTATTAAATTAATAAGAGTTTTTATTAAATTAATAAAATTATTATTTCTAATAATAATAAGAAATTTAAATTAAAAAAGAAGTCACAATTGTATTATGACATCATAATATTATTATGACATCACAATGTTATCATCACAATTATATCATATATAATTGATATAACAATGCTATTATGAAATCACAATGCTATAATGACATGACGATGAGATTATGTCGTCAACATGCTATTTTGACATCACAATTATATCATGAGTTCAAAAAGGTATTACTTCATGATAGTAGGACATCACATTTCTATGATGACATCACAATGCTATGATGACCTCAAAATTGTGTCAAGACTCCCTAATGGTATTAGGACATCATAATGGTTATGATGATATAATATTAGTATGACATGATTGTGTTATGACATCACCATGAAATTATGACTATAGAATTCTATTATGACTTCACAATGGTATGACTTTACAATGATATTAGGACATTTTAATGCTATGATGACATTACAGTGGTATCATGCTCTCATAAGGGTGTTAGGACTTCACAAAGCTATGATGACATCACAAAGGAATTATAATGTTACAGTGTTATTACAATTTCACAATGCTATGACTTCACAATGATATTTGGACATCAAAATGATTTGATGACATCAAAAAGCTATAAAAATATCACAATGCTATTATGACAAAAGTATTATGACATCACAATTCAATTATGGTATGATTGTGTTGTGACATTCCAAAGGAATTCTATTACAATGCTATTACAACTTCACAACGACATAACTTGAAAATGATATTAGTATATCTCAATGCTATGATGACATCATAATAATATTATGGCTTCAAAATTTTGTGACATTTCAAAGCTATTATAACAGTACAATGATATGACATCACAATGCATTATGACATCAAATGATATTTTCATATCACGATGCTAATATGACATCAAAATGCAAAAATCACATCATACTGTATAATATCATAATAGAATTATGACATGACAATGGTATTATGACTTCACTATAGTATTCTGACATCACAATATCATGATGAAATCACAATGGAATTATAATATTACAAAGAATATGCTCTTATGATATCTCAAGGCAATAATGACATCATATGGTATATGACATCACAATCCTATGATGACTTCCCAATGCTATGATGATATTCCAATGGTATTATGACATTAAATTTTATGATATCTCAATGGTATTATGAGATTACAGTGTTATTCTGACTTCACAATGGTATTATCAGAATGCTATTATGACTTCAAAATACTACCATTTTTATACAATGTTAATATCATATCACAAAGCAATTTTGCCATCCCAATGGTATGACATCACAAAGCTATTATGACTTCATAATGGTATTATGACATCACAATGCTATTATAACATCCCAGTGCTATCATTACATCACAATGCAATCATGATGTCAAAATGCTGTGATGACATTACAATACTAGTATTTCACACAAAGTTTTAAGGACCCCACAGTGCTATTATGACCTCAAAATGCTATTATGACACCACAATGCTCTTATGACATCAAAATGGTATTATGATATCACAATGGTCTTATGATACCATTGTCACAGTAGTATGACATTACAATGTTATGATGACATCATAATGCTATTTTTGTCTTATAACTAGATGACTTCACAATGGTATTAAAACCTTACAATGCTATGAAGAGATCACAATGCTATGAGGACAACACGATACTATTATTTCATTACAATGCTTTGATGACATCACAGTGCTACTATGACATCGAATTGTATTATGACATCACAATACTATGATGATATCACAATGCCTTTATGACATCACAATGATATGATATCACAGTAGTTTTATGACACCGCAATAGTATGACATTAGAATGCTATGGTGACATCACAAACTTATTATGACATAACAATAGTATTATGATATCAGCATGCTTTTATGATATCACAATGCAATGATGACATCAAAGTGATGTTATAATATCACAATGGTATCACATAACAATTCTATGATGAAAGAAATCACATTGGTACTATGACATCACAATTTTATTATGCCATTCCAATGGTAATATTACATCACATTGGTGTCATGAGATCCCAATGCAATTATGTCATCACTATGATATGACATTACAGTGGTGTTATGACATCATAATGTCTTATGACTTCACAATGGTATTATTACATCATATCAGTATTATGATATCCCATTGTTTTATGATTTCATAATAGTATTATGACCTCACATTTGTATTATGACATCCCAAGGAAATTATTATTTCACCATGTTATTATAACAGCAAAATTTAAGGAATATGAACTAAAGATAACTGGGACCAGGGCTCACAGTTTAAAATCATTAGTTACTCTTACAGATGTCTTTCTTCAATTCGCAGCAATCACACTGTGGCTCACAGTCTATAATGAGACCTGGTGCCCTCTTTCAGCATGCCGGCAGAACACTGTATATACAATATATATATATATATATATATATATACATATATATATATGTATATATATATGTATATATACAGAACACTGTATATACATATATATATATGATACATATATAAAATAAATAAGTAAATAAATTGTTGGTACAAAGTTCTTTTGGAATATATATAAATTTCCCTTGTTCATTCAAATGCTGCTGTCACCACTCTCTGGTTTCAATCCGGAATTTGCACTATGTTGCTTATTCTAGGCATTACCTGTCTCAAAGTTGTTTAAACATGCCACCATTTGTTCTCTGTATTTTCAATAAAACAACCAGATGCATTGCTGAGCAATGGAGAGCATAGAGTGGGACATCCTGGTCCATAGTGGGAGGAAGAAGAAGGAAGCAGGGAAAGAGTGGTGGAGAATCAGCAGGAGAGGTATTGGAACCATGTGGATGATGGACCCTACCTAAGATATGGCAAAATGCATGTGTAATAAGTGAAATATGGATGGTAGGAATGTATGTGGGCTTGGAAGTTTAGGATGGAATAAATACTGCCCAGCATTGTGGTCTAGGTTAATTAAATAAATCCTAGTCTCTTTGCCTTGATTTGGGTATACAGCTGGTTTCAGAATAACCCCTGCTCATTTCAAAGTCATAGTCTGGGAAATTTCAGATGCAAAACCAAAGTAGGAGACGTCCTTTAATTTCCTACCTGACAATATCACTGAGGTAAAAAGGAGTAAAGGTGTGTGATATGGTTAAAGGGAGATAAAGGATTGTTAGTTTTCACAAGAAAAAGTCATATATGCACAGTATCAGAGATACTGGACACCGAGGAAAGTTTGTTTACTCATCTCCATGGAATCCTCAAGAATTCCTCAGGTGTTGATTGGCTGAGATAAAAATGTGATGTCATGAAATTGGTGAAAGGCAGGAAGAGATACAGGAGCCAAGTATTAAAGGGGCCAAATGGAGAGCCTGCTTGAGAGAAAGCCTGAGCAGCCCTACATGCCTCAATTTGGGAAGCTGAAAGCACACAACCCAGAGATGAAAGTTCCTGTGTCCAAGTCTCTTATTTCAGGGAAAATGTCACATATTTCTTTTTCTTTCAAGTGGTCATTACTGAAGTCACCTGTCCTTGTCAACATTCATGTTATCACAGACTTCATTATTATTTGTTAAATGCACAGATATGTACTCAGTCAGTAAATTACACACTGTGAAAATGCTCTTTGAACAAAAACATTTTCATTGGCAGCTAGTTTATATTTTTAGAGAGACTATCCAGGATGTCCCATCACAAAGCGGTCATCTTTCTGGAGTCCTTCAGCATAACTGGGATTGTTTCACAGCCACAGTCAGAGAGTGATACAGAGAGAAAAAAAGAGAAAGAATTAGATATGCAAATTCAGATAGAGAGAGGGAGAACAACTGAATCAAAGATATAAAGTGACAGAGATCGAGAGACAGATTCTCCATTTGTCTGGACACTTTCATTGGCATATCAACATCAAACCCTCTTATATTATAACTCCAATAGGAATATTATTACCTCACAAGGCCGTACCTCCTAATCCTTCACAGATATTTCCTCACTGGGGACTCCACACTTAAATAGATGATCTTCACCTTTACATTGCATTTCAAATCACCAGCAATTGGAAGAAGATGGAGGGACTTCTAGGCTAAAAGAACATAGATATCCTGTTAGTTTGTCATTCAATAAAATGATTAAACTCCTAGCAAATTCCAAGTTCTAAAGAACAGGACTGACAATCTCCTTTGGAGAAAATGTGGAATATTTTCATAATGGAATATTATTCTGCTAAGAAAATTCCATCATGATATTTCAGGCAAATGGATGGAGCCAGGAAAAATCATACTGGTAAATTAACTAAAATGCAGAAAGACAAATATTGTATCTATTTACTTATTAGGAGGTTTCCTAATAGTGGGGGATAAAGTTCCAATAAGCCATCTATTTTGATCAAATCAGTCTTCCACTAGAGGAATAGAGTGACAGTGAATTTAGTTGTTGAGCCAGGTCATCTTATGAAAATTGTCAAGCAAACCAGGCTGTTGTTATATAATATGTTGTTCTCTGCCCTCAACTGATAGATCAGTGGCATGTACTTGTATCCACAGAGATATTTCCTTCTGCATCAAATGGAATTGCATATAGAGACACACAATCTGAAATTATGCAGAAAGAGAGATCTTAAAACATCCAGTTCTAAAAAGGATTTCCTCTGAAATTCTCCCTTCCCTCAGATATCTGAGAAGCCTGCAGGAGAGGGGGCAGGATGAGTGTCATAAGTAGAGGGAATTGAGGACACCATGAGAACAATGTACAGAGAATCAGGCAGCAGAGGAAGATGATGCATCCAGACTAAATGAGACCTGAGAAGCTAGGGTCATATTGAAGGGGGAGGAGGTTCAACACCTATCTGTGAACTAGAAAAAGGGCATAGAAGAAGAAGTCTGGGGGGGGAGGTGCTGAAATGAGAAGAGCGAGGGGGCAGCAGAGGGGATACAATGTGAATAAATCATAATAAATACATAACAAAACTGTGATCAAGGTGATGAATTATAGAGCACTTCAGGACTGATGGTCTTCTTCCTGGTGGTGCCTGTGTGTGGCATGGATGAATTGCATTTTCTTTAAGTAAATTGGCACAAAGACTCCATCATGTTTTAATGAGTATATGAACAACACATACTTCAATTGATGTATTTTAGAGAAAAAAAAATTATGTGTGACACATGGGTAGGAATTTGAACCTGAATCAATAGAAAAGGTGTAATGTATATTATATGAGATATCCAAATAAGAAAAATAATATGTTGACAAATTTTACAATAACCTTTAATATGGAGAAAAGATTCTGCTAAAGGTGGGCAGAGTTTAACTTTGTAAGGCATTCATTCCTGGAACTCATTACGTAGCAGAGAATCCTAGCCATGAACTAGTGTTTACCCAGCTCCCTGAGACCCAATGAGATCAGCTGGCACCTCTGAAGGAGCAGTCCTGGCACTACCACTACATTTAAAGGGTTTGTCTAGAGGACCAGAGCATAAATCACATCGGCTCTTGTTTCCTGGGCATATAAAAGGGACACATTTCTCTGTCTTTAAGGCACAGTTTTATTTGTAAACCCCAGGAACAGGAGAGTTCCCGACTCACCACTGAGTAGAACACAGCTGCCAATCCAGCCAGATCAGAGAAGGCAACCCTGCTCATAGAGGGTTGGTAACACTAGTATGGAATAGCATCAGCTGTCCAATAGTTTATTGCCCCTCAGGTCTCCTGTTACATACATCTATGTTTCTCTGTTTCAGCCAAAGCAGTCCCAGGAATTGTATAGTTTCCTTCTCTTTTCCCTGTTTTTAAAGACTCAATACCCCAGGGAACCCTTGACCCTGCTGGCCTCAGCCAGTGTATACTTTAGCTTCCAGAGAACATCTGCAATCAGGCAAGTCATCGGATGTTCATGATGGAGTAGACCAATGCGCACACAGCAATATTCATCACTGTTCAACATGTAAAAACATGGACAAAACTTAGTGAGCTGCAGTGACGGGCCTGGAGATATAACAGCATAGTGGACTAGGACTCACACTTTTCACCACTCTTCAGAGTGCTGCTAGCTTTGAGTCGATGTGTAAAACTCTCTGTGGTTGTGATCACATACTGTCCTGATCATATTCACCAGGTAGGACATTGCACTGAAAGGACCTCTAAAATAAGAACAGACAGATACAAAATAGATAGGGGAAGTCATGTATATGTCAAGTCAATGCCAAAGAGAAACTCAACTTCATGCTAAAAATTACAAATATAAATTACAAATACAAATATAAATATATGCAATATATTTATATATAATATATATTTATAAATATATACATAGAGAGAGAGGCAGTAGCTCAGTTTTGGTAGCAGAGAATTATCTGAAATATAACAAGTATTTCTTTATAGGTGGCATAATATTAAAGAATTTAAGTTTATTGTTGTGTTTGTAAGTACATACTAAGTTTTTCCTTAATTAAAAATTTAGATGTATATGTGTGTTTAAAAAAAACAAACAAAAAAAAAGAACGTGAAGGTACATTTAGTGAGTACATGAATAACTGCTCAGTTAAGTCACACCTAGGAAATTTCAGATCCAAGACTACTGTAGGAAACCAGCTTGTCATTTGGTACATTCCTCTTATTCCCATATCACATTGACCCTTCCCTACTTAGGATGCTGTCCAATTAAATAAACATTAAATTTCATTTTATACCTGACATTGTCACATAAGCAAACAGGATGTAAAGGTGTGGGATCTGGATAAAATGATGACATAAAGGTTTGTTGGGTTTCACAAGAAAAAGTCACATATGCATAGGATCAGAGATACTAGATTTGATGAAAGTTTGTTTACCCATCTCCATGGAAATCTTAAGATTCTCTCAGGTGCAGATTGGCTGAAGGGGAGAATGATGTCATGAAACCGGTGAAAACCAGTAAGAGTTTCTGGAACCAGTAATTAAAAGGTCGAAGTGGACAGTTTGCTTGAGAGAAAGGCAGAGAAGTCCTACATGCCTCAGTTTGGGTAACTGAAAGCACACAGCCCAGAGATGACAATTCCTGTGACCAAGACTATTTCTTTCTTTCTTTTTATTTATTTTTTAAACTTATTTTTTTATTATTTTATAAATTACACTTTATTCACTTTGTATCCCCCATAAGCCCCTCTCTCCTAACTTCCTGGTCACATACTCCTTCCCCCTTCTTCATGCATGCCCCTCTCCAAGTCCACTAATAGGGGAGGTCCTCCTCTCTTTTGTTCTGATCTTAGTCTATGAGATCTCATCAGGAGTGGCTGCATTGTAATCTTTTGCCTAGTAAGGCTGCTCTCCCCTTAGGAGTAGGTGATGTGTCATGCCCGTATTTTTTTATATTTGATTTTTTTAATTTTTATTAATTATACTTTATTCACTTTGTCTCCCCCCATAAACTACTTCCTCCTCCCCCAATCCTACCTTCCCTCCCCCATATTGATGCATGCCCCTCCCCAAGTCCATTAATAGGGAAGGAATTCCCCTCCTTACATCTAGTCATAGTCAATCAGATCTCATTAGGAGTGTTTTTTTTTGTCTTCTCTGGTTTGGTAAGGCTGCTTCCCATCAGGGAGAGGTGTTCAAAGATCAGACTAATCAGTTAATGTCAGAGGCAATTCCTGTTCCCATTACTGTGGAACCCACTTGGACACTGAACTGCCATGGGCTACATCTGTGCAGAGATTCTAGGTTATCTCTATGTGTGGTACTTGGTTGTATCATGGGGTCAGGAATGAAACCTGTGCTCAGATTTTTTTCGTTCTGTTGCTCTAATTGTAGAGTTTCTGTCCTCTCCAGATCTTTGTATTTCCCACTTCTTTCATTAGATTCTATACACCCTGTCCAACAGTTGGCAATAAGTCTCAGCATGTGCTTTGATAGTTTGCAGGGAAAACCTCCCAGAGGCCCTCTGTGGCAGGCTCCTAACTTGTTCCTTGTTTTCTACTTCTTCATATGTTCATCCTCTTTGCATTTCTGGAAGGGATTGAGAATTTAAGCAGAGTCCTCATTCTTGATTAGTTTCCTTAGGTCTGGAGATTTTAATAGGTTTATCCTATATTATATGTCTATATAAGTGAATGTATACCATGTGTGTCTTTCTGTTTCTGCAATAGCTCACTCAGGATGATCCCTTTTAGTTCCCTCCATTTAACTGCAAATTTCATGATTTCCTTGTTTTTTATTACTGAATAATATTCCATTGTGTATATGTACCACTATTTCTGTATCAATTTTTCAGTTGGGATAGCATCTGTTTTTTTTTTTTTTTCCAGGTTTTGGCTATTACAAATAAAGCTGCTACAAACATGGTTGAGCAAATGTCCTTATTGTGTACTTGAGAATCTTTTGGATATATGCCTAGGAGGGGTATAGCTGGATCTTGAGGAAGAGACATTCCTAGTTGTTTGAGAATGCACCAGATTGATTTCCAGAGTGGTTGTACATGTTTGCATTCCTTCTAGCAGGGCAAGAAGGTTCCCAGTTGTCCACAATCCCTCCAGCATGTGCTGTCACTTGAGTTTTGATCTTGGCCATTCTGATGTGTGTAAAGTGAAATATCAGGGTCCTTTTGATTTCTATTTCCGTGATGGCTATTGACTTGAGCATTTCTTTAAGTGTTTCTCTGCAATTTGATATTCCTCTAGTGAGAATTCTCTGTTTATCTCTGTTCCCCAATTTTTAATTGGACTCCTTGATTTGTTACTTTTCAACCTCTTTAGTTTTTTATATATTCTGGATAATAGCCCTCTGTCACAAAGATGGTTGATGACGATTCTTTCCCAATCTGTATGAATTCGTTTGGTTTTGATGACAGTGTCCTTTACTTTACAGAAGCTTTTCAGTTTTATTTGGTCCCATTTCCTTATTTTTGCTCTAAGAGTGTTGGTGTTCTGTTCAATAAGTTATTTCCTGTACCAATGTGTTCAAGGCTCTTTCCCACTTTTTCTTCTAAATTTAATGTGTCTTGTTTTATGTTGAGGTCTTTGATCCACTTGGACAATAGTTTTGTGCAGGGTGATAAGTATGGCTCTATTTGCATTTTTCTACATGTGGATATACGGTTAGACCAGCACCATTTGTTGAAGATGCTATCTGTAGTCCGTTGTATGGTTTTGTCATCTTTGTCAAAATTAAGGTGTCCAAAATTGTGTGAGTTTATCTCTGGGTTTTTTATTTGGGTACATTGACCCACTATTCTGTTTTTATGCCAGTATCCCGTGCAGTTTTTAGTATTGTAGCTCCATAGTAAAGCTTGAGATCAGGCATGGGGATAACTTCAGAAGGTCTTTTATTGTAGAGGATTGTTTCTGAAATTCTGGGTTTCTTGTTTTCCCATATGAAGTTGAGAATTTATCTTTCAAGGTCTATAAAGAATTGTTTTGGTAATTTGATGTCTATTGCATTGAATCTGTAGATGGCTTTTGGTAAGATGACCATTTTTACAATGTTAAGCCTGCCAAGACATGAGCATGGGAGATCTTTCCATCCTCTGATATCTTCTTCTAATACTTTTATCAGAGAATTGATTTTCTTTTTCATACAAGTCTTTGAGTTGCTTGGTTAGGGTCATACCAAGGTACTTTATGTCTTTGACCAAATACAGGAACACATCAAAGACATCATCCACTATCACCAAGTAGGCTTCATCCCAGGTATTCAGGAGTGTTTCAACATACAGAAAACCCATCAGTGTGATCTACCATATTAAAAAATTAAAAAAAAAATACCCACATGAAAATCTTCTTAGATGTTGAAAAAGCACTTGACTAATTCCAACATCCATTCATGGTTAAAGTACTGGGGAGATCAGGGATCCTAGGCACATATCTAAATGTAGTAAAGACAATATATAGCAAGCCTATAGCTAACACCAAGCTGAAAGGGAGAGAATGCAATCGCACTGAAATCAGGACTAGCAAAGCTGACCACTCTCTCCATATCTCTTTAAAAGAATTCTGGAATCCTTGCTAAGATAATTGAAGGAGATCAAGGACATACAAATCAGGAATGAAGAAGTCAAAATATCATTATTTGCAGATGATATGATAGTATACCTGAAGGACTGTAAAATTATACCAGGGAACTCGTACAGCTGATAAACACCTTCAGCAAAATTTTCTGATACCTTATTAACTCAAAAAAATCAATAGCCCTCCTGTATACAAAAGATAAAAGGGCTGAAAATAAATTAGAGAAACAAAGTGAATTATATTGTAAAATAAGGCCATACCTCCTAACTCTAACCAGACATTCCCTTGTTAGGGACTCCACATGTAAATAGAGTAGCCCCAAGGAACATTTCGATTCAAATCAAGAGGAAGTAGAAGATGTGGGAATTCTAGGCTAAAAGAACATTGTTATCTTGAATGTTTGTCATTTAATACAATGATTAATGTTCCAGCAACTTCCAAGTTCTAAAGTACAGGAGTGACAATCTCTTTTGGGGAAAATGTGGAGTATTTCCATAATGGAGTAATATTCAGCTAAGAAAATGACATCATGATATTTTCAGGCAAATGTATGAAACCAGGAAAAATCATTCTGCTTGAAGTAACTAAAATGTAGAAAGACAAATATGGTATGTATTCACTTATTAGGAGGTCTCCTGATAGTTGGGGATTAAGTTCCAATCATCCATCTATTGTGACCAAACCAGTCTTCCACTAGGGAGATTGGATTGCTGTTAATTGAGATGTTGGGCCAGTGCCTCCGACAGAAATTGTAGGAGGCTGCTATTATTAAAATATGTTGCTTTCTACACTCATATGATAGATAAGTGCCATGTTCTTGGACTTTGAGTCACTAGCATACAACATGAGAATTTTCCCTGTGCTGCAAATCTGTCTAAACAATTGTCTAGCTATATTTTAGGTAATTGGACTGGAGAATTCGATACTACGATGGAGCAGCTGAGAGTGGCCATTGTCATGGTAAATTCTACCAGAGTGGACGCAGGACTAGCCACAGGATTATCATCATGGATTGCTGCAGCCATGAATCATCTGAAGGAATGGGCGGGCATGGGAGTGTTAGCAGGCCTTCTGGTGTTGGTCTCCTTGGTTTGCCTGTGGTATATATGCAAGATTAGAGTCTCACAACAGTGTGATGCAGCCATGATCATTCAGGCCTTTACAGCCATTGAAGCAGGACATTCTCCCCAAGCATGGTTGGATACCATAAAAAGCTAAAATGTTACGCTCAGGATGCGAGGCTAAGCACTGCACTCAGGGTCAGCCGCTTTGGACCCAGAGAAGAGCATGTCTGGTTGCATGCGGGTTGATGCCCCAGGTCCCGCCTCTGAGAAAAAGGTATCGGACGGGTCTGATGCTCTTTGGGTGGATGACACCTAAATGAACATCGGTACAAAGTCCCAATTTATTCCTAATATCAGAGATAAGACCTCTACTCTTGCCTGATGCGTCTAAAACAAAAAGGGGGAACTGTAGAGAGCTGCGGAATGCTATGCCTTAAAGATGGAGCTGGTTTCTGCCTTCCACCTTCCCGATGGTGAGTGCTCTCTGTCACGAACAATTCCACATTTGGCTAAGGCTGAGGATCTGGCTTGCTTCCATGTATGTGGACCTATCTGCATTGCCCACGTGGCATGCTGAGGTTGGCTACCCAGAGGCTATTTAAAGTGGGCTGGCTTTCCCCAGGGTCCAAGGATTGTTCAAGGTTCCTGAATAAACTGCATTGAAAAAAAAAAAAAAAAAAGATTAGAGTCTCACAACAGCGTAATGCAGCCATGACCATTCAGGCCTTTACAGCCATTGAAGCAGGACAGTCTCCCCACGCATGGTTGGCTATCATTAAAAGCCAAAATGTTACGCTCAGGATGTGAGGCTAAGCACTGCACTCAGGGTCAGCCGCTTTGGACCCAGAGAAGAGCATGTCTGATTGCATGCGGGTTGATGCCCCAGGTCCCGCCTCTGAGAAAAAGGTATCCGACGGGTCTGATGCTCTTTGGGTGGATGACACCTAAATGAACATCAGTACAAAGTCCCAATTTATTTCTAATATCAGAGATCAGACCTCTACTCTTGCCTGATGCATCCAAAACAAAAAGGGGGAACTGTAGAGAGTTGCATAATGCCGCGCCTGAAAGATGGAGCTGGTTTCTGCCTTCCACCTTCCAGATGGTGAGTGCTCTCTGTCACAAACCACTCCACATTTGGCTAAGGCTGAGGATCTGGCTTGCTTCCATGTATGTGGACCTATCTGCATTGCCCACGTGGCATGCTGAGGTTTGCTCGCCAGAGGCTATTTAAAGTGGGCTGGCTTTATCCAGGGTCAGATGATTGTTCAAGGTTCCTGAATAAACTGCATTGAAAAAAAATAAAATAAAATAAAATAAAATGAAATAAAATCATGTTTCTTGACATGTGAGTTTCCCATTATCATAGATTCCATTATTATTTGATAAATGAACAGATATGTCCTCAGTCAGTGAATTACTTACTGTGAAAATGATCCCTGACCAAGACAAATCTTCCAACAAAATCATTTAATTTGTAGCTTGTTTATATTTTTACAGAGACATTCCCTGATGTCATGTCATCCAGAAGTCAAATTTTTGTAGTCCTTCAGCAGAACTGAGAGCTTTTCATACTTAAACACAAGTGGCAGGTAGAGAGAGGGACACAGAGAGAAAGAGCTAGATAGAGGAGTTGAGAAGTAGAGAGACTGAGACCAACAGAAAGAGAGATATAAATTGACAGAAACTGAGAGACCAAGACTCCCTTCTGTCTGGTCACTTTTATTGGCCTATCAACCTCCATGCATACCTTCCTATAATATAACTCAAAAATGAATTATATTTTTCATATTTATTTTTATAATTTTCATTTTTATTAATTACAATTTGTTTATTTTCTATCTCTCTAAAAACTCCTCATGTCTCCTCTCTTCATCCCACCTTCCTAGTCAATCAGATCTCATCAGGAGTGGTTTCTTTATCTTTTTTTGTGGCTTGGTAAAGCTGCTCCCTCATCTAAGTGAGGTGATCAATGAGCAGGCCAATCACTTCATATCAGAGGCAGACTGTGTTCCCATTACTGTAGAACCCACTTGGACACTGAACTGCCATGGGCTATATCTGTGCAGGGGTTATAGGTTATCTCCATGCATGGTAATTGGCTGGAGCATTAGTCTCAGGAAAGAACCATATGCTCAGATTCTTTGGTTCTGTTGCTCTCCTTGTGGATCTCTTGTCCTCTCCATATCTCACTATTTCCCACTTCTTTATTAGATTACATGCACTCTGTCCAACAGTTGGTCATAAGTCTCAGCATGTGCTTTGATAGTCTGCAGGGCAGAGCCTCTCAGAGACACTCTGTGTCCGGCTCCTAACTTGTTCCCTGTTTTCTCCTTCTTCTGATGTCCATCCTCTTTGTCTTTTGGAATGGGGATTTAGCATTTTAACCAGAGTCCTCCCTCTTGAAAAGTTTCTTTAGCCATACAGATTTCATTAGGTTTATCCTATATTATATGTCCGTATGAGTGAGTGTATACCATGTGTGTCTTTCTGCTTCAGAGATAGATCAATGATCTTTAATATTTTCCAAACTTTACCTGCACATTTCATGATATACTTGTGGGTTTTTTTTCCTGAGTAATATTGATGATTGAGCAAGCAGTCATCTTGCTATAGTCCTTCACCAGAACTGAGAGCTTTATATACTGAACCACAAGCAGCAGATAGAGAGAGGGAGACAGCCAGAGACAGAGAAAGAGAAAACGTTAGAGAGGGTTTGTCTGGAGCACCAATGAAGGAAAACACAGCTGTTCTTGTGTCCTAGGCACATACATGGACCCATTTCACTATCCTGAAGGTCCAGTTTTAACTGTAAACCCAGGATCAGGAGGGTTCCTCACTGACCACAGAGTAGGACACAGCTGCCAATCCAGCCAGATGACCCAAGGCAAACCAGGTCAAAGAAGGTTGGAAACACAAGTGTGGAAGAGCACAAGGTGTCAAATAGTTAATTGCCCCTCAGTTTTCCTTTTATATAGAAAGATCTTTCTCTGACCCAGACAAACAAGTCCCAGGAATTGTTTTGTTTCAGTCTCTTTAGCTGTTCTTACTGACTCAATACCGCAGGGAACCACAGACTCTGCCAGCCTATTATATCAATAAGAATGTGAAGTTACATTTAATGAGTACACCAGTAACTGCTCAGTTCAAGGTCACAACCTAGGAAATTTCAGAACCAAGACCACAATAGGAGACCAGCTTTTCATTCAGTACATAAACCTAAATCCAAATGAACTTGAAAATTTTCTACTTTGGAAGTTATCTAATTAAATAAACATTAAAGTTTCATTTCCAACCTGACATTGTCACAGAGGTTAACAGGAGTTAATTTGTGGGATCTGGATAAAGGGATGATATAAGGGCATGTCTAGTTTCACAAGAAAAAGTCACTTGTGCACAGGATAAGAGATACTGGACACTGAAATTTTCTTTACTCATTTCCATGGAAACCTAAGATTCTCTCATGTGCTGATTGGCTGAGAGGCAAAATAATGTCATGAAACAGGTGAAATCCAGAAAGATTGTTAGGAGCCAATTATTAAAAGGCCTAAGTGTACAGAGTCCTTGAGAGACAGGCTGTGCAGCTAAAGCACATAATACATAGATAACAGTTCCTAAGTCCAAGACTCTTACTTCAGGAAAAGTGTGACATATTTCTTTCAAGTGGTCATTAATAAAGTCACATGTCCTTGACATGTGAGTTTCACGTTAACATAGATTCCATTGTTATTTGTTAAATACACAGATATATCATCAATCAGTGAATTACTTATTATGAAAATGTTGCTTTACCAAGCCAAATCTTTGAACAAAAAGCGTTTAATTGTGACCTTGCTTATATTTATACAGAGAACATCCCTGATGTCACATCACCAAGTAGGCAACTTGCTGTAATCTTGAGCAGAGCTGAGAGCTTTTTATACTGAACCACAAATGTTAGGCAGAGAGAGGGAGACTGAGAGAAAAAAAGAGCTAGAGAGAGATATTCAGAAATAGAGAGATCAAGATCAAAAGAAACAAAGATAAAAATTGACAGAGTCTGAGAGATAGAGACTCCATTCTGTCTTTCATTGGCATATCAACCTCAAAGCACACCCTTCCATAATGTAACTCCAATAGTAATTATATTATCCAACAAGGCCATACCTACTGACCCTTTCCAGATTTTCCTCACTAGGGATTAAATATGTAAATACATGAGCTTCAAGGGGACATTGCAATCTGAATTACCAGGAAATGGAAAAAGATGTAGGGACTTCCATGCTAAAAGAACATAGTTTGTCATTCAATACAATGATTAAAGTCCCAGCAACTTCCAAACTATAGAGAAGATGACTAACATTCTCCTTCGGGGAAAATGGTATGTTTCCATACTAGAGTATTATTCAGCTAAGAAAAGGACATCATGATTTTTTGTTTGTTTGTTTGTTTGTTTTTGTTTTTGTTTTTCAGGCAAATGGATGAAACCAGGAAAAATTGATCAGGGTGAAGTAACTAAAATGTGTAGAAAGACAAATATGGTATATATTCACTTATTAGAGGTCTCCTAATAGTGAGGGATAAAGTTCCAATAGGCTATCTATTGTGAACAAACCATTCTTAAAATAAGGGTATTGGTGGCTTGTTAATTGAGTTTTGGAGCCAGGTCATCATATGGAAATTTTCAAACAAATCCAGCTGTTGTTATTAAGATATGTTGCTCTCTGCCCTCAACTGATAGATCAGTGTCATGTTCTTGTATCCTCAGAGATGTTTCTTTCTAAATCATTTGGGATTACTTACACAGTCCAATATTATGCACAGAGAGAACTTAAAACACCCAGCATTAAATGGGCTTTCCCTATGAAATTATGCCTCCTCTCAGAGCTCTGGGAAGCCTGCAAGAGAAGAAGCAGGAAGAGTGTCTTAAATAGAGGGAACTGAGGATACGATGCCCTGAGAATCAGCCAGCAGGATATGATTATGAAGTCAGCCTTCATGAGACCTGAAAAGCTAGGGTCAGATAGAAGGGGAAGGAGGACCACCCCTATGTGGGTAATTATAGAAAGGTATAGGGGTTGAAGACGTAGGGTGGGTGGAACTGAAAAGATAAGAGGGAGGGGACAACAGAGGAGATACAAAGTGAACACATCATAATAAATAAATATATAATTATAACTGTGATCATGGCGATAAAGTATAGAGCTCTTCAGGATTAATGGCTTCTTCTTGTGGGTGGTGCCAGGGTTCAGCAATGCTGAGCACAGTTTTCCTTAAAAGACTTGGCACTGAGACTCTGATCATGTTCCAATGAGTAGATGAACAACACATACTTCAATTGGTGTGTTTTAAATAAAAAAAAAATACTGTGACATATGGGAAGGAATTTGAACCAGGGAGCAATGGAAAGAGTGTAATATATATTATATGAAATTCCCACATAATCAATAAAAATAAGAGATAATATGTGAACAATTATACACGCCTGTGAAAATGGAGAAAAGATTCAGCTGAACAAGCAGTCCTGACAATAACACTATGTTTAGAGTGTTTGTCTGGAGCACCACTGAAAGAAAGAAAGCTGCTCTTTTGTCTAGGGCTTGTAGAACATACCCATTTCTCTGTCCTGAAGGCCCAGGTATAGCTGTAAATCCCAAGACCAGGAGGGTTCCTCACTGACCACTATGTAGGAAACAGCTTGCTTGACAGAAAGTCTGAACAGCCCTATGTGCCTCCATCTGGGCAGTTGATAGCACACAACACAGAGATGACAGTTCCTGTCCAAGATTTTTGGTTCAGGAATAGTATCACATATTTCTTTCAAGAAGTCATTAATAAATTCATCTGGTATTTTGATATCACAATGGTAGTATCATAATGTTATGATGAATCACAATGCTATTATGAGATCACAATGGGGCTATGAACTCAACATGCTATTATGGTATCACATTGATTGTCCAATACTAATATTTCAGTTAAACTGTCACATATTTCTTTCTAGTGGTCAAAAATTAAGTCACTTATCCTTGATGTGTGAGTCATATTTTATCACAGATTCCATTATAATTTATTTAATGCATGTATACGTCCATAGTCAGTGAATTACTTATTGGGAAAACACTCCATGAAAAGGCAATTCTTTGAACAAAAAGCATTTAATTGGGATTTGGGGTATGTTTTTACAGAGACTACCCATGATGTCACATCAGTAAGTAGACATTTTGTAGTTCTTTCAGAAGAACTAAGAGCTTTTCAAACTGAACCACAAGTGGAAGCAGATAGAAGGAGACTGAAAGAGACAGAGAGAGAAAGAGCTGGAGAGACATACTCAGAAATAGAGACACCTAGACCAACAGAAACAAAGTTATAAAGTGACAAAGACAGAGAAACAGAAACTCCATTCACTCTGCTCATTTTCATTGGAATATCAACCTCAAAGCACACCCTCCTATAATATAACTCCAATAGGAATTATATTATGTAACAAGGCCATACCTCCTAACCTTTACTAGATATTTGCTCACTGGGGACTCAACATGTAAATAAAAGAGACATTGCAATACAAATCACCAGGAAGTGGAAAAAGACGGAGGGATGTATAGGCTAAAAGAACATAGTTATTCTGATAGTTTGTCATTCAATACAATGATTAAAGTCCCCGTAACTTTCAAGGACTAAATAACAGGACTGACAATCTTCTTTGGAGAAAATGTGGAATATCTCCGTAAGGGAGCATGATTCAGCTAAGAAAATGACATCATGATATTTTCAGGCAAATATGTGGAACCAGGAAAAATCATCCTGGTGAAGTAACTAAAATGCAGAAAGACAAATATGGTATGTTTTCTCTTATTAGAAGGTCTCCTAATATTGGAAGATAAAGTTCCATTAAGCCATCTAATTGTGACCAAACCAGTCTTCTTCTAGGGGTATAGTGTAACAGTGAATTGTACTGTTGGGCCACGACATCCTACAGAAATTTTCATGCAGCACAGGCTGTTTGTTTTAAAATATGCTGCTTTCTCCCCTCAACTAATAGATCAGTACCATGCTCTTGTATCCAAAGAGATGATGCTTTCTGCATCATTTTGGATGGTATTCAGAGACCCCAGTCCGATATTATGCATAGGTAGAGACCTTAAAACACCCAGCATTAAATGGAATTTCAATATAAAATTCTCCCTTCCCTCAGAGGTCTGAGAATACTGAAGGAGAGGAGGCAGTGAGACTTTCATAATTAGAGGGAATTGAGGACACAAGGAGAACAATGCCCTGAGAATCAGGCCACAGAGGAAGATGATGCAGCCATCCTTGATGAGACCTGATAAGCTAGGGTGAGATAGAAGAGAGAGAAGGACCTCCCCTATCAGGGGAACTAGAGAAAGGGCATACGGGTAGAAGAAGGTTTTGGGGTGGGATGAGAATGAGAAGCAGAGGAGGCAGCATTGGGGATAAAAAGTGAACAAATATTGTTATAAATAAATATGCCTTTGATGTGTTCTTAGATTTGGTTTGTATTTTGTTGAGTATTTTTACATCAAAGTTCATGATGGAGATTGGCCTGAAATTCTCTTTCTTTGTTGGGTCTTTGTGAGGTTTACGCACCAAGGTGACTGTGGCTTCTTAGAATGAGTTTGGTAGTGTTTCTTTTGTTTCTATCTTGAGGAATAGTTTGAAGAGTATTGGTGTTAGCTCTTCTTTGAAGGTCTGGTAGAATTCTGTGCTGAAACCATCTGGCTCTGGGCTTTTTTTGCATGGTAGACTTTTGATGACAGCTTCTATTTCCTTATGGGTTATAGGACTATTTAATTGGTTTACTTGTTATTGATTCAGGTTTGTCATGTAGAATTGGTCAAGAAAAATTGTCCATTTCATTCAGATTTTCAAATTTTGTGGCATGTAGGCTCTTAAAGTAAGTCCTAATTATTGTTTGGATTTCTTCAGTGTCTGTGGTTATGTCCCCCTTTTCGTTTCTGATTTTGTTCATTTGGATAGATTTTCTCTGCCTTTTAGTTATAAACCTACTAAAATATGTACACCTAAAGAAACTAATCAGGAAGGAGGACTCTTTGCTAAAATGCTCAGTTCCTACAGATAAAGGCAAAGAAGCTGGACATCAGAAGAAGGAGAAAAGAGGGAACAAGTCATGAGCCTGACACCAAAGACCTCTGAAAAGCTCTGCCTTGCCGACTATCAATGCAGATGCTGAGACTTATGAGCAACTTTTCGGCAGAGTGCAGGGAATCTTATGAAAGAAGTGGGAAACAGTAAGATCTGGAAAGGACAGGAACTCCACAAGGAGAGCAACAGAACCAAAAAATTTCAACCCAGGGTCCTTCCTGAGACTGATATTCCAACCAAGGACTATGCATGGAGATAACCTAAGGCCCCTGCACAGATGGAGCCCATGGCAGTTCAGTATCCAAGTGGGTTCCATTGTAACAAGTACAGAGACTGTCTCTGAGATGAACTGATTGGTTTGCTCTTTAATTACCTCCCCCTGATGGGGAAGCAGCATTACCACCCTCCAGAAGAAGGCAACACAGCTACTCCTGATGAGACCCAATTGACTAGGATCAAAAGGAAGGAAAAAAGACCTCTCCTCTTAGTGAAAATGTGGAGGGCTATGCATGCAGAGGGTGGAGAAATGGAGGGATTGATATGGGAAGAAGAAGGGAACCACAGAGGGGATACAAAGTGAATGAAGTGTAATTTATAAATAAAAAAAGAAACAAAGGGATAAATACATAAGAAAAACTGTGATAAAGGTGATGAAATATAGAGCTCTTTAGGATTGATGGCTTCTTTTGGGGGTTGTACCACAATGCAGCACAGATGAACATAGTTTTATTTGGCACTGAGACACTGATTATGTTTCAATGTGTATATGAACAAAACATACTTCAATTAATGTATGTTAAAGAAAAATAATTAGTGTGACACACGGGTAAGAATTTGAAACTGGGAGCAATAGAAAAGGTGTGTAATGTATATTATACGAAATTCCCACCTAATCAATAAAAATAATATGCTGACATCTTTTACACTGACTTTAATATGGAGAAATGATTCCACTAAAGGAGGACATAGTTTGAATTTGTAAGGCATGCTTTCTAGGAAGTCAATACGTAGCAGAGAATCCCAGCCATGAACTAGTGGTTACCCAGGTACCTCAGACCTCATGAGCTCAGGTGGCACATATGAACCAGCAGTCATGGCCCTAACACTTAGGGCCTACATTTAGGGGGTTTGTCAGGAAGACCACAGCAAGAAATACAGCTGCTCTTGTGTCCTAGGCATAAAATGCAAACCCATTTCTCTGTCCTAAAGGCCCATTTTTAACTGTAAACTCCAGGACCAGGAGGGTTCCTCACTGACCACAGATTAGTACTTATTTGCCAATCCAGCCAGATTGACCATGTCAACTCTGTTCATACAGTGTTGGCAATACTAGTGTGGAACAGCATCAGCTGTGAAATAGTTTATTGCTTCTCAGTTCTCCCTTTACACTGACCAGTATCTCTTTCAGCCAAACCAGTCTCAGGTTTGTCTGTTTTCCGTCTCTTTGCCCTGCTCTTAAAGACTCCATATCACAGGTAAGCCTAGATCCTGCCAGCCTATTATATCAATAAAGATGTGAAGGTACATGTATTGAGTATATGAGAAACTGCTCAGTTCAAAGTCACAACCTAGGAAATTTTAGACGGAACACCATGTAGGAAATCACCTTGTAATTTAATACATTCTCCTTAATCCCACATCACTTTGAAGTTCCCCTACTTAGGATACTGTCCAATTAAATAAACACTAAAGTTTCATTTCCTACCTGAAATTGTCACAGAGGTAAACAGTAGTAAAGTTGTGGGATCTGGAAAAAGGGATTAGATAAATGCTACTTGTGTTTCATAAGAAAAACAGACCTGTGCACAGGATCAGAGCTACAGGACACTGAGGAAAGATTGTTTCTCATCTTCATGGAAATCTCAAGATTCTCTCAGGTACTGATTGGCTGAGAGGGAGAATAATGTCATGCAAAGATGAAAGCCAGTAAGAATTTCAGTAGCCAGTTATTAAAAGGACCAAGTGAAATGCATGCTTGAAAGAAAGTCTTAGCAGCTCTACTTGCCTCAAATTGGGCAGCTGAACGTAAATAAGCCAGAGATGACAATCCTGTGACCAAGACTCTTAGTTCAGGAAAAGTGTCACATATTTCTTTCAAGTGGTCTTTAACAAAGTCATGTGTCTTTGACATGTGTGTTTCACATTATTACAGAGTCTATTAATATTTGTTAAATGCATAGATATGTCCTCTGTCATGGAAATATTTACTGGGAAAATGTGCTCTGACCAAGGCAACTCTATGAACACAGAATCAATCTGATGCTCTTTGGGTGGATGACACCTAAATGAACATCGGTACAAAGTCCCAATTTATTCCTAATATCAGAGATCAGACCTCTACTCTTGTCTGATGCGTCTAAAACAAAAAGGGGAACTGTAGAGAGCTGCGGAATGCTATGCCTTAAAGATGGAGCTGGTTTCTGCCTTCCACCTTCCCAATCGTGAGTGCTCTCTGTCACGAACAATTCCACATTTGGCTACGGCTGAGGATCTGGCTTGCTTCCATGTATGTGGATCTATCTGCATTGCCCACGTGGCATGCCTGGGTTGGCTACCCAGAGGCTATTTAAGCTGTGGGCTGGCTTTCCCCAGGGTCCGATGATTGTTCAAGGTTCCTGAATAAACTGCATTGAAAAAAAAAAAAAAGAATTCAATTGGGACCTTGCTTATATTTTTAAAGAGACCATCCAGGACATCACGTCACCAAACAGTCATCTTTTTAATCTTCCAGCAGAACTGAGAACTTTTCATAATGAACCACAAGCAGCAGCAAGAGAAGGTAGACTGAAAGAGAGAGAGAAAGAGAGCTAGAGAGAGTTTCAGAAATAGAGAGATGAAGACTGATTAAAACAAAGAGACAAAGTGAAAGAACTGAGAGACAGAGACTCCATCTCTTTAGTCACTTTCATTGCCATATCAATCTCAAAGTGCACTCTCCCGTAATATAACTGTAAACAAATATTTTTTATATTTTTAAATATTTTTTTTATTTTTATTTTTATCAATACACTGTATACCCCCATAACCCTTCTCCTCTCAGAATCCCACCTTCCCTCCCACTTTTTCACTCATGCTCCCCCTCCAGTCCACTGATAGGGGAGGACTTCCTCTCTTTCCTCCTGATACTAGTCTATCATATCTCATCAGGAGTGTCTACATTGTCTTCTGTGGCTTGGTAAGGCTGCTCCACAATCAGGGTGAGGTGATCACAAAGCAGGCCAATCAGTTTATGTCAGAGGTAGTCCCTGTTCCCATTACTATGGAATTAACTTACACACTGAACTGTCATGGGCTATGTTTGTGGATTTTTGGTTCTATTACCTTCTTGTGGAGCTCCTGTCCTCTCCCGATATTACTATTTCCCACTTCTTTCAGTAGATTGCATGCACTCTGCCCAACAGTTGGCCATAAGTCTCAGCAACTGCTTTGAAAATCTGCAGGACAGAGCCTTTCAGAGACACTCTGTGGCAGGCTCCTAATTTGTTCCCTGTTTTCTCCTTCTGATGTCCATCTCCTTTTCCTTTTGGGAGGGGGATTGAGCATTTAAACCAATTTTCAAGCAACACAGTAAGTTGTTATTGAAATATGTTGCTCTCTGGCCTCAACTGATAGATCAGTCCCATGTTCTTGGATCCACAGAGATGCTTCCTTTATATCAAATGGAATTGCATACAGAGACCCACACTCTGATATTATGCAGAGAAAGACCTTAAACCACACAGTTATAAGTGGGATTTCCATATGAATATCTCCCTCCCCTCAGAGCTCTAAATGTTTCTCAACATTTTGAAGAAATAGCAAACTTTGGTATTAATTTTATTAAGTTTACAAAGTAAAATCAAGCCATGCTGTTAAAGCCAATTAAATAAAAACTGAAGTCATTACAATATATTCATGTAAAAAAACCTATAAAGTATGTTGTTCTTCATTTTAAAAGGCTGGAGATTCTTCAGTGCAAAATGTTTGCTTATGCTCTTTTACAGGATAAAAAGGCCTAAACTTTCTTGTTAGCCCAGGTTTAAGCAGGGTTATATTTTGATCATTGTTAACCATTCTGTAAAGTATATGACTGGATGCCAGTACAAAATAAATGATTTAATGCTGTTTATTTCTGCCTTGTAGATTTGGTATGTCCAGAAGAGTGCATTTTTGCTGAGGGCTACAATCTAAGTTTAGTTTTCTGTTTAACGTTAAATAAAATTTTTGTCCTTTCATTTTTTGCTGTTAAGTATTAACACAGTGTGATAGGATTAATAAGATTTGTAAGGCCCTTTATAAATTATGTATCATTAATTTTTTTCTTTGATTTTAGTTTTAAAAGAGCAGATTTAAAGTTATGCTAAACATTATAGTAGAGTACAAGATAGAGTCTTACATAGTCTCTTTGTTTAGTTTTTTTTTTTTTTTCATTAAATCTAAAATTGGAACCATAAAGTTTTCTTATATAGATCTACCTAAGGTTTGGTTCTAAAACATACATTTAAAAAATATGCCAAATTTGAGATCATAACATCCTGTTTCATAGGATGAAGTTTAGAGCAGATGATAAAGATAGACAAAGGGTAACTCACATATGCTAGCCCTCAGACTTCTCAGAGATCTGATAAATATGACATTTTAACATATGTAAGCTTATTATGACAGAGTCAAACCTTTTGAGGCACAAAAAAATTAATTCAGTTTTTATAGGTGCAACTTATAGTTTTTCCTTTTAAAATAAAGTTAGCCCAATATTTGATACTTTAACTGTATTTACTGATGTTCAGTATCTGGTGTTGCTGCCTGTGTGTATTAAAGTAAAACAACATTTTTTCAATTGCCTAACACATCTGCACAAAGAGCACAGTTATTGGCTGCGTTTCATAGTTTTAATAACTAGTCTTTGAAAATTTTTACAGTTAGTGCATATGTAGCTCTGTCTTTACCTAGGTTAGTGACTGCAGGTTAAATTCAGACATCTTCTGCTGGAATTTTGTTTTTATAAATTCAAAATTTGATAAAAAAATTTTTCCCTGTTTTTATCAGAAATTTGAAGGCTCATTCTAATTTGGCAGGACCCCTGTCTAAAGGAAATGTGTTGGCAGATAAAGTCACCAAAGTTTATTTTTCACAGATAAAAAGAGCCCAGTATGCCCATAATATGAATCCTCTTAATAGTCAAACCTTGAGACTTAGATATGGATTGACTAAGGAACAGGCCCGTAGTGTAGTCAAGGCTTGCAGTACTTGTCTTCAGTTTCAGCCTGTTCCTCATTTGGATTGACTGCAAATCAGATTTGGCAAATGGATATTACTCATATTCCAGAATTTAAACAATTGAATATGTATATGATTTCATAGATACCTATTATGGATTTATTTTTGCCACTCCGCAACCAGGAAAACCTGCAAAGAATGTTATTGTTCCTTGTCTACAGGCTTTTAATGTTCTAGAAGTTCCTAAGCAATTTAAAACTGACACTGGAACCGGATATTGTAGCAAACCTTTTAAAAAGATTTTGTCAAAAGTTTCAAGTTTCTTATATAACTAAAATACCTTACAATCCTCAAGGACAAGGCATGGTAGGGCATGCCCTCTAAATAGTTAATATTTATTTGAAAAAAAAAAGAAAGAAAGAAAGGAAAGCTACTCCCTTGGACACCTAGGAATCCTCTTAATCATGTTCTTTTCATTCTGAATTTTTAAAATTTAGATAAGCATGGTAAATCTACAGCAGATAGATTTTGGAATACAGAAACAAACAAAAAAAAAAAACTTTTGCTAAAGTGAAATGGAGAAAACCTTTAACAAATCAATGGTATGGACGTGACACTGTACTCATATGGGGACAAGATCTGTCTGGTTTTTTTCCTCAGGAAAATGATGCAGCTTGATGGCTTCCAGAACATCTGTTGCTACAAGTGGATGAGAAGTTTTCTCCTGACAATGACGAAGTCAATGAAGACCACTCTAGTCAAGTCAAGATGACTGTTTTTTGGGTGTATGTTCCTAATCCACCTCTACTACATCCAGTTTCCTGGGATGATCCATAAGTCCTTGTTTCTGTCAATAACACTTTGTTGCTGGGTTTTCCTGCTTTTGAAGGAACACAAGTAAAACAGACTCTTAAATTTTCAGGACTAGGAAGAGGTCATCCTCTTTGCTTTACCAGAGAGAGTATTCATCAGGACAGCTTACCAGGTTTCCCTGTCCAGGAAATAGGTCAGAATGCCTACTACTCTAAAGTTGGGGTGGCAGCTCAAGCCTCTATTTGCAACAAGGGAAAGAGAATCTTTGGAGGGATAGTATTGTCACTATTTAAGGGAGTTAATTAATAAAGAAAAAAAACTGCCTTACACTGGAAAATTTAAAAAAAATTGACAGTCTTACATCTCCAATGAGTTACCCACCCTGTGAGAAAGAGAATCAACACAATTGTCCTTCACTGATGTTTCCTTGGAAAAGATTTATCAGAGAAATGCCCACCATCTACTAATGGGATATTGACACTGCATTTACAGTTGTGGATTGGATTGGTCTATTTTTAAGGGTATTAAGAACTTGTCTTCTGGTAAAGGCAGTCAAAATTCCTTTGTTTTAGAAAAATCTTTTAGTGCTGGACTTTGGAGGACTTCAAATAAAAGTTGGCCAACCTATGTATGGAAATTGGGGGCTGCATTGGGATGTATAGGCATTCTCTCTGGGACTGCAAGCTTTGCTAAATTAATGAAGTATACTTCTATTTTGGCATGTTTAATCCTCCTTGTTAACTGCTAATTGGAAACATTGTAGTAAGACATTTTAAGAACAAAGATACCTATTCAATTGAATGTGTATATTACAATCTTACTAATTGTGTTAGTGCTGATAATAATACTCTTTCAGTGTTACTTGTTAAGCAACCTGTTTTTGTTATGAATCTTGTTGGGGTTTGTGATTCTTGTTCTGATAAAACAGAATTTAATTGGGCTCAGGTTCAGAATCACCTTACTGGTATTTAGTCATAGCAAAAAAATTCTCATTAGACATGTTAACGTTAAGGAATAAAATCCATGACATACAATCTGTCAAGAAGTTTAGGTTCGAATTGGCCAATACAACCTGGGATATATTTAATAGCCTCAGGTTGTACTTTCCACCCTTTGACTCTGTGCTTAAGTGGGAACTGACATTTGAGGGCATGGTGGGTATGGGTTTATTGGTCTGTGCCTGCCTCCCTGGTATGTTACAGTTCCTTCTTCAACAACTTCAATTAGTGCAAGTGCAGTTGCATGAATTTAAATTAACCATCTCTAACAACCCCATTGCAATTCAAATCAGGAGGACATGGAAAAAGATTTAGGGACTTCTAGGCTAAAAGGGCCTCTGAAAAGCTCTGCCCTACAGACTACCAAAGCAGACACAGAGACTCAAGGCCAACTGTTAGGAAAAGTGCATGCAATCATAAGTAAGAAGTGTGAAATAGTAAGATCTGGAGAGGACAGGAACCCCACAAGGAGAGCAACAGAACCAGAAAATTTGAACACAGGGGTCTCCCCAGGGACTCATATTCCAATCAAGGAACATGCATGGAGATAATCTAGAACCCCTGCACAGATGTAGTCCATGACAGCTTAATATCCAAGTGGGTTCCATAGTAATGGGAAGAGGGACTGCCTCTGACATGATCTGATAGTCCTATTCTTTGATCACCTTGCCCTGGGTGGAGAGCAGCCCACCAGGCCACAGAAGATGACAATGCAGCCATTCCTGGTGGGATCTGATAGACTAAGATCAGAAGGAAGGAGAGGAAGTCCTTCCCTATCATTGGACTTGGGAGGGACAAGGGAGAAGAAGGGGGAGTGAAGGTGGGGCTTGTAGGGGAGGAGGGAGGGGTTTACGGGGGGATACAAAGTGAATAAACTGTAATTAATAAAAAATAAAAAAAGATTAAAAAAGAGTACACTCTATGTAAACTCTCAGGGCTGGGACCTTTGTGTGTTCCACAGTCTCTCTAATTTCATATATGCATAAATCCTGTTGTGTCTGGAGGATGCTATGTCCTTGAAGTTATACATCACCTCTGGCTCTTACAATCTTTCTGCCTTCTCTGAGCCCCAAGGTGAAGACATTGATGTGATATTCCATAGTATATGTGCATTGGTTTGTCTCACCTTTTACACATTTACTCAGTGAGCTGTTTTTAATGGGAAAAGATATTGTGAGCATGTGTGTATAGATTTTATTTTGTAAAATCACACTTTTCAATTTTTCTCAACTAAATACCTAGAAATACATTTACTAAGTCATATACTAGTTATATACTTAATAGTCTATCTACCAAACTCTCACATAGACATGCTGTGTAATTTCACATTTCCACCATTATTATATTAAAAATCTCATTTCAATAAATATTTGTAGAACTTTAAAAAAAAAGAACATACTTATCCTGATAGTTTGTCATTCAGTATAATGATTAAAGTCCCCGCAACTTCCAAGTTCTAAAGAATAGCACTGATAATCTTCTTTGGGGGGAAATGTAAAATATTTCCATAATGGAGTTTTATTCAGCTGCAAAATGACATCATGATATTTTCAGGCAAATAGATGGAACTAGGAAAAATCATCTTGAGTGAAGTAACTAAAATGAAGAAAGATATATATGGTATGTATTCACTTATTAGGAGATCTCCTAATGGTGGTGGCCTATGGTAATAGGCCAACTATTGTAACCAAACCAGTCTTCCACTAAGTGGATTGGTAGGCAGTTAATTGAGTTGTTATGCCAGGGCATCCTAAAGAAATTTTCAAGCCACCCAGGTTGTTGCCATTTAAATATGCTGCTCTCTTCCCTCAACTGATAGATCAGTGCCATGTTCTTGGATCCACAGAGATGCTTCCTTCTGCATCAATTGGTATTGCATATAGAGACCCACAGTCTGATATTATGCAGAAAGAGTCCTTAAAACACCCAGGTCTAAATGGGATTTCCCTATGAAACTCTCCTTCCACTGAGTGCTCTGGGAAGCCTTCAGGAGTTGAGGCAGGAAGACTGTCATAAGTAGAGGGAATTAAAGACACAAGGAGAACAATGCCCTGAGAATCAGGCTCAAGAGGAAGATGATGCAGCCAACGTAGGTGATTCCTTATAAGCTAGGACAAGTAAGAAGGGGGTGGAGGAACTCCAGTATCAGGGGAATTTTAAAAATTGCAAACGGGTAGAAGGAGGCTTTGTGGGACTTGAAGGAGATAAGTGAGGGAGCAGCAGGGAGTATATGATGTAATCAAATCATAATAAATAAATACATAAGAAAAACTGTGATCTAGGTGATCAAGTAGAGAGCTCTTCAAGACTGATGTCTTCTTCTTGGCAGTGGTGCCAGGATCCAGTAAGGACGAACTCAGTTTTCTTTAAGAGACTTGGCATGGAGAGTTGGATCATGGTCCAGTGCGTATATGAATAACACATACTTGTATTGGTGTATTTTAAAGAAAAAAAATAATGTGACACATGGGTTGGAATATGAACATGGGAGCAATGTAAAAGGACTGTAATGGAGGGGGGCGGCAAGATGGCGGCGCCGGGAGGACTCTCATTCTGAGCAGCAGCACAGCAGGATCAGCACAGTGACCAGCAATCAGAACTCTCGGCCATAAAACACAGTCATTGTGTTTCCCAGGTGAGAGGATACCCCACAGTGGGGGATTCAATCAGCTTTTAACTCACCCGGCTAAACCAGGGAAGAGATCCCGGTTCCACCAGACACTTGGCTGCCAGCCGCCAGCCCCAGCCCCAGTGTCTCTGCTCACTGTCCCAGACTGAACCATGTGCACCACACTATCAGAGACTGGAATTTTAAGTCGAGAGATAACCACAGGGCACAGGAAACGATTGGGACTGGCTTTAGGTCACCCAGACATCCCCTGGAAAAGACTCGGGCGGGTTCTATGGGCACCCCAGGGGCCAGCCCCGAGCCAGAGCCAGGGACCCAGGTTCCGGCACAGAGCCATGCCTGCCTGCGCGCCTGATTCATCGCTGGAAATAGAAACAGCAGGTCTGATCTAAGAGCACTCAGCTCACCCCCAACCTGAAAAGGTCCCCTAAAAATTACCCAGCTTAGGGAGGCACTCAGGCTCCCAAAAGCTGCAAAGGCAGACACAGGCAGTTTCTGCGCACCAGACAGCTGGCAGAGACTGAGCTGCCATCACACAGCTGTGCTCCAGGCACAGGCAGCTTCTGCGGCCAGCCAGCTGGTGGACACTGAGCAGTGTGCACCAGGGCAAAAAAAGACACTGGGAATCCATGTCTCCAGAGAATCCACGGGGAAGGAAGGAAACTGTACTGACCGAAATCAACCAATCCTTCCCTAGAAAAAGTCTAGCAGTCTAGTGGGGCCAAGGCGCCAGCACTCAGCTGTGCTCCAGACACAGGCACAAACAGTTGAGGCGCGCCTGATGTCCAACTGGGTCACAGCAGCTGATCATTAAATTTACAACAAGAAACCCAGAAACAGGGCAGCTGCCCTCAGGACTTCCCTGGGTGAGAGGAGAACCCTCTCGACTAACAAAGACCACAGTTACCACTCAGGTTTATATCCCTGAGGTGAGCAACTCCTGAAAAAACACCAGCCATCCAGGGACTATACCCAAAAAGCTGAGAAGACAGCCTTCAGGAAAAACGAGCTTTCTGCAAAGGGGATTCTCTCCACCACAGGATCCCCAGGAACCACAAGAAAATAACCCCCAACACCTAAGATAACACAATGGATAGAGGCCAGTGTAAAAGCTCAAGCAACAAAAGACAGAGCAATATGGCATCTCCAGAACCCAGTTACCCAGGGACAAGTAGCCCTGGACACCCCACCATAACTGAAATCCAAGAAGATGGCCTAACAAGTATGCTCATGAAGATGATAACAGAGGAAACAAATAAGATACGTAAAGACATAGAGGAAGATAAACTCAAACAGAATATTGCCATCTGTAAAGAAATAGAGGAAGCTGCAGCCAAACAGTTTATGGCCTTTAGAAAGGAAATGCTTAAAACACTGAATGAAATGATAGAAACAGAGTTGAAGGAACTAAAAGAAAAACAGGAAAGTACAATCAGACAGGTGAAGGAAGTAAACAAAACAACTCAAGACCTGAAGATAGAATTGGAAAAATTAAAGAAAACACAAATGAAATAATGGAAAAGAAGAATCTAAGGAAGAAAACAGGAACTACAGAGGTAAGCATAACCAACAGACTACAAGAGATGGAAGAAAGAATCTCAGGTGTAGAAGATACAATGGAAGAAATCGATGTATCTGTCAAAGAAAATGTAAAATCTGAAAAATTCCTGACACAAAACGTCCAAGAAATGCAAGACAATATGAAAAGACAAAACCTAAGAATAATAGGTATAGAGGAAAAAGAAGACTCCCTTCTCCAAGGCCCAGAAAATATTTTCAAGAAAATCATTGAAGAAAATTTCCCCAAGCTAAAGGAGAGGCCAATTAGAATACATGAGGCCTACAGAACACCCAACAAATTTGACCAGAAAAGAAAATCCTACCGCCACATAATAATCAAAACAGTAAGTATACAGAACAAAGAAAAAATACTAAAAGCTGCAAGGGAAAAAGGCCAAGTAACATATAATGGCAAACCCATTAGAATCACACCTGACTTTTCAACAGAGACTATGAGCCAGAAGGGCCTGGATGGATATCATGCAGACCCTAAGAGAACACAGATGTCAGCCCAGGCTACTATACCCTGCAAAACTCTCAGTCCTCATAGATGGAGAAAACAAGATATTCAATGACAAAAACAAATTTCAACAATACCTACAAACAAATCCAGCATTACGGAAGACACTGGAAGGGAAAATACAACCCAAGAAAGCTAGCTACAAGAAAACACAGGAAATAAATAACCTCACTTCAGTAAAACAAAAAGCAACCAAGCACACAACCTGATGACCACAGCCAACATCAAAACCAAGAGATCTAACAGCCACTGGTCATTAATCTCTCTCAACATCAATGGACTCAACTCTCCAATAAAAAGACACAGATTAACAGAATGGATACGTAAACAAAACCCAGCAATCTGTTGCATACAAGAAACACACCTAAGACACAAAGATAGACATTACCTGAGGGTAAAGTGTTGGAAGACGACTTTCCAAGCAAACGGACCCAAGAAGTAAGCAGGAGTCGCCATTCTAATATCTGATAAAATAGACTTTCAACCAAAATTAATCAAAAGAGATGGTGAAGGACACTTCATACTCATCAAGGGAAAATTCCATCAGGAAGACATCACAATCCTGAACATCTATGCCCCAAACACAAGGGCACCCACATTTGTGAAAGAAACTTTGATAAAATTTAAAGCACATATAGATCCACACACATTAATAGTGGGAGACTTCAACACCCCACTCTCAACAAAGGACAGGTCAACAAAACAGAAATTAAACAAAGAAACAATGTCTCTGACAGAGGTCATGAATCAAATGGACCTAACAGACATTTACAGAACTTTACACTCAAACACAAAAGAATTTACCTTCTTCTCAGCACCTCATGGAACCTTCTCCAAAATAGACCATATAGTGGGTCACAAAGCAAGTCTCAACAGATACAAGAAGATAGAAATAATCCCATGTATCTTGTCTGATCACCATGGAATAAAGCTGGACTTCAACAATAACAGAAATAACAAAAAGCCTACACACACATGGAAACTGAACAACTTGTTATTAAATGACAGCTGGGTCAGGGAAGAAATAAAGAAAGAAATTAAAGTCTTTCTAGAAATCAATGAAAATGAAGACACAGCATACCCAAACCTGTGGGACACAATGAAAGTAGTGCTAAGAGGAAAGTTCATAGCACTAAGTGCCTTCAAGAAGAAATTCGAGACAGCTCATTCAAGCACCCTAATGGCTCACTTAAAAACCCTAGAAAAAGAAGAAGCAGACACATCAAGAAGGAGTAGACGGCTGGAAATAATCAAACTCAGGGCTGAAATCAATCAATTGGAAACAAATAAAACAATTCAAAGAATCAATGAAACCAAGAGCTGGTTCTTTGAGAAAATCAACAAGATCGAAAAACCCTTAGCCAGGCTAACTAAAAGGCAGAGACAGACACCACCCAAATCAACAAAATCAGAAATGAAAAGGGGGATATAACTACAGACACTGAGGAAATCCAAACAATCATTTGTACTTACTTCAAAAGTCTATATGCCACAAAATTTGAAAATCTAAATGAAATGGACAATTTTCTTGATCGATTTGACTTACCAAAGCTGAATCAGGACCAGGTAAATCAACTAAATAGTCCTATATCCCCCAAAGAAATAGAAGCGGTCATCAAAAGTCTCCCATCCAAAAAAAGGCCAGGACCAGATGGCTTCAGCACAGAATTCTACCAGACCTTCAAAGAAGAGCTAACACCAATTCTCTTCAAACTATTCCACAAAATAGAAACAGAAGGAATATTACCAAATTCATTCTATGAAGCCACAGTCACCTTGGTACCTAAACCTCACAAAGACTCAACAAAGAAAGAGAATCTCCGGCCAATCTCCCTTATGAACATTGATGCAAAAATACTTAATAAAATACTTGCAAACCGAATCCAAGAACACATCAAAGATATTATCCATTATGACCAAGTAGGCTTCATCCCAGGTATGCAGCGGTGGTTCAATATACGGAAATCCATCAATGTGATCTACCATATTAACAAACTGAAAGAAAAAAAACACATGATAATCTCCCTAGATGCTGAAAAAGCCTTTGACAAAATCCAACATCCATTCATGTTCAAAGTATTGGAGAGATCAGGGATACAAGGCACATATCTAACCAAAGTAAAGGCGATATACAGCAAACCTATAGCCAACATCAAACTGAATAGAGAGAAACTTAAAGCAATCCCACTGAAATCAGGAACAAGACAAGGCTGCCCACTCTCCCCATATCTCTTCAACATAGTGCTGGAAGTCCTTGCTAGAGCAATAAGACAGTTGAAGGAGATCAATGAGATACAAATTGGAAAGGAAGAAGTCAAATTATCACTATTTGCAGATGATATGATAGTATACGTGAGTGACCCAAAAAACTCTACCAGGGAACTCCTACAGCTGATAAACACCTGCAGCAAAGTGGCCAGATACTAAATTAACTCAAAAAAATCAGTAGCCCTCCTATATACAAAAGACAAAAGAGCTGAGAAAGAAATTAGGGAAACAACACCCTTCACTATAGCCACAAATGACATAAGGTACCTCAGAGTAACCCTAACCAAGGAAGTCAAAGACTTGTATGAAAAATATTTCAAATCTCTGAAGAAAGAATTAGAAGAAGTTATGAGAAGATGGAAAGATCTCCCATGCTCATGGCTTGGCAAGATTAACATAGTAAAAATGGCCATCTTACCAAAAGCAATCTACAGATTCAATGCAATGCCCATCAAATTACCAACACAATTTTTACAGACCTGGAAAGAAAAATTCTCAACTTCATATGGAATAAAAAGAAACCCAGAATTGCTAAAACAATCCTCTACAATAAAAGATCTTCCGGAGGTATCTCCATCCCTGATCTTAAGTTGTACTATAGAGCAACAGTTTTAAAAACTGCATGGTACTGGCATAGAAACAGAATGGTGGATCAATGGAACCGAACAGAGGACCCAGAAATAAACCCACACACTTATGGACACCTGATCTTTGACAAAGATGCCAAAACCATACAATGGAAAAAAGATAGCATCTTCAACAAATGGTGCTGGTCTAACTGGATGTCTACATGTAGAAAAATGAAAATAGATCCATAATTGTCACCCTGCACAAAACTGAAGTCCAAGTGGATCAAAGACCTCAACATAAAACCAGACACATTAAATCGGCTTGAAAAAAAAGTGGGAAATACCCTAGAACTCATTGGTACAGGGGAAAACTTCCTGAACAGAACACCAACAGCACAGGCTCTAAGAGCAACAGTCAATAAATGGGACCTCATGAAACTGAAAAGCTTCAGTAAAGCAAAGGACGCCATCATCAAACCAAAGCAACCTCCTACAGATTGGGAAAGAATCTTCACCAACCCTTTATCTGACAGAGGACTCATATCCAGTATTTATAAAGAACCAAAGAAGTGAAAAGCAGCAAACCAAGTAATCCACTTAAAAAATGGGGAGCAGAGCTAAACAGAGAATTCTCTGTAGAGGAATACTGAATGGCAGAGAAGCACTTAAAGAAACGCTCAACCTCACTAGCCATTAGGGAAATGCAAATCAAAACAACCCTGAGATTTCACCTTACACCCATGAGAATGGCCAAGATCAAAAACTCAAGTGACAACACATGCTGGAGAGGTTGTGGAGAAAGGGGAACCCTTCTCCACTGCTGGTGGGAATGTAAACTTGTACAACCACTCTGGAAATCAATCTGGCGCTTTCTCAGACAACTAGGAATAGCGCTTCCTCAAGATCCAGCCATACCACTACTGGGCATATATCCAAAAGAGGCTCAAGTACACAAAAAGGACATTTGCTCAACCATGTTTGTAGCAGCTTTATTTGTAATAGCCAGAAGCTGGAAACAACCCAGATGCCCCTCAACTGAAGAATGGATGCAGAAATTGTGGTACATCTACACAATGGAATATTACTCAGCAATGAAAAATAAGGAAATCATGAAATTTGCAGGTAAATGGTGGGAACCCTAAAAGGATCATCCTGAGTGAGTTGTCCCAGAAGCAAAAAGACACACATGGTGTATACTCACTCATATAGACATACAACATAGGACAAACCCACTAAAACCTGTGCATCTAAAGAAACTAAGCAAGAGAGAGGACCCTAACTAAAATGTCCAATCCCCATCCTGAAAGGCAAAGAGGATGGACATCAGAAGAAGAATAAAACAGGAAACATCCTAGGAACCTACTACAGAGGGCCTCTGAAAGCCTATGCCCTACAGACTATCAAAGCAGATGCTGAGCCTGATGGGCAACTGTCGGGCAGAGTGAATCGAATTTTATGTAAGAACTGGGAAATAGTCAGAGCTGGAGAGGACAGGGTCTCCACAAGGAGAGCAACAGAACAAGAAAATTTGAACACAGGGAACTTCCCAGAGACTCTTACTTCAACCAAGGACTATTCATGGAGATAATCCAAAACCCCTGCACAAATGTAGCCCATGGCAGTTTAGTGTCCAATTGGGTTACATAGTAATGTGAAGAGGGACTGCCTCTGACATAATCTGATTGGCCTGCTCTTTAAATACCTTCCTCTGGGGGGGAGCAGCCTTACCAGGCCATAGTAGAGGACAATGCAGCCACTTTTGATGTGAACTGACAGACTAAGATCAGAAAGGAGAGGAGAACCTCCCCTATTAGTGGACTTGGGGAGTGGCATGCAAGCAGAGGGAGGAGGGAGGGTGTGATTGGGAGTGAAGGAGGGAGGGGCTTATGGGGGGATGCAGAATGAATAAAGTGTAATTGATGAAAAATTAAAAAAAAGAAAATATTTATTATAAAATATAATATTATTTGTAAAAAAAAAGAGGTTTAAAAAGCACTGTAATGTATATTATATCAAATTCCCACCTTAGCAAAACAAATAATATGTTGACAACATTTACAATAACTTTTAACATAAAGAAAAGTTTCTGCTAACGAAGGCAGATTATTACTTTATAAGTAATGCTTTCCAGGAACTCATTATGTAGCAGAGAATCCAACCACTCTAGGAATCTACCCCTATTCAGCTACCTCAGACCCCATGAGCTAAGGTGCCACCTCTGAACAAGCAGTCTTGGCAATGAAACTATGTTGTGAGAGTTTGTCTGGTGGATCATATCAGGAAACACAGCTACTCTTGTGTCCTAGGCAAATAACACAGATGCATGTCTCTGTCATGAAGCCCCAGGTTTACTTGCAAATCCAGGACAAGGAGGGTTCCTTACTGACCACTGAGTAGGACACAACTGCCAATATAGCCTGGTCAGCCAAGACAACTCTGCTCATAAAGGGTTGGCAAACCTAATGTGGAATAGCAATAACTGCGAAATTATATCTTGCCCCTAAATTCACCCTTTGCACTCACAGAACTTTCTCTCTTTCAACCAAATCAGTCCCAGGAATTGTCTGGTTTCCTTCTATTTTCTGTCTTCTAAAGACATGATAACCCAGGGAAGCCTCGACCCTGCCAGTCTATTATATCAATAAGAATGTGCAGGTAGATTTATTCAGTACGCCAGTAACTGCTCAGAGCAATGTCATACCTAGGAAATTTCATATCAAAGACCACAATAGGAGACCACCTTGTCATTCTGTATATTCCTTTAATCCCACATCACATTGAAGCTTCTGTACTTAGGAAGTTGTCTAATTAAATAACCATTAATTGTCTTTTCCTACCTGTCATTGTCACAGAGATAAACAGTAGTAAATTTGTGGGATCTGAATAAAGGGATGAGTTAAAGGCATGGTTGGTTTTTCAAGAAAATTTCATATGTTGATAGGATCAGTGATAGTGGACAGTGAAGTAATTTTTATTACTCATCTCCATGGAAACCTCAAGACTATCTCAGGTGCTGAATGCCTGAGGGCTAAATAATGTCATGCAACAGTTGAAAGCCAGTAAGAGTTTCAGGAGCCAGTTATTAAAAGAACCAAGTGGGCAGCCTGCTTGAGAGAAGGGTTATGCAGCCCTACATGCCTCAATCTGGGAAGCTAAACGCAGGCAACACAGAAATGTCACTTCTTGTGTCCAAGACCCTTAGTTCAGGAAAATTGTCACATATTTCTTTCAAGTGGTCATTAATAAAGTCATGTGTCCTTGATATCATTATCACCGATTACATTAGTATTTGTTAAATGCACAGATATATCCTTAGTCAGTGAATTACTTACTGGGAAAATACTCCCTAACCAAGGCAAATCTTTAAACAAAAAGCCTTTAATTGGGACATTGCTTATATTTTTACAGAGACCATCTAGGATATCATGCAATCAAGAAGTCATCTTGTTGTAGTCCTTTAGCATATCTGAGAGATTTTCATACTGAAACAGAAGTGGCATGCACAGAGAGGTAGACAGAGAGAGACAGAGAGAGAAAGAGCTAGAGAGACAAATTCAGAAATATAGAGAACAAGACCAACAGAAAAAAAAGAGAAAGTGACAGAGACTGAGAGACAGAGACTCCATTCTCACTGGTCATATTCATTGACATATCAACCTCAAAGAACACCTCCTATAATATAACTCCAAAAGAAATTATATTTTTAAATAGTTTTTATTTAATTTTTAAAATTACACTTTTTTCACTTTGTTTCCTCCCATAAAACTCCCCTCCTCCTCTCACTATCCAACCTTTTCTCCTCTTTCTCCATGCATGCCCTTCCCCAAGTCTACTGAAAGGGAGTCCTTCTTTTCCTTTCTGATCCTAGTCTACCAGAAATCATCAAGAGTGGCTGCATCATCTTCCTCTGTGTCCATCAGGGTGAGGTGATTAAAAAGCAGGCTAATCAGTTCATGTCAGAGGCAGTCCCTGTTCCCATTACTATGGAACCTACTTGGATAGTGAACTGCCCTGGGCTACAACTGTGCACAGGTTCTAGGTTATCTCTATGTGTGGTACTTCGTTAAAGAATGATAATCAGAAAAGACCCCTGTGCTCAGTTTTTTGTTTTTTTTTTTATATTGTACCCCTCCTTGTAGAGCTCCTGTCTTTCCAGATGTTACTGTATCCCACTTCTTTCATTAGATTCCAGGCACTCTGTCCAAGAGTTGGCCATAAGTCTCAGCATATGCATTGGTAGTCTACAGGACAGAGCCTTTCACAGGCCCTCAGTGTCAGGCTCCTGACTTGTTCCTTCTTTTCTCCTTCTTCTGATATCCATCTTCTTTGCCTTTCTGGATAGGAATTCTGGGTAGGAATTTTAGCAAGAGTCCTTCCTCTTGATTAGTTTCTTTAGGTATACAGATTTTAGTATTTATCTGATATTATATGTCTATATGAGTGAGTATACCTTGTGTGTCTTTCTGCCTCTGGGATGGCTCACTCAAGATGATATTTTCCAGATCTCACCAAATACATACAAATTTCATAATTTTCTTGTTTTTTATTGCTGAGTAATATCCCATTGTGTAGATGTACCACAATTTCTGTATCCATTCCTCCTTGGAGAGGTATCTGGGCTGAACATCTATGCAACAAATGCAAGGGCATTCACATTAGTAAAAGAACTTTAATAAAATTTAAACTACATATAGACCTCCACACATTAATAGTAGGAAATTTCAACTCCTCACTCTCAACAAAGGACTGGTCAACAAAACAGAAATTAAACAAAGAAACAATAATTCTGACAAAGGTATTGAATCAAACGGACCTCACGTACATCTACAGAACTTTCACCCACATACAAAATAATTTAACTTCTTCTCAGCTCCTCATTCTGCAAAATAGATCATATAGTTGGTCACAAAGCAAGACTCAACAAATATAAGAAGATGGAAATAATCCTTTGTATCCTATGTGATCACCATGAAATAAAGCTGGACCTCAATGACAAAAATAGGAAAAGGCTTATACACAAATGGAAACTGAACAACTTGCTACTAAATGACAGCTGGGTCAGAGAAGAAATAAAGAAAGAAATTAAAAACTTCCTAGAATTCAATGAACATGAAGGCACAACATATCCAAACTTATGGGACCCAATGAAAGCAATGCTGAGAGGAAAGTTCATAGCACTAACTGCCTTCAAGAAGAAATTCGAAACACCTCATGCAAGCAACTTAATGGCTCACTTAAAAGCCTTAGAAAGAAAGAAAAAAAAAAGGCCTACACCAAAGATGACTAGATGGATGGAAATAGTCAAACTCAAGGCTGAAAAGAATCAATTAAAAGCAAATAAATCATTTCAAATAATCAAAGAAACCAACAGCTGGTTATTTGAGAAAATCAACAATATAGACAAACCCTTACCCAAACTAACTAAAAGGCAGGTAGATACTATCCAAATCAACAAAATCAAAAATGAAAGGGGAATATAACCAAAGACACTGAAGAAATCCAAACAATAATTAGGACTTATTAAGAGCCTACATGCCATAAAATTTGAAAATCTAATTGAAATGGACATTTTTCTTGACCAATTCCACATGCAAAAGCTGAAACAAGACCAGATAAATCAATTAAATAGCCTATAACCCCTAAGGAAATAGAATCTGTCATCAAAAGTCTACCATGCAGAAAGTAAAGACCAGGAACAGATGGTTTCACCACAGAATTCTATGAGACCTTCAAAGAAGAGCTAAGTCCAATTCTCTTCAAACTATTCCACAAGATAGAAACAGAAGGAACACTACCAAACTCATTCTATGAAGCCACAGTCACCTTGGCACCTAAACTTCACAAAGGCCCAACAAAGGAAGAGAATTTCAGGCCAATCTCCCCAATGAACATTGATGCAAAAATACTCAACCAACTACTTGCAAACCGAATACAAGAACACATAAAGATATCATCCACTATGACCAAGTAGGCTTCATCCCATGTATGCAGGGGTGGTTCAATATATAGAAATCCATCAATGTGATCCACCATATTAACAAACTGAAAGAAAAAAAAAAAAAACACATGATAATCTCCCTAGATACTGAAAAAGCATTTGAAAAAATCCACCACCCATTCATGTTTAAAGCATTGGAGAGATCAGGGATAAAAGGCAAATATCTAAACAGAGTAAAGGCAATATATAGCAAACTTATAGCCAACATCACACTGAACAGAGAGAAACTTAAAGCACTCTCAATGAAATCAGGGACAAGACAAGGCTGCCCACTCTCTCAGTATCTCTTCAACATTGTTCTTGAAGTCCTTGTGAGAGCAATAAGACAATTGAAGGAGACGAAGGGGATAGAAATTAGAAAGGAAGAAGTCAAAGTATCACTATTTGCTGATGATCTGATAGTATACCTGAGTGACTGCAAAAATTCTACCAGGGAACTCTTCCAGCTCTTAACTCCTTAAATGCTGAAAAAGCATTTGACAAAATCCAACATGCATTCATGTTTACAGTATTGGAGAGATATACTAGGGAACTCCTACTGCTGATAGACACCTTCAGCAAAGTGGCTGGATACAAAATTAACTCGAAAAAATCAGTAGCCCTCCTGTATACAAAAGACAAAAGGGCTGAGAAAGAAATTAGGGAAACAATACCCTTCACAGTAGCCACAAATGTCATATAGTACATCGGTGTAAATATAATCAAGCAAGTCAATGACTTGTATGAAAAAAAATTCCCAACCCTTGGCAGAGTGCAGGGAATCATATGAAAGAAGGGGAGTTAGTATGATATGGAAAGGACAGGAGCTCTACAAGTACCAAATATATCCGGGAACAGGGTCTTTTCTGAGACTGACACTCAACGAAGGACCACCTATGGAAATAGCATAGAACTTCTGCTTGGATGTGGCCCATGGTACCTCAGTAACCAAGTAGTTTTCGAAAGTAAGGGGAACAAGGACTATTTCTAACAGGATCTCAAGGGCAGGCTCTTTGACCTCCCCCCCCAGGGGAGGAGCAGTCCTGTTAGGCCACAGAGGAGGACTTTGCAGCCAGCCTTGAAGATACCTGATAAAACAGGGTCAAATGAAAGGGGAGGAGGTCCTCCCCTATCAGTGGATTTGGAAAGGGGCAGGGAGGAGACCAGGGAGGGAGTTGGGGAAGGGGAGGGAAAGAGGGAGTGGGATACAGCTGGGACACAGAGTTAACAAATTGTAAGTAAAAAGAAAAATAAAAATTGAAAAAAAATTTCCAGTCTATGAAGAAAGAATGAGAAGAAGATGTCAGAAGTTGGAAAGATTTCCCATGCTTATGGATTGGCAGGATTAATATAGTAAAAATGGCCATCTTACCAAAAGCAATGTAAAGATTCAGTGCAATTTCTATCAAATTACCAACACAATTTTTTACCGACCTTGAAAAACAATTCTAACATTCATATGGAAAAACAAGAAATACAGAATGGCTAAAACAATTCTTTATATTAAAAGTCTTCAGGTGGTAACTCCATCCCTGATCTCAAGCTTTACTATAGAACAACAATATTAAAAACTGCATGTTACTGGCATAGAAACTGACTGGTGGATCAATGGAATTGAATAGAAGACCCCGACATAAATTCATACTCTTATGGACACCTGATTTTGAGAAAGATGCCAAAATCATTCAATGGAGAAAAGATAGCATCTTCAACAAATTGTGCTGGTCTAAATGGACGTTTACATGTAAAAATATGCAAATTGATTCAGTTATCACCCTATATAAAACTAAAGTCCAAATCCTCATGAAACTGACAGTCTTCTATGAAACAAGATACACTGTCATCAGAACAAATGAATGCGTAAAGATTGGGAAAGGATCTTCACCAACCCTATATCTGAAAGAGGATTAATATGCAGTATATATAAATAACTCAAGAAGTTAAACAGCAACAAATCAAGTCATCCAATTAAGAAATGGATTACAGAGCTAAACAGAGAACTCTCAATAAAGGAATATCAAATGGCAGAGAAAAACTTAAAGAAATGCTCAACATCCTCAGTTATAAGTGAAAAGAACATCAAAACAACCATGAGATTTCAATATACACCCATGAGAATAGCTAAGAACAAAAACTCATTTGACAACTCATGCTGGAGAGGTTGTGGAGAAAGGGGAACCCTCCTCCACTGCTGGTGGAAATGTAAAGTTTTAAAACCACTCTGGAAAGCAATCTGGAGCATCCTCAGAAAACTATGAACAGTGCTTCCTCATGATCCAGCTTTATCCTTCCTAGGCATATATCCAAAAGAGGCTCATGTACACAATAAGAACATTTGCTTTAGTTCTTTATATATACTGTTTATTAGTCCTCTGTCACATAGAGGGTTGCTGAAGATTCTTTTTCAATCTGTATTCATTCATTTTGTTTTGATGACAGTGTTCTTTGCTTTGCAGAAGCTTTTCAGTTTCATGAGGTCCCACTTACTGACTGTTGCTGTTAGAGCCTATGCTGTTAGTGTTCTTTCTATTCAGAAAGTTGTCTCCTGTGGCAATGAATTGGAGGCCCTTTCCCCACTTTTTCTTCTAACCAATTCAATGTGTCATGTTTTATGTTGAGGTATTTGATCCATTTGTACTTTAGTTTTGTGCAGGGTGATGAGTATGGATCCATTTGCATTTTTCTCCATGAAGACATCCAGTTAGATGAGCAGCATTTTATGAAGATGCTATCTTTATGCCAATGTATGGTTTTGGCACCTTTGTCAAAACTCAGGTGTCTGTAAGAATGTGCGTTTGTTTCTGGGTCTTCTATTTGGTTCTATGGATCCACCATTCTGTTTCTATTCCAGAACCATGCAGTTTTTATTACTGTTGTTCTATAGTACAGCTTGAGTTCAGGCATGGGATACCTCCAGAAGATATTTTATTATAGAGGATTGTTTTAGCTATTCTGGGTTTCTTGTTTTTCCATATGAAGTTGAGAATTTTTCTTTCAAGATCTGTAAAGAATTGTGTGGGTAATTTGTTAGTAATTGCATTGAATTTGTAGATTCCTATTGGTAAGGGGGTCATTGTTACAATGTTAAGCCTGCCAAGCCATGAGCATAGGAGATATTTCCATGTTCTGATATCTTCTTCTTATTCATTCTTCAGAGACTTGAATTTTTTTTTGAACCAAGTTACTTTAAGTATTTGAACAACTATAAGAACAAATCAAAGATACCATTCACTATGACTAAGTAGGCTTTATTCCAGGTATGCAGGGGTGGTTCAATACTGCGAAATCCATCAATGTGATCCACCATATTAAGAAAATGAAAGGGGAAAAAAAAACACATGATAATCTCTTTAGATGCAGAAAAAGCATTTGACAAAATCCATTATCCTTTCATGTTTAAATTATTGGAGAGAACATGAATGCCATGCACATATCTAAATATAGTAAAGGCAATATAAATCAAGCCTGTAGTTAGCATGAAACTAAACTAAGAGAAAATTAAAGCCATCACACTGAAAGCAGGGACAAGGCAAAGCAGCCTACTCTATTCGTATCTCTTCAACATACTTCTGGAAGTCCTTGCTAGAGCAATAAGACAATTGAAGGAGATAAAGAGAATACAAATCAAAAAGGAAGAATTCAAAGTATTACAGTTTGGAGATGATATGATAGTATACTTCAGTAACCCCCAAAATTCTACAAGGGAACTCCTACAGGAGATGAACACTTTCAGCAAATGGCTGGATACAAAATTAACTCAGTAGCTCAGCTGTATACAAAAGACAAAAGGGCTGAAAGAGATATTAGGGAAACATAAGAAAATATATTATTTATCAAGGCTATATATCTTAACCCTATCCAGATATTTCCTCACTGGGGACTCCACATGTAAATTGATGAGTTTCAATAGGACAGTGCAAATCACCAGGAAGTAGAAAAAAGATGGAAGTACTTCTAGGCTAAAAAAACATTGCTATCCTGAAAGTTTGTCATTCAATACAAGGACTAAAGTCCCAGGAACTTCCAAAGACTAAAGAATAGGACTAACAATCTCCATTAGTGAAAATGTGGAATATTTCCATAAAGGAGTATTATTCAACTAAGAAAATGACATCATGATTATTTTCAGGCAGATGGATGAAACCAGGAAAAATCATCCTGGGCGAAGTAACTAAAATGCAGAAAGACAAATATGGTATGTATTTACTTATTAGGAGGTTTCCTAATAGTGAGGATTAAATATCAATAGGCCATCTAGTGACCAAACCAGTTTTCTACTAGGGGGATTAGATAGCAGTTATTTGTGTCGCTGGGCCATGGCATTCTATAGAATTTTTCAGGCAACCCAAGCTGTTGTTATTAAAATATGTTGCTCTCTGATCTCAGCTTATAGATCATGAACATAGATCAGCCATGTTCTTGGATCCACAAAGATGCTTCCTTCTGCATCCAACAAGATTGAATACAGAGATCCACAGTCTGATATTATGTAGAGAGAGACCTTAAAACTTCTGGCTCTAAATGTGATTTCAATATGAAATTCTTCCTCCCCTTAGATCTCTGGGAAGCCTGCAGGAGAAGAGGCAGGAAGAGGGTCATAAGTAGAGGGAATTGAGGAAACAAGGAGAACAATGCCCTGAGAATAAGGCTGCAGAGGAAGATGTTGCAGCTAGGCTTGATGATACCTGATAAGCAAGGTATCATCATATAGAAGGATGAGGAGGACCTCACCTATCAGGGAACTAGAAAAAGGGCATTGGTATAGAGGAAGGAGCGTGGGTCTTGAAAGAGAACAGGGATGGAGCAACAGAGGGGACTGAATTGTAATAAATAAATACATAAGAAAATCTGTGTACAAAGTGATGAAGTATAGAGCTCTTTAGGTTTGTTGGCCTCTTCTTGGGGATGGTACAAGTGTGCAGCAATGAAGAACTGTTTTCTATTTTCCCTGCTCTTAAAGACTCAAACCCAGGAAAACAAAGACACTGTCACCCTATTATATCAATAAGAATGTGAAGGTACATTAAAGTGTACATGTGTAACTCTTAGTTCAAAGTCACAACTTGGAAATTTCATATCCAAGACTGCAGTATGAGAGCACCTTCTCATTCCATACATTCCCCTTAATTCCATATCGCTTTGAAGCATCTTTAAGTAGTAAGCTGTCCAATTAAATAAAGATATATTAAAGTTTCATTTCCTCTCTGACACTGTCACAGTGGTAAACAGGAGTAAAGTTGTGGGATCTGCATAAAGGGATGAGATAAACAATTTTGGGTTTCACAAGAAAAAGTAAAGTATACACAGGATCAGAGATACTGAACACTGAGGAAAGATTGTTTACCCATCTCCATGGAAACCTCAAGATTCTCTCAGGTGCTGATTGATTGAGAGGGAAAATGATGTCATGCAACAGGTGAAATCCAGTAGAATTTCAGGAGCCAGTTTTTAAAAGGGCCAAGTTGACAGTAAGCTTGAGAGAAAGTCTGAGCAGCCCTATATGACTCAGTCATGGTGGCTGAAAGCACAGTTCCTGTGTCCAAGACTCCTAATTCAGGAAAAGTGTCACATATTTTTTCAAGAGCTCATTAATAAAGTCAACTGTCTTTGACGTGTGACTTTCACATTATCACAGATTTCATTATTATTTGTTGAATGGACAGATATTTCCTCACCCTGTCAATTACTTCCTGGCAAAACACTCCCTGAACAAGGTAATTCTTTGAACAAAAAGCATTTAATTAGAACCTTCTTTATATTTATACAGAGACCATCCATAATGTCACATCAGCTAGCACATCTTGTAATTCTTCAGCAGATCTGAGAACTTCGCATACTGAACCACATGCAGCAAGCAGAGACAGGGAGATTGAGAGAGACAGGGTGAGAAAGAGCTAGAGAGACAGATTGAGAAATGGATGAGAACAACAGAAACAAAGATATAAAGTGTCAGAGACCAAGCGACAGAGATTCCATTGTTTCTGGTCACTTTCATTGGCATATCAACATCAATGCACACCCTCCCATAATATAATTCCAATAGGAATATATTATGTAATATGATATATATTATATATAATTCCATAGGAATTATATTATCTAATAAGGACATAATTATTAACCCATACCTGATGTTTCTTTACTAGGGATACAACATCTGAATAGATGAACTTCAAGTGGATATTTCAACTCAAAAACTAGAAAGTAGAAAAAATGGAGGGAATTCTAGGCTTAAAAAACTTCATTATCCAGATAATTTGTAATTCAGTATAATGATTAAAGTCCCAGCAACTTCCAAGGTCTACAGAGCAGGACTAACATTCACATTTGGGGAAAATGTGGAATATTTCCTTAAAAGAGTATTATTCAGTAAAGAAAATGACATCATGATATTTTCAGGCAAATGTATGAAACCAGGAAAAATCATCCTGGTTGAAGTAACTAAAATGTAGAAAGACAAACATGTACTCACTTATTAAGATATATCTTGATAGTGTGGGATTAAGTTCCAAAAGGCAATCTATTGTGAAAACCAGTCTTCCACTAGGGTGGTTAAGTGGCAGTTAATTGAGTTGTTGGGACAGGCCATACTATGGAAATTTTCAAGCAACCCAGGCTGTTGTTATTAAAATATGTTGCTCTCTTCCCTCAAGTGATAGATCTGTGCTATGTTCTTGGATCAACAAGGATTTTTCCTTCTGCATCGAATGGGAATGCATAGAGAACCACGCAGTCTGATATTGTGCAGAGAGAGACCTTACAACACTAAGCTCTAAATGGGATTTCCCTATGAAATTCTCCCTGCCCTCAGTTTGGATAAGCCTACAGGAGAGGGGCCAGGAAGAGTGTCATAAGTAGAGGGAATTGAGGATACAAGGAGAACAATGCTCTGAGAATCAGGCCACTGAAAAAATGATGCAAAGAGCCTTGATGAGACCTGAAAAACTAATGTTAGGGAGAAGGTTTGGAGGACCTACCCTATCAATGAAAAAGAGAAAGGGCATAGGGATAGGAGAAGCAGTATCGGTGGGACTGGAAGGAGAAGAGGAAGGGGGCATCAGAGAGGAAACAAAGTGAACAAATTGTAATAAATAAATATATCAGACAAACTGTGATCAATGTGATGAAGTATAGAGATTTACAGGGACTGATGGCTTCTTCTTTGGGGTTGTACCAGAGTACAGCAAGGATGACTGTTTTCTTTAACAGACATGGCACTGAGACTCCCATCATTTTTCAATTAGTATATGATCAACACATACTTATATTAATGTATTTTAAAGAAAAACAAATTTTTAGTGTAACCCATGGCAGGAATTCGAACCTGGGAGCAATGGAAAAGCAGTTTATGAATATTATATGAAAGTCCCACATAAGCAATAAAAATAATATGGTGACAACATTTATAATGATTTTTAACATAAAGAAAAGATTCTGCTAATGAAGGCAGGGTTTGACTTTGTAAAGCATGCTTTTCAGGACTCATTATGTCACAAAGAATGCTAGCCATGAACTAGTGGTTACTCACCTACCATAGACTCATGAGTCAGGTGGCACCTTTGAACAAGCAGTCCTGGTACTAACAACATTTAGAGATTTTGTCTGGAAAACAAGAGCAGAAAAAAACAGCTGCTCTTGTGTCCTAGGCACATAACATGGACAAATTTCCCTGTCCTGAAAACCCTGTTTTAACTTTAAACCCCAGGAACAAGAGGATTTCTCCCTGACCACTGAGTAGGACACAGCTGCCAATCCAGCCAGGTCAGCCAACATAACTCTGCTAATAGACAGTGGCAACATTATTGTGGAACAGCACCAGCTGTCAAAGAGTTTTTTACCCTGAAGTTCTCTTTTTACATACACTGATCTTTCACTGTTTCAGCCAAAAAAGTGCCAGGAATTGTCTGGTTTCCTTCTGTTTTCCCTGCTCTTAAAGACTCAATATCCAAAGGAATAGTAGGCCCAGCTTGCCTATTATATCTATGAGATTGTGAGTGTGCGAGTAACTACTCAGTTCAAAGTCACAACCTAGGAAATTTCAGATGCAATACCACAGTAGGATACCACCTTTTCATTCCATATATACCACTTAATCCCACATCACTTTGAAGCTTCCCTACTAAACAAGCTATGCAATTGAATAAACATTAAATTTTTGTTTCCTATCTAAAATTGTCACAGAGGAAAACAGGAATAAACATGTGGCATCCGGATAAAGGGATAAGATAATGGCTTGTTGGGTTTCACAATAAAATGTCAGCTGTGCACAGGATCAAAGATACAGTACACTGAGGAAGTTTGTTTACTCATCTCCATGGAAACCTCAAGATTCTCTCAGGTGCTAATTGGCTGAGAGGGAAAATGATGTCATGCAACATGTGAAAGCCAGTAAGAACTTCAGGAGCCAGTTATTAAAAGGGCCAAGTGGACAGTGTCCTTGAGAGAAAGTCTGAGCAGCCCAACATGCTTCAATCTGGGCAGCTGAAAGCACCCAACACAGAGATGACAGTTCCTGTGTCCAAGATTCTTAGTTCAGTAAAAGTGTCACATATTTCTTTCTAGAGGTCATTAATAATGTCATGGGTCCTTGACATTTGACTTTCAAATTATCACAGATTCCACTATCATTTGTTAAATGCACAGATATGTTCTCAGTCAGTGAATTACTTCCTGGGAAAACACTCCCTTACCAAGGTAAATCTTAGAAAAGAAAGTTTTTAATTGTGTCCTTGCACATATTTTTACAGAGATCTTCCAAGATGTCATGTTAGCATTTAGTCATCTTGTTGTTGTCCTTCAGCAGAAGTAAGAGCTTTTTATACTAAATCACAAGCATCAAGCAGAGAGAGATAGGCTGAGAGAGAAAGAGCTAGAGAGACATTTTCAGAAATGCAGAGACCAAGACCAACTGAAACAAAGATATGAAATGATAGACTGAGAGGGAGAGACTTCGTCTGGCCACAATCATTGGCATATCAACCTCAAAGCACACTCTCCTATAATATAATTCCAACAGGATTATATTATCTAATAAGGCATACCTCCTAACCCTTCCAGAAATTTCCTCACTGGGGACTAAATCTGTAAATAGATTTGTTTCAAGGGGACATTGCAATTTAAAAAAAAAAAAAAAACAAGAAACAGGAATTAGAAGAAAATGGAGGGACTTCGAGGCAAAACAAAACAAAAAACATACTTATGCTGATAGTCTTTCATTCAATAAAGTGATTTAATTCCTAGAAACTTCAAAGGAGTAAAGAACAGCACTGATAATCTCCTTTGGGAAAATGTGAAATATTTCTATAGGGAATATTATTCAGATAAGAAAATGACATCATTTTATTTTTAGCCAAATGGATGGAACCAGGAAATATCATCCTGGGTGAAGTAACTAAAATGCAGAAAGAAAAAAAAAATATGGCATGTATTTACTTATTAGGAGGACTCCTAATAGTGGGGGATAAAGTTCCAATAGGCCATCTATTGGAACCAAACCAGTGTTCCACTAGTGGAATTGGGTGGCAGTTAATTGAGTTGTTGGGCCTGGACATCCTCCAGAAATTTTCAAGCAACCCAGTCTGTTGTTATTAAAAATATGTTGCTCTCTGCTCTCACCTGACAGATCAGGGCCATGTTTTTGGATCCACAGAGATGTGTCCTTCTGTATCAAATCAGCATGCATACAGATACCAACAGACCAATTTTATGCAGAGAGAAAACTTAAAACACCCAACTCTGTATGGGATTTCCCTATGGAATTTTTCCTTTCCTCACATCTCTGGGAAGCCTATAGGGGAGGAGGCAGGAAGAGTGCCATAACTACACGGAGTTGAAGACACAGGAGAATAATGCCCTGAGAATCAGGCCACAGAGGAAGATGATGCAGCCTGACTAGATGAGATCTGATAAGCTAGGGTAAAATTGAAGTGGAGGATTGCTCACTGATCACTGAGTAGGACAGAGCTGCTGTTCTTGACATGTCAACCAAGACAAACCTCTCATGGAGAGTTGCCAACACTAATGTGGAAAAGCTCCAGCTGTCAAATAATTTATTGGCTCTCAGTTCTCCTTTTATACTAACATATCTTTCTCTGCTTCAGACAAACCAGTCCCAGGAATTGTATAGTTTCCTTCTCTTTTTCCTGCTCTTAAAGACTCAATACCCCAGGGAACAATAGACCCTGCCAAACTATTATATCAATAAGAATATGAAGGTATATGTAATGAGATTGCTGGTAACTGTTCAGTTCAAAGTAAAAACCTAGGAAATTTCAGATCAAATACCACAGTAGGGTAACACCTTGTCATTCAGTACATTCCTCTTAATCCTACATCAATTTGAAGGTTCCCAACTTTGGAAGCTATACTATTAAGTAAACATTAAAGATTCATTTTCTACCTGACATTGTGACAGAGGTAAACAGGAGTAAAAGTGTGGGTTCTGGATAAATGGATGAAATAAAGGCCTCTTGGATTTCACAAAAAAAAAAAAATCACATGTATACAGGATCAGAGATACTGGACACTGAGCAAAGTTTGTGTACTTATCTCCATGGAAACCTCAGGATTTTCTCAGGTACTGATAGGCTGAGAGGGATATTGACGTCATGCAAAAGGTGTAAGACAGTAAGAGTTTCAGGAGCCATCTATTAAAATGGACATGTGGACATCACACATGTGAGAAATGCTTAGCAGCCTTATGTGCCTAAATATGGGCAGCTGAAAGCACAACCCATAGATGAAAGATCCTGCATCCAAGACTCTTATTTCAGGAAAAGTATATCATATTTCTTTCAAGTGGTCATTATTAACATCACATGTCCTTGACATGTGACTTTGACATTATCACAGATTACATTATAATTTGTTAAATGCACAGACATGTCCTCTGTCATGAAAATATTTACTGGAAAAATGCTCCCTGTCCAAGGAAACTCTTTGAACATAGGTTTTCAATTGGGACCTTGCTTATATTTTTACAGAGACCATCCAGGATATCACTTCAGCAAGCAGTCATCTTGTAGTCTTTAAGCAGAACTGATAGCTTTTCATACTGAACCACAAGTGGCAGTCAGAAAAGGGAGCCTGAAAGAGACAGACAGAGTGAGAGAGCTAGAGAGACACATGCAGAAATAGAGACTGATACCAACAAAAACAAAGATACAAAGTGACTGATACAGAGAATCCATCTTTTTGATCACTTTCATTGCCATATCATCAAAACAGTATGCCTGCTATAATATAACTCCAAAAGGAATTATATTTTTTATATTTTTATTTTAATTTTTATCATTTACACTTTATTCATGTTGTATATCCCCATAACCCCTCTCCCTTCCAATCCCATTCTCCCTCCCCACTTGTACGCACATGCCCCTCCCCAACTCCACTGATAGGGAGGTCTTCCTCTCCTTCCTTCTGATCCTAGTCTTTCTAATCCATTCAGGAGTGGCTTCATTGTCTTTCTCATTGACCTGGTAAGCCTGCTCCCTAAACACAGTGAAGTTTTCCAAAAGCAGGCCAATCACATCATGTCAGAGGCAGTGCATGTTCCCATTACTATGGAATCCACTTGGACCCTGAATTGCCATGGTCTACATATGTTCAGGGTCCTAGGTTATCCCAATGCATGGTATGTGATTAGAGTATGAGTCTCTTGAAAGACCCCTGTGCTCAGATTTTTTGGTTCTGTTGTTCTCTTTGTGGAGTTCCTGGCCTCTCTAAATCTTATAATTTCTCTCATATTTCACTAGAGTACATGCACTCTGCCCAATAGTTGACCATAAATCTTAGCATCTGCTTTGATAGTCTGCAGGGCAGAGCCTTTTAGAGGCCCACTGTGGCAGGCTCCTAACTTGTTCCCTGTTTTCTCCTTCTTCTGATGTCCATCCTCTTTGCTTTCAGTATGGGAATTGAGCATTTTAGCCAGAGTCCTCCTATTTGATTAGTTTCTTTAGGTTTGCAGATTTTAGTTGGTTTATATTATATGAATATATGAGTGAGTGTATCCCATGTGTGTCTTGATGCTTCTGGGTAGCTCACTCAGAATGATCTTTTACATTTCCCACCATTTACCCACAAATTTCATGATTTCCTTTTTTTTATTGCTGAGTAATATTCCATTGTGTAGATGTACCACAATTTCTGTATCAAATTTTCATGGGAGGGCATTGTGTCTAGGTTCTAGCTATTACAAATAAAGCTGCTACAAACATCGTTGAGCAAATGTCCTTATTGTGTACTTGAGAATCTTTTGGATATGTGCCTAGGAGTGGTATAGCTGGATATTGTGGAAACACTATACCTATTTGTCTGAGAAAGAGAGAGATTGATTTCCACAGTATTTGTACAAGTTTACATTCCCACCAGCAGTAGAGAAGTTTTCTCCTTTCTCCACCTTCTCATCAGCACTTGTTGTCACTTGAGTTTTGATCTTGGCTATTCTGATTGGTGTAAGGTGAAATCTCAGGGCTGTTTTGATTTGTAATTCCCTGATGGCTAATGACATTGAGCATTTCTTTAAGTATTTCTCTGCCATTCAATATTCCTATATCGAGAATTCTCTGTTTAGCTCTGTTCCCCATTTTTTAATTGGATTACTTGATTTGTTGCTTTTCAACTTCTTTAGTTCTTTATATATACTGGATATTAGCCCTCTGTCACATAGAGGCTTGGTAAAGATTCTTTCCCAATCTGTATGTGTTCATTTGTTTTGATAACAGTATCCTTTGCTTTACAGAAGCTTTTCAGTTTCATGAGATCCCATTTACTGATTATTGTTTTTAGAACCTGTGCTGTTGGGGTTCTGTTCAGGATGTTGTCTCTTGTGCCAATGAGATCAATACTCATCCTCACTAGTTCTTCTAGTCGATTTAATGTGTCTGGTTTTATCTTAGATCTTTGATGCACTTGGACTATAGTTTTGTGCAGGGTGATAAAAATGAAAATACTTGCATTTTTCTACATGTAGACATCCAGTTAAACCACCACCATTTGTTGAAGATGCTCTTTTTTACATTGTATGGGTTTTGCATCATTGTCAAAACTCAGGTGTCTATATGTGTGTGGATTCATTTCTGGGTCCTCTGTTTGTTTCCACTGATCCACCATTCTGTTTCTCTCCCAGTACCAGGCAGTTTTTATTAATGTTGCTCTATAGTAGAGCTTGAATTAAAGGATGGAAATATCTCCTAAAGACCTTTTATTGTAGAGGATTGTTTTAGAGAATCTGGGTTTTTTGTTTCTCTATGAAGTTGAGAATTTTACTTTCAAGTATTGTAAATAATTGTGTTGGTAATTTGATGGGATTTGCATTAAATATGTAGTTTGCTTTTGGTAAGATGGCCATTTACTATGTTAATCCTGCTAGTCATGACTATCGAAGATCTTTACATTGTCTGATATTTTCTTCTAATTCTTTCTTCAAGGATTTGATTTTTTTTCATACAAGTCTTTGACTTGCTTCGTTAGGGTCATACTGAAGTACTTCATGTCTTTGACCAAATACAAGAACACATCAAAGATATCATCCACTATGAACAAGTACGCTTCTTCCCAGATATGCAAGGGTGGTTCAATACACAGAAATCCATCAATATGAACCGCCATATTAACAAACTGAAAGAAAATTTAAAAAAAAACACATGATAATCTCCTTAGATACTAAAAAAGCATTTGACTAAATTCAACCTCCACTCATGTTTAAAGCCTTGGAGAGATCAGGGATACAAGGCATACATCTAAGTACAGTAAAGGCAATATACAGCAAGCCTATATTCAACATGAAACTAAACTGAGAGAAACTTAAAGCAATACCACTGAAATCAGGACAAGGAAAGGCTGCCCACTGTTTCCATATCTCTTCAGCATAGTTCTAGAAGTCCTTACTAGCGCAATAAAATGATTGAAGAATATCAAGGGATAGAAATGTGAAACAAAGAAGTCTAAGTATCACTATTTACACATGATATGATAGTATACCTCATTGACCCCCAAAATTCTACATGGGAACTCCTACAGCTGATATACACCCTTTGGGATAGTGACTGGATACAAAATTAACTAAAAAAAAAAAAAATCAGTAGCCCTCCTGTATACAAAAGACAAAAAGGCTGGAAAAGAAATTAGGGAAACAAAAGGAATCATATTATCTAAAAAAGCCATACACCTAATCCTTCCCAGATATTTCTCCACTGGGGACTAAACATGTAAATAGATGAGCCTCAAGGGGATTTACAATTTAAATCACCAAGTAAGATCAGATGGAGGGACTTCTAGGCTAAAAGAACATAGATATCATGAAAGTGTTTCATTCGATACAATTATTAAAGTCCCAACAAGTTCCAAGGACTAAAGAACAGGACTGACAATCTCCTTTGGGGAAAATGTGGATTATTTCCATAATGGAGTATTATTCATTTAAGAAAATGACATCATCATGTTTTCAGGCAAATGGTTGGCACCAGGAAAAACCATCCTGGGTGAAGTACCTAAAATGCAGAAAGACAAATATGGTATGTATTTACTTATTAGGATGTCTTTTAAAACTGTGGGAAAAAGTTCCAAAAGGCTATGTATTGTGAAAAAAATCAGTTTTCCACTACTGGGATTAGGTGTCAGTTAATTGGGTTGTTGGGTCAGGGCATGCTACAGAAATTTTGAAGCAACCCAGTCTGTTATTTTTAAAATATTTTGCACTCTGCCCACATTTGTTAGATGAGTGCCATGTCCCTGTTTCCACAAAGATGTTTCCTTTTGCATCAGATGGGATTGCATACAGAGACCCCTACTCCTATGATATGCAGAGAGAGTCCTTACAACACATAGCTCTTAATGGAATTTACCTATGGAATTCTCCCTCCACTCAGAGCTCTGGGAAGCCTGAAGGAGAGGAGGCCAAAAAGTGTCATAAGTAAAGAGAATTAAGGACACAAGGAGAACAGTGTTCTGAGAATCATGCCACAGAGGGCAGAGGAAGATGATTCAGCGAGCCTTGATGACACCAGATAAACTAGGGTCAATTAGAAGGTGGAGAAGGACCTCCGCTATCAGGGAACTAAAGAAAGAGCATAGCAGTGCAAGAAGGAGGGTGAGTGGGACTGGAAGGGATAGAGAGAGGGGACAGCAGAGGAGATACATTGTGAACAAATCATAATAAATATATACATAATAAACTTTGATCAAATTATGAAGTATAGAACTCATCAGGACCAGTGTCGTCTTCTTGGGTTGGTGCCAGCATGCAACAAGGATGATCTGTATTTTCTCTAAAAGACTTGGCACTGAGACTCTGATCATGTGCCAATGATTAGATGAACAACACATATTTCAATTGATGTATTTAAAAATAATTCAGAGTTGCACATGGGTAGGAATTTGAATGTGGGAGCAATGGAAAATGAATGTAATGTATATTATATCAAATTTCCACATAAGCAATAAAAATAATATTTTGACATCTTTTACAATGACTTTTAAGCTTGAGAAAATATTCTGTTAAAGAGGGGCAGAGTTTGATTTGTCAGGCATGCTTTCCAGAAATTTATTATGTAGCAGAGAATCCTAGCAATGAACTAGTGGTTATGCAACTACCTCAGACCCTATGACTTCAAGTGGCACATCTGAGCAAGCAGTCCTGGCACTATCAGTACATTTAGAGGGTTTGTCTGGAGGACCACAGCAGGAAACACAGTGGCTCTTGTATCCTAGGCATATAACATGGACCCATTTCACTGTCCTGAAGGCCCAATTTTAAGTGTAAAGACCAGAACCAGTAGGGTTCCTCACTGACCACTGAGTAGGACATAGCTGCCCATCCAGCCAGGTCAACCAAGGCAACCCAGCTCACAGAGGTTTCGCAACACTAGTAAGGAAAAGAACCAGCTCTCAAGTAGTTTATTTCCCCTCATTTATACTTTTACACTTATAGATTTTCTCTTTTTCAGCCAAACCAGTCCCAGGGATTATCTGGTTTCTGAAAGAGTCTGGTAATTTGAATTCTGCCTCCTGGGCTTGGCAGATGCACAAGTCTTATCTAAGTTTTATGTCACAGAGACTTTCCTTGGTGATCTCTGCATGTTGGGTTTTCTGAGCCTGAGAAGTATACTTGATAGAAAACTCCCTAAAAGCTTGGAAACTAGACAGCAAACTTTGTGTAAACTAGAGCGAATTCCTGGACACCTTGCCAGATGGCACAGATGTGTTTCTACTGTGAAAAAAAAAATTTTTTTTTGCTTGTACCCTTTGCTTTATAAGTGTTGTTTACATGTTCAATAAACTGAGACTTGATCAGGAACCTGTCTTGTCTCCATTCTTTGCGTCTCTATTCCCCCATTTATAATCCCTCTTTCCAGTGGCTGGTGTTCGAATAGCCCACAGGACTGGTCAGTTTGCCTCTGAACAAGGGACCTTGAAAACGAGAGGCAATGTGAGAAACACTGATGTTTGGAGCTCTGAATGCCTAAGAAAAACTGTGCTTCACAACAACTGCCTATAGCATGAAGGAAGAAACAAGGAAGGCAAGCAGTGATATCATGTGGCAGAGAAATAGCAGGAGATGTTAATGAAGACTTTAAAGTTAATTCTGATAAATGCAAGGAATTGGGAGAAACATTCTTATCCACTTTAGTTTGTAAATGAAGATTGTCAATTACAAACTAATAATAATAATAAAATTGGATTGTTTGCCCTGTTAAAATTTAAAGTCTGGTTTTGACTTTTAAAATTATAAATGTGATTTATGATTTCACTAATAAAGAGAATGTTTTGTATTAATATTACAAAAACAGGTTTTTAAAAAATATTTAAAAGTTTAAAAAGCAGGTACCTCCCTTTTTTTTTTGGCTTTGTCTCTGTTTCTTTTGTTGTTTTGTTTTATTTTGTTTTTGTCTGCAGGCTTCTGTGTGGCTTCTGATTTTGGTTTGCCCACTAGGTCTGGAAAACTTGGAGAGTTTCCAATCTCGTCGATGATGAATATGGAGGATGCTCCAATTCCCAGGAAAGAGCCCATGAAGGTTCTATTCCTTTTGGAACCAGGAGAGAGGATCGCTGGGACCTTGTTCTGTGTAGTAACAAGGCTGATGGAACCTGCTCTCCATCTGGAAGCTTTGGAAAGGGCCCTGGGCATCTGCTCCTCTAGAATCTATGTGTGAGGAGGGGACCCATGATGGGGTCCAATCCTTCTGGAATATGTGGGACATGTGTCCAGTAGGGGCTGGTTAAATCCTGGTATTTGCGTATTCTGGGGTGTTTTAAAAAAGTAACCCTTGGGAAGTCTAACAAAGTACTTAAAGCAGTTTCTCAACCTTTTGAGGAAAATAAAAAAAGCTTGGTATTTATTTTAATTAATTTTACAAAGTAAAACCAAAATATGCTGTTTAAGCCAATTAATCAAAAATTGAAGTTATTACAATATATCATGTAAAAAACTATAAAATATGCTGTTCTTCATTTTAAAAGTCTGGAGATTCTTTAGTGCAAAATGTGTGCTTATGCTCTTTTACAGGAAAAAAAAAAGACTACAGTTCCATGTTAGACCAGGGTTGTGTATGGTTATATTCAGATCATTCTTAACCATTCTATAAAATATATGCCTAGCTGCCAGTACCTAAATAAATGATTTAATGCTGTTTTTTACTGGTCTGTAGATATGGTACAGCCAGAATAGTCCATTTTTGCTGAGGGCTACAGGCTAAATTTAGTTTTCTGTTTAATATTAAATAAAACTATTGTCCTTTAATTTTTTGCTGTTAAGTTTTTTTTTTAAGATTTATTTATTTATTATGTATACAATGTTGTTTTGAATGCACACCTGCATGCCAGAAGAGGGCATTAGAATTCATTATAGATGGTTATGAGCCACCATGTGGTTGCTGGGAATTGAACTCAGTACCTCTGGAAGAGCAGCCAGTGCTCTTAACCTCTGAGCCATCTCTCCAGCCCTGCTGTTAAGTTTTAATACAATATGGTAGGATTAATACGGTTTGTCAGCCCCTTTATAAATTATGTTTATTTAAAAGTTTTGCTTTGATTTTTTTTAAAGAGCAGATTTAAAGTTATGCTAAAGATTATAGTTGATAAAGATTGAATTTTTAGCTAGTCTCTTTGTTTAGGTTTTGTTTTTTAAGGTTGAATCTGAAATGGGTAGCCAGAAAGTTTGCCTATTTATATCTACCTAAAATTTGGTTCTAAAACACACATTTAAAAAATGCCAAAATTGAGATTATCACATCCTATTTTATAGGATGAAGTTTTGAGAAGATGATAAATATAGACAAAGAGTAACGCAAATATGCTTGCCCTCAGACTTGTCAGAGGTCTGATAAATATGGCATTTTAACATATGTAAGCTTATTATGGCAGAGTCAAACCTGTTGAGACACAAACAACAAATTCATTCAGTTTTTATAGATGCAACCTATAATTTTTCCATTTAAAACAAAAGTTAGCCCAATGTTAATACTTTAACTGTATTTACTGATGGTTCATTATCTGGTGTTGCTGCCTATGCCTATCAAAGTAAAACAATATCTTCTCAAGTGTCTAACACATCTGCGCAAACAGGAGAGATATCTGTAGTATTGACGGTGTTTCAAAATTTTAATAAGTAGTCTTTGAACATTTTTACAGATAGTGCATATGTAGCTCAGTCTTTGCCTAGGTTAGTGACTGCAGGTCAAATTCAGACATCTTCTTCTCCTGTTGGAATTTAATTTTTACAAATTCAAAATTTGATACAAAAGAAATTTTTCAACTTCTTATAGGACAATTGAGGACTCATTCTAATTGACAGGACTCCTGTCTAAAGGGAATGCATTGGCAGATGAAATCACCAAAGTTTATTGTTCATAGATAAAAAAAAGCACAAAATGCCCATAACATGCATCATCTTAATAGTCAAATCTTGAGACTTAAATATAGATTGACTAAGGAACAGGCACATAATATTGCAGTACTTGTGCTCAGTTTCAGGCTGTTCCTCATTTGGGAGTAAATCCTACAGGATTGGCTCCAATTCAGATTTGAAAACTGGATATTACTAATATTCCTGAATTTTAACAATTAAAATATGTACATGTTTGCATAGATACCTATTCTGCATTTATTTTTGCCACTCTTCAACCAGGAAAAGCCACAAAGAATGTTATTGCTCATTATCTACCTGCTTTCAATATTCTAGGAATTCCTAAGCTATTTTAAACTGACAATGGAACATGATATAATAGCAAAAGTTTTAAAAGATCTTGTCAACAGTTTCAAGTTTCTCATATAAGTAAAATAATCATCAAGGACAAGGGATTGTAGAACATGCTCACTAAACAATTAAGATTCATTTGCAGAAAACAGAGAAGGGGGAGCTAATCTTCTGGACACGTAAAAAACATCTTTATCATGTTCTTTTCATTCTAAATTTTTAAAATTTGGATACGCATGGTAAATCTGAACCAGGTAGATTTTGGTATACAGAAGCCAAGTAAAGTTTTGTTAAAATAAAATGGAAATAAAATTAAGAAATGAATGGAATGGACACGACACTGTACTCATATGAGGACAAGGAAAATGACGCAGCTCAATGGCTACTGGAACATCTGGTGTGACAAGTAGATGAGGAGTTTACTCCTGACAATGATAATGATGTCAATAAAGACCCCTCCAGTCAAGATGACTGTTTATTGGGTGAATGTTTCTAATCCACCACTACTATATCCAGTTTCCTGGAATGATCCAGAAGTCCTTGTTATGTCAACAACATTTGGTTACTGGGTTTTCCTGCTTTTGAAGGAACACAAGTAAAAAAGACTCATAACTTTTTACGACTAGGAAGAGATCATTCTCCTTACTTACCAGAGAGAGTATTGATCATGATGGTTTACCAGTCTCCCCTTCCAGGTCATACATCAGAATACCAGCTACTCTAAAGGTGGCAGCTCAAGACTCCCTTTACAACCAGGCAAAATGGAACACTGGTAGGATATTATTGTCCCTTCCTACAGGAGTTAAGAATGACAGTCTTACATCTCTAGTGCGTTACATCCCCTTACATCTCCCATGAGAAAGGGGATCAATGCATTTGTCCTCAACTGATGGTTCCTTAGACATGATGCATTAGAGAAATGCTCACCATCTACTCCTAGGACAATGACTCTACATTTACAATCATGGACTGGACTGGTCTATCATTAAGGGTAGTAAGAACTTGGCTCCTGGGTAAAGGCAGTCAAAATTCCTTTGTTTTAGAAACGGCTGTTAGTGCAAGACTTTGAAGGACTTCAAATAAAAATTGCCAAACTATGTATGGAAATTGGGGATGTGTTGGGATATATAGGCATTCTCTCTGGGAATGCAAGGAGCTTTACTAAAATAACCAAGTGTACTTCTGTTTGGGCATAGGTTAATCCTCCTAATTTACTGCTAATTGGAAACATTGCAGTAAGACATTTTAAGAACAATTATATCTATTCAATTGCATGTGTATATTCCAATCTTACTAATTTTGTTAGTGATGATAATAATGCTCTTTCAGTACTAGTTGTTAAGTGACTTGATTTTTTTTATGATTCCTGTTAGGGTTTCTGATACTTGGTATGATGAAACAGAATTTAGTTAGACTCAGGTTCAGAATTACCTTGCTTGTATTTGTTCTAGGAAAAACTTCTCTTTAGACATGTTAATTTTGAAAATAAGATTCATGACATAGAATCTGCCAATAAACCTAGGGTAGAATTGGCAAATACAGCCTGGGTTATATTTACTAGCCTTTGGATATGCTTTCCATCCTTTGACTCTGTGCTTAATTTGGGACTGACACTTGCCAGCCTGGCGGGTATGATTTTGTTGGCCTGTGCCTGCCTTCCTTGTGTGTTACAGTTCCTTCTTCAACAAATTCAATGCATGCAAGTTCAGATACATGAATTTAAATTAAAGATCTCTAACAACCCCATTTGATATGGAGATCAGTCAATGATGTGTAAGAGTAAAATTGTGGTTTTTCCAACCTAAGACAGAGGCTCATAAAAATTACATCCAAGACCTTGATGACAAGTAAGGAAAAATGCACATTTCACCAAACTAAGACAGGCTTTCCATAAAACAAAGAAGGGAGAACTGAAGGAGTTTGTTAATTAGAATTCTTCCTCCTGACCTTGTCAAATGCTTGTTAATTGGAATTCTTCCTCCTGACCTTGTCAAATGCAGGTATTATCTAAGTTCCATGTCTCAGAGACTGTCCTTGGTGGTCTCTGCAAGCAGGGCATTCTGAGCCTGAGAAATAGAAAGCAAACTCCCTTCAACCTTTGGAACCAGACAGAAAACTTTGTGTAACCTTGAGTGAAGTCCTAGATACACTGCCAAGGGGCACAGACAGGTTGCTACTGTGAAAAAAAATGCTTATACCCTTTGCTTTATAAGTATTAATTGCACATTCAGTAAAGTGAGACTTGATCTGTCTTTTGTCCATTCTTTGCATCTCTGTCTCCCCATTTCCACTCCCTTTTTCAGGTAGACACTGTTCAACTATCCAGCAGGACTGGTCAGTTTACCTTTTCCTTTCCTGCTTTTAAAGACTCAATTCCCCAGTGACCCCTAGACCCTGCCAGCCTATTATATCAATAAGAATGTGAAGGGACATGTAGTCAGTACACGAGTAACTGCTCAGTTCAAAGTCACAGCTTAAGAAATTTCAGATCCAAGAGCACAGAAGGAGACCACCTTGTCATTCTATACACTACCCTTAATCTTACATCACTTTTAAGCTTCCCTACTAAGGAAGCTGACCATTTAAATAAACCCTAGAGTTTCATTTCCTTTCTGACATTGTCACAGAAGTAAACAGGAGTAAAGGTATAGGATCTGGATAAAGGGATGAGATAAAGGCTTGTTGGGATTCACAAGAAAGAGTCAAGTGTGCACAGGATCTGAGATACTGGACATTGAGGAAAGTTTCTTTACTTATCTCTATGGAAACCTCAAAATTCTCTCAGGCGCTGATTGGCTAAGAGGGAGAATGATGTCATGAAACAGGTTAAATTCAGTAAGTGTTTTAGGAGCCAGTTATTAAAATGGCTAAGGGGACAGCCTGCTTGAGAGAAAAGCTAAGCAGCCCTAATACATCAATGTGGGCAACTGAAAGCACACAAAGCAGAGATGACAGTTTCTGTGTCCAAGACAGGAAAAGTGTCACATGTGTCTTTCAACTGTTCATTAATAAACTCACATATCCTTGGATGTGTGACTTTCACATTTTCAAAGATTCAATGATTATTTGTTAAATGCACAGATATGTCCTTAGTAAATTATTTACTCTGAAAATGCTCCCTTACCAAGGCAAATGTTTGAACAAAAAGCATTTAATTGGGACCTTTCTTACATTTTTACTGAGACCATTAATGATGTCATGTCAGGAAGCAATCATCGTGTTGTAATCCTTCAGCAGAAATGAGAGCTTTTCATCCAAAACCACAAGTATCAGGCTGAAAGAAGGAGACTGAGACAGACAGAGATAGATAAGACCTAGAGAGACAGATTCAGAAATAGAGAGACTGAGAAAGACAGAAACAAATATATAAAGGGACAAGACCAAGAGACAGTGACTCCATTCTGTGTGGTCCCTTTAACTGGCATATTAACTTCAATGCACACACTCCTATAATATAACTCCAATAGGAATTACATTATCTAACTAGGCCATACCTTGTAACCCATACTAGACATTTCCTCACTGGGGATTCAACATCTAAATAGATCAGTTTCACATAGACATTTCAATTCAAATCATCAGACAGTGGAAGAAGATGGAGGGACTTTTATGCTAAAAGAACATAGTTATCCTGAAAGTTTGTCATTCAATACAATAATTAAAGTACCAGAAACTTCCAAGTTCTAAAGAATAGGACTGACAATCTCCTTTAGGGAAAATATGGAATATTTCATTAACAGAGTATTCTTCAGCTAAGAAAAAGACAACATGGCATTTTCAGGTAAATGGATGAACCCAGGAAATATCACCCTGAATGCAGCAACTAAAATGCAGAAAGAAAATATGGAATGTATTCACTTATTAAGAGATCTCATTATATTGGGGTATAAAGTTTCAGTAGCCCACCTACTGTGTCTAAACCAGTCTTCCACTAGGGAGATTGGGTGGCAGTTAATTGATTTTTTGAGCCAGGGCATCCTACAAAAATTTTCAAGCTCCTAGTCTGTTATTATTAAAATATGTTGGTTCTCAGCCCTCAACTGATAGGTGAGTGCCATCCTCTTGGATCTGCAGAGATGCTTCCTTCTGTATTAAATGGGATTGCATACAGAGACCCATAGTCTGATATTATGCAGAGACAGATCTTAAAACACCCAGCACTAAATGGAATTCTCCCTCCCCTCAGAGCTCTGGGAAGCCTGCAAGATGGAAGGCAGGAAGAGTATTATAAGAAGAGAAAATTGAAGACACAAAGGGAACAATGCCCTGAGAATCAGGCCACAGAGGAAGATGATGCAGCCAGCCTTGAAGAGACCTGATAAGCTGGGATCTAATAGAAGGGGGAGGAGGATCTCTCTTATCAGGGAACTGGAAAAATTGTATAGGGTTAGAAGGAGGAGGCTGGATGGAATTGGAAGGAGAAGAGGGAGGATGCAGCAGATGGTATACCAAGTGAACACATCATAATAAATAAACACAAAAGAAAAACTGTGAACAAGGTGATGAAATATAGAGCTCTTCAGAACTGATGGCTTCTTGGTGGTGGTGCCAGGGTTCAGCAAGGATGAACTCCGTTTTCTTTAAGGGCCGTGGCACTGAGACTGTCATCAAATTCCAATTAGTATATGAACAACAAACACATAATTCAATTGAAGTATTTTACAGAAAATCAAATTTTTAGTATAAGCCACAGGTAGGAATTTGAATCTGAGAGCTATGGAAAAGGAGTATAATGTATGTTATATAAAATTCATATATAATCAATAAAAATAATATGTTGACAACTTTTAAAATGACTTTTAATATGGAGAAAAGATTCCACTAGAGGAGGGATTGTGTTTATAAGGCATGGTTTCCAGGAACTCATTTTGTAACAGAGACTCCTATCCATGAACTACTGGTTACCCAGCTAACTCAGACCACATGAGCTCAGGTGGCATCTCTGAAAAAGCAGTCCTGGCACTAACACTATGTTTAGAGGATTTGTCTGGAGGGCTACAGCAGCAAACACAGCTCCTCTTGGCATATAACACCAAAACATTTCGCTTTCCTGATGGCCCAGTTTTTACTGTAAACTCCAGGAGCAGGAGGATTTCTCAATGACCTCTGAGTAGGACAGAGCTACCAATCAAGCTGGTCAGCCAAGGCAACCCTGCTCACAATGAGAGGGTTTCCAACACAAGTGTGAGCATCACCAGCTGTCAAAGTGTTTATTGCCCTTCAGTTCTTCATTTATGTACACAGATCTTTCTCATTTTTACCCAAACCTGCCCCAGGAATTGTCTGGTTTCATTCTCTTTTTCCTCCTCTTAAAGACACACTACCCCATAGAACCCTAGATCCTGCCAGCCTATTATTGCAAATACAAGGTGAAGGTACATTTAGTCACTATGTGAGTAATTGCTCAGTTCCAAGTCACAACCTAGGAAATTTTAGGTCCAAGACCACAGTAGGAGACCACCTTTTTCATTCTGTACATTGCCCTTAACCCCACATCATTTTGAAGTTTTCCTACTTAGGAAGTTGTCCAGTTAAATAAACATTAAAGTTTGTTTACTTATCTCCATGGAAACCTCAAGATTCTCTCAGGCGTTGATTGCCTGAGAGGGAGAATGATGCCTTAAAACAGGTTAAATTCAGTAAGTGCTTCAATAGCCAGTTATTAAAAAGGGCCAAGAGGATAGTGTGCTTGAGAGAAAGGCTGAGCAGCCCTACATCCCTCAGTCTGGGCAGCTGAAAGCAGACAACTCACATATGACAGTACCTGTGTCTAAGACTTAGTTCAGGAAAAGTGTCACATATTTCTTTTAAGAGGTCATTAATAGTCATGGTCCTTGACATGTGTGTTTCATATTATCACAGTTTCCAGTATTATTTGTTAAAAGCACAGACATGTCCTCAGTCAGTGAATTACTTAGTGGGAAAATCCTCTCTGACCAAGGCAACACTTTGAACAAAAATCGTTTAATTGGGACATTTCTTATATTTTAACAAAGACCATCCAGGATGTAATGTCAGCAAGCACTCATATTGTTGTACACCTTCAGCAGAACTGAAGGTATATACAGAACCACAGGCAGCATCCAGAGAGAGTGAGACAGAGAGAAAGAGCTAGAGGGACAGATTCAGAAATAGAGTGATCTAGACAGACAGAAACAAAGATATAATGTGATAGAGACTCCATTCTGTCTGGTCACTTTGATTGGCATATTAACCTCATAGCACACCCTCCTATAATATAATTCCACTAGGAATTATGTTATCTAACAAGGCCACACCTTATAACACTTACGTGACATTTGCTTACTGTGGACTAAACATGTAAATATATGAGCTTCTAGGAGACTAAGCAATTAAAAATCCCTAGAAGTAGAAGAAGATGGAGGAACTTCGAAGCTAAAAGAGCATAGTTTGACATTCAATACAATGATTACATTCCCAGTAATTTCCATGGACTAAAAATTTCTCCTTGGGCAATAATTCCTTAATAGAGTATAATGCAGTTAAGAAAATGACATCACAATGGTGTTATTTCATCACAATGCTATTATAACATTACTATGCTTATATGTCAATACAATGCTATTATGACATCACAATTCTGTTATGACATCACAATGGTATAATGATATCACAATGCTATTATGACCACAAAATTGTATTATGACTTACAATGATACTATGACATCATTATGCTATTATGACATCACAATTATCTCATGACTTCAAAAAAAGATGACTTCAAAATGGTATTAGGATATCACAATTCTATTATGATATCACAATATTTCACTACTTTTACATTGCAATGCTATTATGACATCACAAAGATATTAATACATGACTGTGGTGTGACTTCACAATGGAACTTTGATATCAAAATACGATTATGTTTTCACAACGATATGAGTTCACATGATATTAGAACATCACAATGCTATTATGACATCGCCATGCTACTATGACATCACAGTCCTATTTTGACCTGATTGTGGTATGATATCACAATGGAATATTGACTTCATATTGTAATTTGAAATCACGATGCTACTATAACATGACAGAGCAATTATGACACAGTGATATGACATAACAATGCTGTTATAAAAATCACAGGGCTATTATGACATAAATTTTTATGACATCACATTCCTATTATGCTATCATCACAGTGTTAGGACATCAAAATGCTTTTATGACATCACAGTGATATAACACCACATTGCTATGATGACATCACAATGCTATGATGACATAAAAATTCTATTATGACATCACAATGTCATCATGATATCAGTATTCAATCATTACATCTCAGTGCTATTATGACAAAATGACGCTCTTATAATTTGGCAGTGTTATGAGGTCTCAATGCACTTATGACATAACAATGATATTAGGACACCTCAATGCTATGATGACTTCACAATGCTATTATGTTATCATAATGGTGTTAGGATTTGACATGCTTTTATGATATAGTATCACAATTCGATAATGAGACCAAAACTGTATTATGACATCACAATGGCATCATGACATCAATATTCATCATTACTTCTCAATGCTACTATGACAACACAATGAACATATGATTTGGCAATGGTATGAGGTCTCAATGCTATTAACACATCACAATGATATTAATAAATCACAGTGCCTTTATGACATCACAGTGGTGTTATGACTTCACAATGCTCTTATGACATCACAGTGCTATTATGATATTACAATGGGATTATGTTATCACAACTGTATGAAATATCACAATGCCATTATGACATCACAGTGATATGACATCACTTTGCTTTGATGACATTACAATGGTACCACAATGGCATCATGACATCAAAATTCATCATGGCATCCCAATGCTCTTAGGATATCACATTACTATTATACATCAATGCAATAGCACATCACAATGGAGTATGACATTGCACTGCTATGATGACTTCACAATGCTATGACATAAAAATGATGTTACGATATTACAATACTATGATAACATCACAAATTTATTACGACTTCACATTGGTACTACAATATGATTATCGTATGACATCAGAGTGGAATTTTGACACCAAAATTATATTATGATATCACAATGTTATTAGCACATCGCAGTGATATAACATCACAATTGCTATGATGATATCACCATGGTATGATGACATAATAATATGACATCACATTGTTATGATGACATCAACATGGTATTATTACACAAAGCTATTATGACACAATTGTGCAATTCTATCACAATTGTATGATGACAACACAATACTATGATGACATCACAAAGATACAACATCACATTGATATGATGACATCACCATAATATTGTGACATATCATGACATCAAAATTCATCATGACATCCCAATGCTATTAGTGTATCACAATACTCTTACAACATGATTGTGGAACCACATCTCAATGGAATTATGACATTAAAATGCTAAAATGACTTCACAATGGTATGACTTTACAATGATATTTGGACATCACATGATGATATCACAATGCTATTATGTTATCACAATGGTGTTATGACTTCACAATGGTATTATGACATTACCATGATATTATGACATATTATGACATGATTGTGGTATGACATCCCAATGAAATTTTATGATATCACAAATATATTATCACATCACAATGTTATTATGACATTACAATGCTATTATGACTTCAAAAAGGTATTATAACATCACAAATGCATGACATCTAAATGCTATTATTTCATCACAATGACATCAAAACATCAAAATTCATCATGACTTCCCAACGCTATTATGACATTACAATGCTATTATTTCACAATGGTGTTATCACATTGCTATGATATTAGGACACCACATTGGCATCAAAATTCATCATGACATCCCAAAGCTATTATGACATCACATTGGCATTTTGGCTTCAAAATTCATCATGACATCCCAATGGTATTAGGAAATGATTGTGGCATGACTTCACAATGAAATTTTGATATCACAGTGCTATTATGGCATCAAAATGGCATTATGATATCACAATGGTATTATGACAAAATAATTCTATTATAAAATCACAATGCTATATGACTTCACATTCAGTATGATTTCAAAATGCTTTTAGGACATCACCATTCTATCATGACTTCACAATGTCATCATGACATCACAATGGTATTATTTCATCACAATGCTATTTGACTTGATAATGATATTATGATATAGCAATACTATTAAGACATTACAATGTGATGATATCCCAAGGGTGTTATCACATCACAATGCTATTATGACATCACAATGCTATGATAACATCACTGCTTATATGCTTTCACAATGGTGTTATGACTCCAAAATGATTTTATGACTTCACAATGTTATTGTGACATCACAATGCTATTATGACATCAAAATTCTATGATGACATCACACTGCAAAAATGATATCACAATGGAATTATGAATTATCAAAATTAATGACATTCCAATGCTAGTATATCATCCCAATGCTCTTATGAAATGACAAAGGGGTTATGACCTCAATATGCTATTATGACATCACAATTATATCATGACTTCACAAAGGTATTACTTTGCAATGATAGTAGGACGACATTCCATTTCTATGATTACTTCACAATGGTATTAGGATATCACAATGCTATGATGATATCACAAAGCTATTATCACATCACAATGATATCACATTGTGATATGCTATGATGACAAACAAAATTATGTCAAGACTTCCCACTGGTATTATTACATCACGAACTTATCATGACATCAAAATGCTATTACGACATGATTCTGTTATGATATCAAAATGTAATTATGACATTACAATGCTATTATGACTTCACAACAGTATGACTTTATAATGTTAATAGGACATCTCAATGCTATGATGGTATAACAATGCTATTATGACATCACAGTTGTGTTAGGACTTCACAATGCTATTTTGACATCACCATGCTATTAAACCATCATGATGTTACTGTAGTATGACATCACAAAATAATTGTAACATCAAAATGTATAATGACTTCACAACTGTATGACTTCACAATAATATTGGGACAAAACAATGATATTTTGATATCACAATGGCATCATACCTTCCCAGTGCTATTAAGACATCACAATCCTATTCCAAAATGCTTGTGGTTTGACATCACACTTGAATTTTGACATCCCAATGATATTATGACATCACAATGCTATTATGACATGATTGTGTTATGATGTCCTAATGGAATTACATTACAATGCTAATATGACTTTACAACGCTCTGACTTTTCAATGATATTAGGACATCTTGATGCTGTGATGACATCACAGTGGTATTATGACTTCACAATTGTGTGACATTTCTAAGCTATTATGACACCATGATATGACATCACAAAGCTATTATGCCATCACAATGCTATTTTTTGTGATTTATTTATTTATTCATTATTTTTTAATTTTATTTTTTCTTATAAGTTACATTTTATTAACTCTGTATCCCAGCCGTGTCCCGATCCCTCATTCCCTCCCAGCCCCTCCCTTCCTCCCTCATCTCCACCATGCCCCTTTCCAAGTCCACTGATGGGGGGGACCTCCTCCTCATTCATCAATGCTATTTTTATATCAGCATGCTCTTATTACATCACAATTCAGTGACACCATATCATTTAATATTACAAAGGAATTATGACATCACAATATTATTTTATCATTAAAATGCTTTTTGAAATCACAATGGTATTATGACTTCACAATGGTATTCTGACTTCACAATATTATTTCAAAATTAAAATGGAATTATGACATAACATAATTATTAAATCACTATGCTATTATGACATCACAAAGCAATTATGACATTAGAATGGAATTATGATATCACAATCCTATGATGACATCCCAATACTATTCTGATATTCCAATGGTATTATAACATCATCACAATTAAATGATATCCCAATGGTATTATGAGATCACAATGGTATTCGTACATCAAAATGGTATTATGATGTCACAATCCTGTTATGACATCACAATTAAATGATGATATCACAATGCTATAATGATATCACAATGCTATGATGACATCACAATGCTATTATGATTTCACAACCAGATGACTTCACAATGGTTTTAAGACATCACAATGCTGTGATGATATCATAATACTATTATTTCATCACAATGCTTGAATGATATCACAGTGCTATTATGACATCAAAATGGTATTATGCCATGAAAATACTATGGTGATATCATAATGCTCTCATGACATCACAATGGTATTATGATATTACAATGATCTTATGGAATCACAATAGTATGACATTACAATGCTATCATGACATAACAATCCTATGAAGATATCACAACACTATTATGATTTCATAACCAGATGACTTCACAACGGTAATAACACATTACAATACTATCATGAGATCACAGTGCTATGACAACATCAAAATATTCTTATTTCATCACAATGCTTTTATGATATTACAGTGATACTATCACATCCAAATAGTATTAAAACACCACAATACTATGATGATATCACAATGCTCTAATTGCATCACAATGGTATTATAACATCACAATATTATATCACCATGCTATTATGATATCACAATGTGAAGATATCAAAATGGTATTATGATAATCCAATGATATCATATCACAATGCTATGATGACATCACATTAGTATTATGACATCACAATTTTACTATCCCATCCCAATGATAATATGACATCACATTGCTGTCATCAGATCCCAATGCATTAGTGACGTCACAGTGATATGACATTACAGTGTTGTTATGACATCATAATTATCATTATGACTTCACAACGTTATTGTTAGGTCACATTGGGATATCATGACATCCCAATGTATTTATGATTTCACAATGGTATTATGACATCACAATGGAATTATGATTTTAACCATATTATTATAACATCACAAAGTGATTATGATATCACAATGCTATTATGACACCAAATTTAAGAAATTGAACTAAAGAAAATTTGGACCAGGTGGCTCAGAGGTTAAGAGCATTCTTCACTCTTACAGATGTCCTTCTTCAATTCACAGCAACCATCTATAATGAGATCTGGTACCCTCTTTTGGCATGCAGGCAAAACACTGTATGACTATATATGAGTAGATAGACAGATAGATAGATAGATAGATAGATAGATAGATAGATAGATAGATAAAATAAAGTGTTGGTACAAGGTTCTTTTGGAATGTACATAATTTACCCTTGTTCAATCAAATGCTGATTTCTGTCCCCCACTCTCAGGTTTCAATGCAGAAATTGCACTGTAATACTTATTCTATGCACCATCTGTTTCAAGTTTGTGTAAACCCACCACCATTTGTTCTTTGTTTTTTCAATAAAACAACCAGCTACAATGCTGAGCAATGGAGAGGACAGTGTGGGACATCCAGGCACATAGAGGGAGGAAAAGGAAAGAAGCAGGGAAGGAGAGGTGGAGAATAAACAGGAGAGTTCTTGGAACCGTGTGGAGAGATGGACCATACCTAAGATATGACTATAAGCACGTATAATGAATGAAATCTGAATGGTAGGAATCTATATGATCTTGGAAGTTTAGGATAGAATAACTATTGCCCAGCATTGTGCTCTAGGTTAATTAAATAAACCCCAGTTTCTGTGTCGTGATTGGGGTATCCAGCTGGTTAAGGAATAACTGCTGTTTAATCAAAAGATATTTCAGTAGTAAATATTAAAAACTATCAACAAATGGCACCAAGCTAATCCAATTGTGATGTCAAAATTACATTATTCTGTCATAGTAGGTGATTTTATTAATGACCTCTTGAAAGGAATAAGTGACACTTCCTGAACTAAGAATCTTGGATAGGAAGTGTCATCACTGGGTTGTGTGCAATCAGCTGCCCACATTGAGGTATGTATGGCTGCTCAGGCTTTCTTTCAAGCAAGCTATGACTTACTCAGTGGTCAGTGACAAACCCTCCTGGTCCTTGTGTTTATATTTATACCTGGGCAGAAAAATGGGTCCATGCTATATGCCTAGGATAAAAGAGCAGCTGTGTTTACATCAGTGGTGCTCCAGACAAACACTCTAAAGGTAGTGTTAGTGCCAGGACTGCTGGTTCAGCAGAATCTTTTCTCCATTTTCACATTCATTGTACAAGTTGTCAACATATTATTTTACTGATTATGTGGGAATTTCATATAATATACAACACACTCCGTTTCAATTGCTCCTAGGTTCAAATTCATAACCATGTGTCACATTAATTTTTTTTTGTTGTTGTTTAAAATACACCAGTTCAAGTATGTGTTGTTCATATAATCATTGGAACATTATCAAAGTCTCACTGCCAAGACCCTTAAAGAAAACTGAGTTCAGCTTTTGCTGCACCCTCCAACCACCTCCAAGAAAGCCATCAAGCCTGAAGAGGTCTATACTTCATCCCCTTGATGACAGTTTTTCTTGTATATTTATTTATTACAATTTGTTTGCTATTTATCACCTCTACTACCCCCTCCTTTTTTCCTTCCCATACCACCTACCCTCCTTCTTCTAACCCTTTGCCCTTTCTCTAATTCCCTGATAAGTGAGGTCCTCCTCCACCTTTTATCTGTCCCTAGTTTATCAGGATTCTTCAAGGCTAGCTGCATCATCTTTCTCTGTGGCCTGATTCTCAGGGCATTATATTCCTTTTGTCCACAATTCCCTCTATGATACTCTTCCTGCCTGCTCTCCTGCAGACTTCCCAGAGCTCTGAGTGGAGGAAGAATTTAATAAGGAAATCACATTTAGAGCTGGGTGTTTTAAGCTCTTTCTCTGCATAATATTGGACTGTGGTTCACTTTATGGAATCCCATCTCCATAGATCCAAGAATATGGCACTGATCGATCAGTTGAGGGCAGAGAGCAATATATTTTAATAACAACAGCCAGGGTTTCTTGGAAAATTTCACAGGATACCGTGGTCCAACAACTGAATTCATTGTCACCCATTCATCCTATTGGGACACTGGTTTGGTCACAATAGATGGCCTATTGGAACTTTATACACCTCTATTTGGAGACCTCCTAATAAGTGAATACATACCATATTTGTATTTCTGCATTTTAGGTACTTCACCCAGGATGATTTTTCCTTGTTCCATCCATTTGCCTGAAAATATCATGATGTCATTTTCTTAGCTGAATAATACTCTGTAATAGACATATTCCACATTTTCCCCAAAGGAGATTGTCAGTCCTGTTTTAGACCTTGGAAATTGCTGTGAATTTAATCATTGTATTGAATGAAAAAATGTCTGGATAACTATGTTCTTTTAGCCTAGAAGACCTTCCATCTTCTTCCACTTCTTGGTGTTTTAAATTGAAGGTCCCTTCAAGCTTGTCTATTTTCATGTTTTGTCCCCAGTAGGCAAATGTCAGGGAAGGGTTATAAGTTATGACGTTATTATATGGAATTATATTATAGGAGAGTGTGCTTTGAGGTTGATATGCCAATGAAAGTGAACAGACAGAATGGGTCTCTGTCTCTTAGTCTCTGTCACTTTCTATCTTTGTTTTTGTCAGACTTAGTCTCTCTATTTCTGAATCTGTCTCTCTAGCTATTTCTATATCTGTCTACATCTCTCTGCCTGCTTCTTGTAGTTTGAAAAGCTTTCAGTTCTGCTGAAGGACTGCAACAAAATGACTACTTGCTGACATGACACTCTGGGTGATCTCTGTAAAAATGTAAGTAATCAAATATTTTTTGTTCAAAGATTTGCCTTGGACAGGGAGCATTTTCATAGTAAGTAATTCACTGACTGAGGACATATCTGTGCATTTAACAAATAATAATGGAATCTGTGATAATGTGAAAGTCACATGTCCATGACAAGTGAACTTATTAATGAACACTTGAAAGAAATATGTGAACCTTTTCCTGAACTAAGAGTCTTGGACACATGAACTGTCATCTCTGGGTTATGTGATATCAGCTGCCCAGATTGAAGCATTTAGGGATTCTCAGCCTTTCTCTCAAGATTGTTGTACACTTGGGCCTTTTAATAATTTGCTTCTAAACTCTCACTGGCTTTGACCTGTTTTATGACATCATTCTGCCTCTCAGCCAATCTGCACCTGAATCTTGACATTTTCAAGGAGATGAGTAAACAATCTTTCCTCAGTGTCCAGTATCTCTGATCCTGTGCACAAGTGATACTTTCTTGTGAACCCCAACAAGCCTTTATTTCATCCCTTTATCCAGATTCTACACCTTATTCCTGTTTACCTCTGTGACAATGTCAGGTAGGAAATGAAACTTTAATGTTTATTTAATTGGGCAGCATCCTAAGTAGGGAAGCTTCAAAGTGATGTGGGATTAAGGGGAATGTACCAAATGACAAGGTGCTCTCCTACTGTGGTCTTGAATCTGAAAATTCCTAGGTTGTGACTTTGAAGTGAGCAGTTACTCCTGTATCTACTAAATGTACCTTCACATTCTTATTGACATAATATTCGGGCAGGGTCTAGGGTCCCTTGGGGTATTAAGTCTTTAATGGGGAATAAAGAGAAGAAGCCAGATAATTCCTGGGGTTCATTTGGCTGAAAAAGAGAAATATCCTGTAGGTAAAAGGAGAACTGAGGGGCAGTAAACTATTTAACAGCTGGTGTTGTTCCACACTAGTGTTGCCAACCCTCTATTAGTAGGGTTGGTTTGTCTGACATGGCTGAATTGGCAGCTGTGTCCTACTCAATGGTCACTGAGGAAGACTCCTGGTCCTGAGATTCTATTTTAGTATGTTCCTTCAGGGCAGATAAATGGGCATATGTTAAATGTCTAGGAACCAAGAGCAGCTGTGTTTCCTGCTGTGGTCCTCCAGACAAACCCTCTAAATGTAGTGTTAGGGCCAGTAATGCTAGTTCACTGGTGTCACCTGAGCTCATGCAGGCTGAGGTATCTGGGTAAATAGTAGTTCATGGCTGAGATTCTCTACTGTATAATGAGTTTCTGGAAAGCATGCCTTAGAAAGTCCTACTGTGCCCTCCTTAGTGGAATCTTTCCTCCATGTTAATAGTCATTGCAAAATTTGTCTACATATTATATTTACTGATTATATGGGAATTACATATAATATATACACTCCTTTTCCATTACTTACAGGTTCAAATTCCTATCCATGTGTCACACTATTTTTTTTTCTTTAAAATACATCAATACTAGTATGGGTTGTTCATCTAATAGTTGGAACATGATCGGAGTCGCAGTCTCTTGCTTAAAGAAAACTGAGTTCATCTTTATGGCACCATGGCAAAACCCACAAGAAGAAGCCATCAGTCTTTATGATCTATATAGTTCAGCATCTTGACAAATTTTCTTATGTATTTACTCATTATGATTTGTTCACTTTGTATCACTTCTGCTGTCCAATCCCAGTTTTCCTTCTAGTCCCACCCACCTTCTTCTTCTACTCCTATGCCCTCTCTCAACTTTCCTGATTGTGGAGGTCCTCCCCCCTCTTCCATCTGACCCTAGCTTATCAGGTCTCACCAAGGCTGGTGCATCATCTTCCTCTGCGGCCTGATTCTCAGGGCATAGTTCTCCTTGAGTCCTCAATTTCTTTACTTATGACACTATTCCTACCTCCTCTTCAGCAAGATCCCCACAGGTCTTAAGAGAGAGAGAATTTTATAGGGAAGTTCCGTTTAGAGCTGGGTTTTTTAAGTTCTCTCTCTGTGCATAATATCGGACTGTGTGTCTCTTTATGGAATCCCATTTGAAAGAAGGAAGCATCTCTTTGGATCCAAGAACATGGTATTGATCTATCAGTTGAGGGCAGAGAAAAACATATTTTAATAGCAACAGCCTGTTGCTAGAGCCCACCTGCAAAATCGAACAGTTCTTGAGTTGGGAGTGAGGATTAAAATTAATAAACTAACACACTACACACAGGAGACTTTTTAAGAGGTTTCAGACTTGATCAGCCACTTTTTTATTGCAGAGATCTTTTAAGCCAGAGTAAAAACAGCTCAGAACAATGGGTTAAATTCACAAGGAGATAAATCTAGAGGTGTGATCTTCACAAGCTATCCCACCTGTTGTCACAAACAAAAGGAGATGGACTTGCAAATTCTTCCCTGACTTCAGTGAAGGCCTGGTAAAAGCAATCCTTCTGCTGAGATTTAAATATCAAAGCAGCTGCCAGATCCATGACTCCCGCTCTCCCTTTTTTATTTATTTATTTATTTTTAAATATGACCATAAATTAAGAGATATGGAGGAGAAGATTATGCCTGTCTTAGGTTGTTTCTCTTGTAAGATATATTCTTACCTGTCATTGGTATATGAATTCCATCATTCATGCCCTGCCTTGGGTTGAACATATCCCAGAGAAACTTTATAAATCATTGATTACCAACCTCTGCTAGGGTAGAGACGGGAGTTTGATCTTATGGAGATCAGCTCAGCTTTGACATTCTAAAAGGCCTTCAGGCAGGTTTTAGTTGCCACCTATAGGAGCACATCTCCTATCACAAGCCAAGTTCAAAATAACACTCCATAAAGGTGACTTAGCAGATAACTCCTGGTGTATATTACCAAGTCTGATAAACATTCACAGGAATCATAGTAAAAAGTTGTCCAGCAATTAGAACCATTTGAAAACTTACAAATACAGTTTGTTAGTTTACTTTGAAGGCAAGAAACATTAAAGTTTAAATCTTATTAACATCTCCAAACAACAAAACAAAAAGTGAATTTACATACACAGTTACAGGGCCTCCCAAGAGTTTCTAAAGCAAGCTTGTTTTGTTCTGCTGAAAACCAGAGTCAGAAGCAAGTTTCGCAGTTAGTCCTCTTTTTCATTTTTCCTGATTTTGTTGAGAATTTTCCGTATTAACAGAACAATCAAGTCCAGTCCATTCTATAAGAGATTTCTCCACATGATGTCTTCTCCCAGGAGCAGAATGAAACAAAAGCAGGTCAGGAGCTAAAGCCCAATGCAGCTTTTCAGTCTCAGTCAGGGCAGTCTCAGTCAGGGCAGAATTTACAATTGTCTACAGCGGGACCATCTTCCTTCTGGGGAACAACTCCTGTAAATCATACCAGCTTTTCTGGGATCCACCTGGCTCCTTCTGTGTCCTGTGGAAAAACACAAACATGCCCTCTTCCCCATATTAATACAGGGCCAGGGCCCTGCCATATTCCAGTAATTGGATCTTTCCATTTTACTTGGGCATAATTATCTTTGGTATTATGATGCCACAATGAATCCACTGTAGAATGGCCTTGTATATCCACATTCAAAAAAATTAAAATAAAGTGAACATGATTAATATAATTCTGTGGCATTTGTGGATATAGCTCCCCCTTTTTAGTTTTTGCAATTGGTTCTTAAGAGATCCATGGGCTCAGTCCACAATTCCTTGGCCTTGGGCATTATATGGAATGTCAGTTTTATGACTTATACTCATTTGTGCAAAAAACATTGAAAAAGTAGACTCATATCCCGAGCCATTATCAGTTTTTATAATGGAAGGAATACCAATTGCAGTAAAACACTTTAAGCAATGACTGATAACATGTTTGGTGCCTTCTCCTGTTAAGGGAGTTGCCATAATAAATCCTGAAAAAGTGTCAATTGTTACATGAACATATTTTATTTCCCAAATTTTGGGGCACAAGTTACATCCATTTGCTATAAATGATTGGGAGTCAAGCCTCTAGGATTGACACCATAATGAGGTATATTAAAATGTTCAGGACAAGAGGAACATGATCTTACAATTTGTCTAGAGGCTTCTCTGGTAATATTAAATTATTTCATTAAGCTCTTGCTATTTTGATGATGTAATGAATGAGAATTTTGAGCCAATTCTTCTTGGGATAATACAACCAAATGTGTGGCTTGATCTGCAAAATTATTTTCTAAATTGAAAGGTCCAGGAAGCTCTGAATGAGCTCTAATATGTCCTATACAACAGGGCTGCACATGGCTCCAAATATTTTGTTGAATCTCTCTAAATAGATCTTGTATTTGTCTATTAGCTGTATTAACATATGCTGCAGTCTACAGGACTTGGAAGGCTTTAGCTTTATAATGGCTATCATTTTACAAGTTGAAAGAGGTAGAAGCCAATTTTTTAAAGACTGCTGCAACAGCTCATAATTCTACAACTTGAGCTGAGGCTGGCAATATTTGCAAAACAAAAGTTTGTCCCTGTAGTACATATACAGCTTTTCATTTGAAGATCCATGTGTGAATACTGTTGGAACTTGAGGTAAAGGCTTTTGTTTAATTACTTTAGGAAACACAAAGGCATGCTCATTGGCAAACTGAAGTAACTTATCTTTTGGATAATGATTGTCAATACGTCCTAAATAATGAGAAAAAGCTATGGCCCAACAATCTGCATTTTGAAATAACCAATCTACTTGCTGTTTGGTAAAAGGGACTCCAATTAAGGCGGGCTTTCTAACAAAATATTTGTGACATTCTGTGAGAGCCATTTGAACTAAACTAGCCACTGCTTCAGAATATGGTGTCAGAACTCAAACAGGAGACACAGACAAGTGCAACCATAATAATGAAACTTCTCGCCACAATGTAGCAGTTAGACTATGAACAGTAGTCAAAATATATGCACCCATTCTTTTGAATAATCAATATATTGAACATGTTGCTTTTCAATAGCTAATTCTATCTTTTGTAAAGCATTACAAGCTTTTTTGGTTTGGTATGTTCCCTTGTTGACAAAGGATCAGCCTCTCCTTTTAAAATGTCAAAAAGTGGTTTTAGCTCTCCTGTAGTTAATTTTAAATGGGGTCTTAGCCAATTAATATCACCTAACAACTTTTGAAAATCATTTAAAGTTTTTAGGTTGCATTTCCTTAATTGAATTTTTTGAGGCATAATAGTCTGAGAATATAATTTTATCCCAAATACAAATAGGGTGGGTTTGTCTGCACCTTTTCTGGTGCAACCACTAAACCTAGATCCTTTAAATCTTGCTCTAACTGTGTAAAACCACTTAATAATATCCCTTCATTTTTATGAGCCAGTAAAAATGTCATCTATATAATGAATAATCTACACACAAGAATACGCCTCTCTGGTTTTAAAAACAGCTTGAGCCACAAAGTTTTGACATAAAGTCAGACTGTTTGCCATACCTTGAGGTAATACAAGCCAATGATACCTCTTCATAGGTTCTTTAAAATTCACTGATGGCACGCGGAAAGCAAATCTTTAACAATCTTGAGGAGCAAGAGGAATAGTATAAAAACAATCTTTTAAATCTAGTATAATTTTAAATGTATCTCTAGGTATAGCAGAAGGGGTAGGCAATCCAAGTTGTAAGGCTCCCATTAATTTCATGGTCTCATTTACTTTTCTGAGATCTTGTAAATGTCTCCATTTTCCTGACTTCCTTTTTATAACAAAAATAGGGGAGTTCCAAGGTGAGTGTGATGGAGCAATATTGCTGCTATCAAGCTGTTCCTGTACTAACTTCCCAGTGTCTAATTTTTTCAAGGGAAAGCGGCCACTGATTCACCCACACAGGATCATCTGCTTTCCATGTTATTGGATCTGCATGGGTACAGGTTGTTCAGTGACTTCCCCTAAAAATGACCCAACCCCTTTTTAATTTTTTGGGGGATAGGTATTAATTGCTGAGCTATGCCTAGTGCAGATTTTTCCAATCATGAAGTAAGCATCAGATTGGTAACTGCATTGCTAGGACTATAAAGGTATACCTTCATATTAGTCATCACTTCTCTACCCCACAGATTAACAGGAAGGCCAGGGATAATGTATGGTTTAAAAGTTCCCTTGTGTCCTTCCTCATCCTTCCAATCTTATTCCTCATAATTGTGTAATAGAGGATTGTTTAGGCCAAAGCAGAGGCCACTGATCAGCAGTTAAGACAGCGACATCAGCTACTGTATCCAACAAGCCTGTAAATTTTCTTCCATTAATTTGTAACACTAGCTCAGGCCAATTAGGACCAATAGCTTGTACCCAATAAGTATCAGAGGATCCAAGTACCAGCATCTCCTCTCCTATCCTTTTTACTTGCATTTTTTGTCTGAACTTGGGGGAGCAATATTAATTGAGCTAATGTTTGACCTTGATTTATTACAGAAATTCCATTTGGAGAGTGTGTCATAATTTTTATCTCCCCTTCAAAATCAGCATCAATTACTCCAGGAGCTACTAAAATTTCCTGCATAGTAGTACTACTTCTTCCTAATAATAGTCTCACAGTCTCTCTAGCTAATGGCCTATAAACTCCCTTTTCAGGAGTTAATACCTCAGAGGAACTGCAGTCCAGTCCTGTGCTACCTGTGGTTGCTCTACAGAGGACCTGAATGGATTTCCTTGTAGTGCCCCATAATATTGTTGTGGAGCCTGATGCTGGTCCCCTTTCCAGCTTCCCTGTAATAAAGGGTTTCCTACAGCATCTCTATTAGACTTATACTCATTAGCCCAATGCTTTTCTCTTTTACATCTTGGACGTAGACCGGGTTCCTTTTGACTCCCTTCATTCTTACTGTTGGGATCAGCAAGCAGGCATTTCTACAGGGAGTCCCTGGGGCTTGGCAGACCGGGCTGGTATCAGGCATTTGGAAAGACACCCAGACCACCTGCTGACCACCTGGAACTACCCGCTCATGCTCTGGATCAAGCTATAAGAGAACTGGGGCCCCTCCCCTTGCGCTCCTTCTTCTCTCTCTCTCCTTCCTTCTCTCTTCCTCTCTCTGTCTGTCTGTCTCTCTCCCTCTCCCTCTCTCTGTCTCTCTCTCTGTCTCTCTCTCTCTATCTCTATCTACCTCCCTCTCTGTAACCCCCCTTTACCTAATAAACCTCCCGCGTGGAACTGATCTTGTGGTGTGATCTGTGGACCCGCGTGTAACCTCTACATCTTTTCTATAATTCCTAACACTAGCACCAGGACAATTTTTTCTTTGATAAACCATTTGCCAACAACCATAACAATTTCCAGATACTCTATGCTTTGTGTCTTTCTTTTGCTGAAATAACACATCTTTAATAGATTTCTCCTGTAGGGCTGTAGCCATCCCTACTTCTTGAGTATAAGACGGCCCACTGTCTGAAGATAACCTAATATATTCAGAGATATCTCCTTTCTTTCTAATGGGTGCCAAGGCTGCTTAACAAGCACTGTTAGCATTCTCATAAGCCAATTGTCTTACTAATAATAATCCAGACTTTTCATCACTTACAACTCTGTTTGCTGCTTGCATTAATGTTGCCACAAAATGTTTAAATAACTCATCAGGTCCTTGACAGATTTTAGACAAATCCTCCACCTGTCTACCTGCTTGTGGAAGTTTATTCCAGGCCCTCTGGGCAGCAGTATTTACCTGAGCATATATGTCCACATCAAAATCCAATTGTTGTCCTATTTCCCTGTAGATTCCTTCTCCTGCAAGCATGTCATAAGTTATAGGAATTCCCTGAGCTAGATTAAGTTCAGCTGTAGCTTGACAATGCTCTGCAAATTCTGACTTTCATAATAAATTATCTCCTCCTGATAAGCATGTTCTTGCTGTTTCCAGTCCCCTGTGCAGAAGGCCTCAGTAGATATGGACTCCAACAGAGCCTGGGTGAAAGGTGCTGTAGGACAGTATTGGCAGCATGCAGATTTTAATTATTTTATTTGTTTAAAAGGTATAGGAGCATGGACTCTTGCCATATTACCCTCTCCATCAGGTTGCTCCAGAACAGGAAAACCATAAAATTCAGTTACATCTTCTCCAGTTTGCCTAGCTTCTTGTAAAGAAGCTTGCAAAGGGGATAGTGTTGCCCATACAGTGGACAAAGGAAATGATCCCCCTGTCTTTGGGCCACTGCAACTGTAGCCCTCCTAGGAAGAGAGTCCAAGTCCTGCAACCAATGATGGGGTTGGAGTGGGAGATTGAGCTTCATTTTCCCTAGTAGTTAATTCTCCATTTTTTTCTTATTTCCTCCAAGCCATACAACAGTCTTTTAATTTCTCTTTGCCAAGGGTTACACTTTTTAACATGCACAGCCTGAATTGGATGGTATCTCTCAGAGTAATACTGATCTGGTTCTTCCTCCAACTCTGCAACCTTATTAGGATGTAAGTCTTCCTCAAAGTCTCCTTCTGGCAAGAAATTACTGTCACCAGGAATGAAATATAACTCCTCTGGAGGAGCTGATGGTATAATATCATTTTTTTCTTGAAGCCTGCCATCTTTCTAACCTCCTTCTCTCTGAGCCTGAAAGTTTAACTTTCTCAGTTTTCTGCTGCTTATACAGACTATCTTTAATTAAGTTCCATACAGAAAACACTAGGCTAATGCCTTGTCCCATTTTTAGTTTTGGATTTACTCACTGCCCCCTTTCTGTTTAATGATGTGAGCTCTCCAACAACCTCGGTGTCCTTCACTGATTCCCTGTATCGCAAGTCCCATGTCCTGGCACCAATCTGCCTGAGCCCACCAGCAGAGTTGAATGATTCTTGAGTTGGGAGTGAGGATTAAAATTAATAGACTAATACATAACACACAGGAGACTTTTTAAGAGATTCTAGAGTCGATCAGCCACAGCAGCCATGGCAGCAGCCTGACTTTTTTATTGCAGAGAGCTTTTAACCCAGAGTAAAAACAGCTCAGAACAATGGGTTAAATTCACAAGGAGGTGAATCCAGAGGTGTGATCTTCACAAGCTGTCACAAACAAAAGGAGATGGACTTGCAAATTCTTCCCTGACTTCAGGGAAGGCCTGGTAAAAGCAGTCTTTCCACTGAGATTTAAAATCAAAGCAGGTGCCAGAACCAGGGCTTGCAACAGCCTGTGTTTCTCTAAATTTCTGTAGCATGCCCTGGCTCAACAACTCAATTAACTGCCACCCAATCTCTTCAGTGGAAGACTAGTTTGGTTACAATGTATGGCCTATTGGAACTTTATCCCCCACTATTAGGAGACCTCCTAATAAGTGAATACATACTGTATTTGGCTTTCTGCATTTTAGTTACTTCATCCAGGATGCTTTTTTTTTTCTGCTTCCATCCATTTGCCTGAAAGTATCATGATGTCATTTTCTTAGCAGAATTATGGGAATAATCCACATTTTACCCAAATGGGATTGTGACTCCAGTTCTTTGCATCTTTGAAGTTCCTGGAACTTTAATCAATGTTTTTAGTGAGAAATTGTCATAATAACTATGTCCCTTTAGCCTAGAAGTCCATCCATCTTCAGCATCATGATGATTTGAATTGCAATGTCTCCTTGAAGTTCACCTATTTAGAAGATTAGTCGACAGAGAGGAAATATCTAGGAAAGGTTAGATGGTATACCCTTGTTAGATAATGTAATTCCTATTGGATTTATATTATAGGATGGGATGCTTTGAGGTTGATATGCCAATGAAAGTGAACAGACATAATTGCGTCTCTGTCTCTCGGTCTCTTTTAATTTATATCTTTGTTTCTGTATGTCTTGGACTCTATTTCTGAATCTGTCTCTCTAGCTCTTTCTCTCACTGCCTGCCATTTATAGTTCAGTATAAAAAGCTATCAGTTCGGCTGAGGGAGTAAAACAAAATGACTGCTTACTAACGTGATATAGTGGATTGTCTAAATTATAAGCAAAGAGTTGCCTTGTTCAGGTAGCATTTTCACAGTATGTGTTAGTATTTTGAAATACAACCTGCTCCTGTGTTACCCAGCAAGCTATGATGTCATCATATGTCGTCAGCCAGGTGGCCACACCTGGAATGTGTAATTACCTTGCCCCTTAAAGGGCTAACCCAGACACTATGGTCTCTCTCTTACACTCTTTCTTTCTCTCCCTTACACTCTTTCTCTCATTCTTACACTCTTTTTTTCTCTCTCTCCCTCTTTCTCTTGAGGAGCCCCCTTTCCCCTTCCCTTTTCTTTCTCTCCCCATGTCCTGCTCTCCACTCCCTCCTAATAAACTTCTTTCAGAGAATATCGGTTAACCAGCCTCATGCTTTTTAATAAATAATAACATTGGTGCTGAAACCCGGGAAGGGCTCTCCTAGCTTTGCTAGGGTCCATTTCAGACTCCTGTAATCTAACAGGACGGTTACAACGGATTTTTCTCCTAAAAATCTCTACTTTTCTCTCAGCTGCCCTCGCACCCACGGGTAGTTGTTTCTTGGGCTGCTTCCGCTCTCCCCAGTTCCTGCCTGTTCCAATCTGACACTGTGGTAGGGGCTCTCTGAGAGACACAGCTCTGTAGGTCCAGTTCTGTTTGGCGACTGGAGATGCCCACTGCAGCCCTGGAAGGAGATGGCGAGGCTGTACGCTGGGGGAGTGGGGGTTGGGGGGTGGGAAGTGGGGGGTAGGGGGCGGGGGAGGGCTGGCGCTGAGCGCTCAGCAGCTGCCTACTCCCACTGTGGCCTGAGCGCCCCTGTCTGCAGGGTGACCCTGCCTGCTTGGCGACCAACAGGGAGGCCTGCCCGGGCCGCAGAGCGTACAGCCCAGGGCTGAGAGCCCCAGCTACACAGTCCAGCTCCTGCTGCAGTGGCTCTGGTGGCAGCGAAAGCCAGCCCCTCCCCAGCTTGGATCTCTGCTGTCTGCAGCAGAGTGGTTTGGTAAGAGGGTAGGTGATCTACCCAGGTCCTCTAGGGGGAGGCAAGCTAAAGGGACCATGTGTGTTTGCTATTCTGGCACCGAGCCTGGGGGATACATGGTGCACTAAAATCAACCTTAAAAGCTTGGCATGCTGCTCTAGGTAGGACACTTCTGAAAAAAAAACAAAACAAAACAAAAAACAAAACAAAACAAAAAAAAAAAAACAGCACAGTCAGGAAACTTTTAAATTTCCTGTGGCATCCCTGGAAGGCTCCATGTTGGCTTTGGGGGGAAGTGGGCATAGCTATTGCTTAAACCATTCTCTCAAAGTGGAGCAGCACCATCTTAGGTTCAGGTAAAGAGGCTCTGCCTCCTGCACACCCTCTGGGCAGCCGTCTCCATGCACTTCCCCTGCTTCTACCAAGCTATTTCTCTGTGTGCTTTCTTCTAAGAGGCATTTCCCAAGCTTTAAGAAAAATAATCTTTTCTCCCTAATTTCTGTACACTTTACTCTTTACTCTTATATTTTAAATTCCTTATCTAATGCTTTATATAATCTTCTCATTGGGTTTGCATTTATAAGTCTTAATCATAGTTAACTGTTTATCTTATCTTTTAGACTAGGTCACAACAAGGAGCCTCATTTCAAGTTGGTATGGATTTTTATAAAAATTCAAAGTTGCATTTTACTATCCTATAATTCAACCCTGCTTCAAATAAATTTTATGTAATAATAAAATTTCAAAGTTATAAATATCTATTCTAATTAATTTGGTTTATGTGTTGCTCAAATTTAATTTTAAGATTGCTTTATACTGTTTTGCTCAGAAGTTATTACATACAAATTGTTTACCAATATTCTAAATTAGGCTCTATTAATTTTAGAGGTATTTATGTTAAAACTGGGTCAATTTAATGCGTCTATATCATCAAAGGGTTAAAATATACTTGGTTAATTTTAAAATTGGTTTATACTGTTATGCTAAATTGTTGGTTTTAAACTTATAGCTCAAGGATTTCTTATTATGTACAAGTTGTTTACCAATATTCTAAATTATGCTCTATTAATTTAAATATATTTATATTTAAACTGGGTCTATTTCCTGTATCTCTACTATCAAAAGGTTAATATAAACTTGGTCTTGTTCTTTTAAAATTATGTTATTAATATGTAGTATATAGCCTTAGACTATTATAAGCTTTAAACTTTTATATATTAAATCATACAAAAACTCTTGTGCTCTCACTTTAATAAATTATATTCATGACTTTTCAGGTTCTAACTTAGCAAGGACAAAACCTAAAGTCCTGGTTAATATTTACTCATTAACAAATGCAAGTTAATAGTCATCTCATAGATACATATTAATATTCCTGCAGATGCAAACATGGTCTCACTGCAATTTTTAATAAACAGCTGATGATGGTCATTGAATCACCATATAGGAGCTGGTAAAAATAGTGAGCCATCCTGAAGGGCTCTAGACCTAGCTGTGTTTGGAAGCTGCTGGCATTCCCTCCAAAACAAAAGAAGTTTGCATAGCCAAAAGTCTGTTCCACCAGGTGACATTTCAAATGTAGCCAAGTAGATGCTGGTCCCACTGCTAACATGCCAAAGCTGGCTGCTGGTAAACTGGCCTCTGAAGGTCAAAATGCTCCAAAGCAGGCTTGTCCTCTGTGCCCAGCCATGGAGATTCAACCAGCACAAGAGCACAGATACTTCCAGCCTTCTAGCTGGTTGGCCTGGCAGAGGACAGGTGGATACTAGACTTAGCAACCTCCACAGCTGTCCCACAGGTCTGCTTTTGACCTCAGAATGAGGTCCCATGGACATACTGCCAGCTTCTGTGTTTGGACACTTCAGGTGCCTTCCCAGTTCTCTTCATATGCAGGAAACCAGGCCTTAAGCCTAAGTCCTAGAGCTGCTACTTTCAGGCCTAGACATAGTCCAGACTCAAGAAACAGGCCTAAAGGACAAAAATGTTCAAAGCAGTTTCAACTATGTCCCATGGTAAATAACTAATTACAAAGGTCCCTCTCAAAAATCATATTTGAAAGATGTCTTAAGGTTAATAAATACAAGTTATACATGTTTGAGAGTCTTAAAACGTTTCTTAAGTTTGGTAATGAAATTTATAAATGTTTGAGTGTCTAAAAATGTTTTAAGGTTGGGAAATGCAAGTTATAAAGGTTACAAGGTCTAAGGTGATTTAAGGTATCTTAAATAGGTAAAATGGCTTAATATTTCCTCCCGTTTTTATGCTACTGTTGTATTGACTGTCAAGAGTTTTAACCTTTATCAATAGGGCTCTCATTTATCAATCTGACTCTAATACAAAAAATATTGCACTATACCACGTTCTATTATGGTTCTAAGCTCAAGATTGTAATTCTCCATCATATCTATGCTTATACTAAAAGTTAAGATCAAGTGAGTTTCCCTTTTACATCATAAAAGGCTTTTGCATTTTCAGAGCCCACCTTAAAAAATACTTATGCTATTAACACAAATATGTATGTCTACTGCTTTTTCTACAATGTGTATTTCAATGCAGAGTACTTGTGATACTAACATGTCTAAAGTTTTATCTCCTTCTTAAAACTTAAAAGTAATTCTTGTAAGCTGCAGAAAGTCCACCTAAATCCACCTCTCAGGTCAATTGGACTCTAGAAAAGTACTGTACTTATTGCCTATATCAAAAGGTGGGACTCCTCCCCTTTTCCTGGTTTTGGGACTTCCTTTCCTGGCTGGATTGATGAGTTCTCCTTATTGACCAGCCACTAGATTGGTGAGTTTACTCCATCTTCTCAGCATAAATGTCTCTCTTCATAGGGGAAGCTTGACCACAGAGCTCTGTAGCCTTAACTGTCTGGGTTTGACCCTCTATGATGACCTCCATTTTAGGACCTCATTCTTCCTTGTTTCCTCTAGGACACGGTTCCTTCTTCCCCTTGCTTGCTTGCTTGCTCACGTGCTCTTGGGATGGTCCTCACTCATACAGTGATCCTTCTCCTCATCTCTTGCTCCCTCATGGGAAGACCTAGCACTACACAAACCATCATGCTCTGGTCATGCCCCACTGGGCACCATGCCCCATCTCTGGCCAAAAGCTGATGAGCTATTGGACCAGGTAGGATCCCTTTTGCTAGGAGTCACACCTTCCCATTGGGACATCTCTGGAAGGTTATTTGACTTTTCTAGCACCAATGGGAAACACCCAGATGCCCTTCCCTTCAGACAGGATGCCCTCGGGAGAGTTTCAAGTTTCTACACCTTGTGCCAGCTGGCACCAGGGCCTCTAAGTTTACTTGATTCTGTAACCAAACCTTACCTCAATGACAGATTGAAAAAAGCCTTCTTTAAATATTGCCAGTGATTGGGTCAATAAAGGTCCCCCCAGGTAGACAGAGGTTCCCATGTACAAGCATCATTCATCCAAACCTTCTATTACTGTTTGCTCTCCCAAAAGTTTTCAGTGTATACCTACAGGATTTTTCCATAACCTACTTAGCTTTATCTTTTGCCTAAATATGTGTTTCAGTGTCCTGCCCAACACAGATGTTTCCTATAGCCACAACAGTGCCAAAGCATCTACAGGTGTTCATTTCTGACCTCAAGGACTTCCAACAAGCTGCAGGTGTTTAACTCTGACCTCATAGACTTCCAACAAGCTGGACTTGCACCTTCCCTCCCAGCCATGGATGTTCTCACAGAACCTGGAAAGCATCGTAACAGCCTATTTTTCCTGGACTTGGCCAACCTTTCAGCCTTTTGACCTCCCTATAGCGCCCCCAGTGTCAGCAGGAAGTAGCCAGAAGGGAATATATGCCCATTATTTACTTGTTGTTAACAAAAGGCTGAAATAGTGTGCTTCAGGACCAGGACAAGTAACTCCAAGTTTTCCCAGTGTTCCTCAGTCCCTACCTGCTACCTGGCATGGCTGGCAACTCTCTCTATTGACAACCCTCTACCCTAAATTTTCCAGGGCAGAGAATCCTTTCTCTTGACCTTGAAATCTTACCATTTTGTTGCTATAATTTCTCTTTCCCTCAAACCCTTGCATGACAACCAAGAGCTGCTTCCAATGAACCAAAGTTATTATACTTTAACTTACTGTATAAAAAGCAGCCCAAGCTCCCCATTTTTTAATTATAGAAAAAGGAAGGAATGTTAGTATTTTGGAACACAACCTGCTCCTGTGTTACCCAGCAACCTATCTTGTCATCATGTGTCACCAGCCAGGTGGCTACACCTGGAAAGTATGGTTACCTTTCCCCTTAAAAGGCTAACCACCACATATGGTCTCTCTCTCTCTCTCTTTTACATTCTTTCTCTCTCTTACACTCTTACTCTCTCTCACTCTTACACTCTTTTTTCTCTCTCCCTCTTTTTCTTGGGGTGCCCCCCATTCCTCTTCCCTTTTCTCTCTCTCCCCATGTCCTGCTTCCCTCTCCCTCCTAATAAACTTCTTGCAGAGAATATTGGTTAACCTGCATACATGGAATGAAGCCTACTTGGTCATATTGAATGATATCTTTGATGTGTTCTTGTTTTCGGTCAAAAACATAAAGTAACTTGATATGACCCTAACCAAGCAAGTCAAATACTTTTATGAAACTAATTTCATAATCCTGAAGAAAGAATTAGAATAAGATATCAGAAGATGGAAAGATCTCCATGCTCATGGCTTGGCAGGATTAACACAGTAAAAATGTCAATCTTACCAAAGCAAACTAAAGATTCAATGAAATTCCCATCAAATCAACACAATTCTTTACAGACTTTGAAAGAAAAATTCTCAACCTCATATGGAAAAACAAGAAGCTCAGAATTTCTAAAACAATCCTGTACAATAAAAGATATTTTGTAGGTATCTCCATCCCAGATCTCAAGCTGTACTATAGAGCAACAGTAATAAAAACTGCTTGGTAGTGGCATAGAAACAGAATGATGCATTACGTAACCAAATAGAAGACCATTATGGACACACACTTATGGACACCTGATTTTTGACAAAGTTGTCAAAACCATAAAATGGAAAAAAAGATAGCATCTTCAACAAATGGTGCTGGTATAACTGGACATCTAAACATAGAAAAATGCAACTAGATCCATACTTATCACCCTGCACAAAACTAAAGTCCAAGTGGATCAAAGACCTCAACATAAAACCTGACAAATTAAGTTGGATAGAAGAACAAGTGGGGAAGAGCCTTGAAGTCATTGGCACAGGAGACAACTTCCTGAACAGAATACCAACAGCTATACTGTTGGTGTTACTGTTGGTTACTCTAAGAGCAACAATCAATAAATGAGACCTCATGAAATTAAAAATCTTCTATAAAGCAAAAGACACTGTCATTAAAACAAAACAAATGCCTAAAGGTTGGGAAAGACTCTTCACCAAGTCTTTTTGTGACAGAGGGCTAAAATCTAGCATATATAAAGAACTAAGGAAGTTAAAAACAACAAATCAAGTAATCCAATTAAAACATGGGGAACAGAGCTAAACAGAGAATTCTTGATAGAAGAATATCAAATAGTTTAGAAACACTTAAAGAAATGTTCAACATCATTAGCCATCGGGAAATGCAAATCAAAACGACCCTGATATTTCACCTTACACCCATCACAATGGCCAAGATCAAAAACTCAAGTAACAACACACACTGGAGAGGTTGTGGACAAAGAGGTATCTCACTCCACTGCTGGTGGAAATATAAACTTGTACAATCACTCTGAAAATCAATCTGGCACTTTCTCAGACAACTAGGAAAAGTGCTTCCTCAAGATCCAGCTATACCACTCCTAGGCATATATCCAAAGGAGGCTCAAATTCATAATAAGGATATTGGCATAACCATGTTTGTAACAGCTTTATTTGTAATAGCCAGAACCTGGAAACAACCCAGATGTCCCACAATGGAGGAATGGATACAGAATTTTTGGTACTTCTACACAATAAAAAAAAAAAGAAAAAAGAAAAAGAAATTTGCAGGTAAATGGTGGGATCTGGAAAAGATCATCCTGAATGAGTTTTCCCAGAAACAGAAAGGCAAACGGTATATACTCACTCATATAGATATATAATATAGGATAAACCTACTAAAAACTGTACACCTAAATAAATTAATCAAGAGGGAGGACTCTGGATGAAATGCTTAATCCCCATCCAGAAAGGCAAAGAGGATGGAAATCAGAAGAAGGAAATAAACAGGGAAAAAATGTAGGAGCCTGCCACGAGGGACTCTGAAAGGCTCTGACTTGCAGTCTATCTAAGCAGATTCTGAGACTCATAGTCAACTGTTGGTCAGAGTACATGGAATCTAATAAAGAAGTGGGAAATAGTAAGATCTGGAGAGGACAGGAACTCCACAAGGAGAGCAACAGAACCAAAAAATCTGAGCACAGTGTCTTTCTTAAAACTCATACTCCAACCAAGCTCCATGCATGGAGATAAGCTAGAACTCCTGCACAGATGTAGCACATGGAAGAACAATGTCCAAGGTGGTTCCATAGTAATGGGAAGCGGGACTGCCTCTGACATGAACTGATTGGCCTGCTAATTGATCTCCTCTCTTTGATGGGGAAGCAGCCTTACAAGATCATAGAGGAAGACAATGCAGCAATTCCTGATGAGATCTGATAGTCTAGGATCAGAAGGAAGGAGAAGAACTCCCCTATTAGTGGACTTGGGGAATAGCATGTATGGAGAAAAGGGACAGAAGTCGGGACTTGGTGGGGGACAGAGAGGTTTTTTTGTTTGTTTGTTTGTTTTTGTTTTTGTTTTTTTTATACAATATAAACAAAGTGTAATTAATTAAAATTAAAATTAAAATAAAAATATTTAAAAATATAATTATTTTTGGCATTATATTATAGAGGGTGTGATTGCAGGTTGATATTCCAATAAAAGTGACCAGATAAAGGGAGTCTCTGTCTATTGATCAAGGTCAATTTATATCTTTGTTGGTCTTTGTCCCAAAATTTCTGAATCTGTTTCTGTAGCTCTTTCACTCTCTTGCTCTCTCTGTCTCCCGCTCTCTGCCTGTCACTTGCGGTTCAGTATGAAAAACTCTTAGTTCTGCTTAAGGACAACAAAAGTTGATGACTGCTTGGTGACGTGACATCATGGATGTTCTATGAAAAATATAAGCAAGGTCCCAATTATTTGATTTTTGTAAAAAGAGTTGCCATGGTCAGTAAGTAATTCAGTGACTGAGGACTTACCTGTGCTTTTAACAAATAATAATGTAAGCTGTGATAATGTGAAACTCATATGTCAAGGACTCCTGACTTTATTAATGACCACTTGAAATATGTGACACTGTTCTTGAACTAAGAGTCTTTTACACAGGAACTGTCATCTCTGGGTGGTGTGCTTTAGCTGCCCTGATTGAGGCCTGAAGGGCTGACCCCATTGCACAATGGTCAAAATAAACCTCTTGCAATTTTGCATCGAGGAGATCTGGTCTCTTGACTTCTCTTCACCCTTTCTGAAAATTAGGCTCCTGCTGGGCCTAACAGTATGGTGCATTGCCTGGGAAACTGAGATACTGAGGAGAACCCTAGACACTTGCTATCATAAGACTCATCTGAGCTCAGAAGTAGGTACAGCGGTTGTTCTTGTCCTATATCTCTTATCTGTTACATGTTTGTTCTGAATTCTAGTTATACTGACAGTGGCAGTTATAGTGGCAGTGTCAGGTTTCTGTCCTTCCTGAAGCTTTGATTTTGGTCTGGCTTGCGAGCATCCATAGAAGGGGTTCAAGTCCCCTGAGTGGTTTGAGGGCACTTGCCTGGAATGGCCCATTGAGGCAGACAGACATGTTGTTAACATGGTCACAGGGCAACCTGGAGGACACTCAGGCTGCCCCTTTCTTTGAACAGGGAGGAGACGGAGGAATTTCCTCCTCCAAACTGTACTGGGAGGGAACAAAGAGATTCTGCTCCCTGAACAAGCTGAGTCTGTGCCTGTGCACCTTGGCCTAATAAGATGGAGACCTTTTAGTCTTGAGGTCACAAACGAGAGAACCTATATTCTGGTTTCCTTCCTTTTACTGTTTTGTCTTATTGTTTATTTTTATTGTGGGACTTGGACTGATGATTTCTCTGGACGTATATTTTAACATGGGACAGGACATATCAACTCCTCCCCTCTCTGCTTGCCAGCCTTGAAGGGAGATGAGCAGCAGGAGTTCATGTCACTGGGAGTTCCAAGGCTGTCCTCCTCCCCCACCCAGGCAGGAGGGGACAGAATGCACAGAGCCATGGCATGGTGAGCAGGAGGAACGGGGACACTACATGTCTCCTTCCCCCTCCCCTACCCTGGGCTAGTTTGGGATGTCGCTCAGCGAACTGGCTGGGCAGAATTGGCCTAAGACCGGCCTTCCCAGCTGCTGAGCAGCAGTTCACCCCTCCGCCTTCCTCCTTCCATCCCTCATCCCATGGGCTTCAGTCAGTGATGGCTCTTGGACAGAGGTGGGATGGATAGAGCCACTTCTGGTTCTAAAGATTAAATTGTTTGCACTGATAAATTTTGGTCTTATGGTTATGCTCTGTAAATTCACTCCTGAAGAAAATACTTTGTTTGATATTGCAAAAATGAGTTTTAAAAAAAAATGTTTAGATACTTAAGGTGATAAAACATTTAAAGTTTTTCAGGTTTTTAAAGCAATAACCCTTAGGCAGTCTAACAAAGCAAACAAACAAACAAAAAAACTTGAAACAGTTTCTTAACCCTTTGGGGAGGTCAAAAGAGCTTGGCATTTATTTTATTACTTTTGCACAATGAAACCAAACCATGCTGTTTGAGCCAATTAAGAAAACTGCATTTATTACAGTGTATCCTGTCAGGATGGCAAAGACTTATAAAATAATTTAGTATATTCTAGACTACTGAAAGAACACATAAGGATTTTAATGAAAGTTTTTGTGTTGTATAAAAAACAAGAGAGAAGACAAAAAAGACTAGAAAATAATAAAAAAGGATATAAAAGAAAAAGAATAGCTTGTCTAAAGCAAAAATATTTGGTTAAGCCAGAAGAATGTTATGGAGGGTCCATGTATGTATATGGGGCCAGGGGGCATATAAATATATGAATAATGTTTGCTTTGGTTCTTTATACCTACAAATATGATTAAAAAAACTGTAAAATATGTAATTCAGATATGCTGGCCCTCAAGCTTATCAGATATCTGATGAATATGACATTTTAACATGTGTAAGCTTATTGTGTCAGAGAGTCCCAAAATCCTTGCAGTAGCTCCCCAAGGTCTCTGAGAAGATTTGGACACAACGATGGATGACTGCAACTCTGGATTGTGGTATGCTAAACACTGGGCAATACTGCCTCAACTGGCCTGCTGCTAGGGCTCAGCCAAACCTGTGGACAAAGTCATGGACACCTGAAAAGCCATTGTTTCACATTGCAAGAGGCAAGGTGAGGTCAGTCTCTTGTATTCCTACTTTCCACAGAAGCAGTTTCTCATCCTCTATGCCTGATGGGTGGACTGCCTCTGTTCAGGAAGCCAGGAGACCACAAGAGCTAGGGACACTGTCTAGGTTGATGGACTAACTAGTCATCTCTGTCATTTTGATTGACTCATGGATTGGTACATTTACTTAGCTCATAATTTATCCTTCTCAGGTCTCTGATCACATTGATAGCTAGGCTGGAAGGCTAGGCTAAGGTAAGGGTAGCTTGGCAGCTAAAGAGCAGACAATTAGGTACACTATCAGCTGATTGGACAGTTCATTAGTTAGTTAAAACTACTAGGTACTATATCTTTTCTATAAATAGGGAAACAGGTTTGCCCTGCTCATAAGCTTCACATCAGTTGACAATGTCTTATGATAATAGCTGGATAAAAAGATATAAAGTTTATGTAGGTTCTGAGAATATAAAAGTTCAGTTTATGAAAATCTAAAATAATGATATTTTGTCTAAAAAATGTTTCGGGGTTGATAAATGCAAGAAAGATTAGAAAGTTTAAATGTTTTAAGATATATAAATATACATTATAATGATATAAAATTAATTTAAAACATATTATAAACAGAAGATACTTTAGATTTCTTCCTTTTGCTACTCTTGTGCTTATGCTGTTAAAAAATTTCAGAAGTACAGAATCTTGCCGTTAATCAATAGAGTTATGATAAGCTGATAGAGTACTGACTGCTTACTATTCAGTCACAAGCTTGAGATTTTAATTTCCTTTGGGTGTTTTCTGAAAATAGACTTAAAGTTGCTTTTCATCATGATAAATCGCATCTGTTATTGTATTAGATTTGCTGATATGTTACTTTTCTGAGTTTTTTTAATATATATTTTCTTTTGTGTACTAAAAAATTCACATGAGTTTAAGAAAATCAAAAGGTAATGAGAACTGGATCTGGCTTAGCTCAAACAGATCCCAGATGAGTTTTTCCCTGGTGTTGGGATTCCTCACATTTCCCATTTAATAGACAAATCTTAACTTCTGTCTTTAGTCTGAATTTGTCTCAGCAGATTTTCACCTGGTTGACTCTATTTTAAGATCAGGTATGGGCTGGTGAGGTAAAATCTGGACTTTTTGGAAGCTGACATGACTGTTCCTTGTCTCTTCAATTGGATCAACTAACCAGAGACTGTTAAAGACTGCCTCATTGCCCAGCCTTTGACTGGCTCCTAGTAATCTTAACTAAATTAGGAAAAACTTATGATCAGAAAAAAAGGCCATGATTTTGGCACCAAAGTAAGAGATTCTAATATCTTGGGTGGAATCACTAAATATTCAGGAGAAATCCTTAAAATTCAGGTAAAAACAACCCCCTGGACACTCAAAGAATGGTACCCTTATTTACTTTGCTTGTTTCTTTAACATTTGAACCCATTATCATGAATCATCTGGTTGTGTTTATTAGGAAAAGGTTAGTGCAGTACAAGTGCTTATGCTAAGACAATATTACCAAAGAGTAAATATGACTGGGCATAAAGCGGAAACAAAAACCCAGGTAATTACAGACTAAGGTAACTACCCATGAACTCCCCCTAACTTTTGACAGGCATTTCAGCCTCTTTCAAACTGAGATATCAACAATCCAATGTCAGAATTGAAGATATTCCAGAAGATGGATCTCTGGCCCATTGTCCCATTCTACAGGCTGAAATGTTGATTCAAAAGAAAAAAAAAATTTCTTAACATAAAATTCTCACCCTGCAGCTGCTTCATGATTAAAGCAGTTACAAGAAGAACGGTGTAATGAAAGGGTCAGACTAACTTTGTAAACTATATGTTTTCTAAAGCCTATAGATTTGAGTTTTAGGTCCAGGTTAAGCTAAAGCCTCTTAGTAACTTCCCAGAGAACAGAAGAATGTTACCATCTCTGTGATGACAGATATAAAAAAGTGAGCAAGCAATGATGTTCACTCAACAAAAACAATGACCAGACCCTTGTCTTCGAGAGAGTGTTTCTTAGCAACAAAACCAGATGGCCTCAATCCTTCTTCTCAGTAGATCCTGACCTCCAGAAAATGCTTGCAGCCCCAATTTTCAAGAATGAGCTAACCACCCCCACCTTTAATTGCAGCTGTATCCACACTTGGCAGGACTGGCCAAGCTTGAGAACCAAAGACTAATCAATTATCTTACTTTATAGCTTCCTCATCCAATCCTGAATTGCCAAGATTGCAACCTCAAAATTCCCTTGCTTTGTCTTTTAAAAATGTAAGACCTTTGTCTCCCAGGGGCTCTCTTTGCTGCCCTGCAATGGTGACCCCATTGGGCAATGGTCAAAATAAACCTCTTGCAATTTTACACTGATGAGATCTGGTCTCCTGAGTTCTTTTCATCCTTTCTAAATATTAGGCTCGCAATGGGCCTAACAGAAGCATCTTTGTGGATCCAAGAATGTGGCACTGATGTATTGGTTGAGAGCAGAGAGCAACATATTTTAATAACAACAGCCTGGGTTGCTTATTTATTTATTTATTTTTTTATTTATTTTTAGGATGCCCTGCCACAACAACTCAAATAACTGCCTCCCAATACTCCTAGTGGAAGACTGGTTTGGTCAAAATAGATGGCCTATTTTAACTTTATCCCTCACTATTAGCAGACGTCCTAAGAAGTGAATATATACCATATTTGTCTGTCTGCATTTTATTTACTTCACTCAGAATGATTTTTTCTGGTTCCATCAATTTGCCTGAAAATATCATGATGTCATTTTTTTAGCTGAATAATACTCCATTAAAGAAATATTCCACAATTTCCCCTAAGGAGATTGTTAGTCCTGTTCTTTTGAACTTGGAAGCTGCTGGGATTTTAGTCATTGTATTGAATGACAAACTTTCTGGATAACTATTATCTTTTATCCTTGAAGTACCTCCATCTTCTTTTACTTCCTGATGATTTGAATTGCAATGTCTCCTTGAAGCTCATCTATTTACATGTTGAGTCCCAGTGAGAAAATGTCTGAGAAGGGATAGAAGATCTGGTCTTGTTAGATAATATAATTCCTTTTGGAATTTTATTATAGGAGGCTGTGCTTTGAGGTTGATATGCCAATGAATGTGACCAGATTGAAAGGAGTCTCAGTCTCTAGATCTCTGTTATTTTATGACTTTGTTTCTGTCCTTCTCAGACTCTCTCAGTATCTTTTATCTCTCTCTAGCACTTTCCCCTTCTGCCTGCTGCTTGTGGTTCAATATGAAAAGCTCTCAGTTCTGCTGACGGTCTACAACAAGATGGATGCATGCTGACATGTTATCCTGGATGGTCTCCATAAAAATATGAGCATGGTCCCAATTAAAATCTTTTTGTTCAAAGGTTTGCCTTGGTCAAGGAGCACTTTCCCAGTAAGTAATTCACTGATTGAGGACATATCTGTACATATAATAAATAATAATGAAATCTGTCATAATGTGAAAGTCACATGTCAAGTACATGTGACTTTATTAATGACCACTTGAAAGAAATATGTGACACTTTTCCTGAACTGAGAGTCTTAGTCACATGAACTGTTATCCCTGGAATGTGTGGTTTAAGCTGCCTGTTTGAGGCATATAGTGCTGCTCAGCCTTTCTCTCAAGCAGGCTGTCAACTTGACTCTTATAACAACTATAACTGTCTCCTGAAACAGAATCTTATTGTCTTTCACCTGTTTCATGACATCATCCTTCCTCTCAGCCAATATGCACCTGAGAGAATCTTGAGATTTACATGGAGAGAAGTAAACAATCTTTCCTCAGTGTCCAGTATCTCTGATCCTGTGCAATTTCTTGTGAACCCCAACAAGCCTTTATCTTATCCCTTTATTTCAGATCCCACATGTTAATTCCTGTTTACCTCTTTGACAATGTCAGGTAAGAAATGAAACTGTAATGGTTATTTAATTGGACAGCTTCCTAAGTAGGGAAGCTTCAAACTGATGTGAGATTGAGGGAATAAAAAGAATGACAAGGGGGTCTCATATTTTTGTCTTGGATCTGAAATCTCCTAGGTTTTGACTTTGAACTAAGCAGTAACTCTCATCCTCATTAAATGGACCTTTACATTCTTATTGATATAATAGGCTGGGAGGATCTATGGCAGGATCTATGGTTTATTTAGTCTTTAAGAAAGGGAAAAGAGAAGGAAACCATACAATTCCTGGGAGTGGTTTGACTGAAATAGAGAAAATCGGTGAGTGTAAAAGGAGAATTTAGGGGCAATAAATTATTTGAAAGCTGGTGCTGTTCCACACTAGTGTTACCAAATATCTATGAGCAGGGTTGCCTTGACTGACCTGGCCTGAATGGCAGCTGTGTTCTAATCTTGATTCTGTGAGGAATTCTCCTGGTCCTTATGTTTCCAGTTCTAACTGAGCCTTCTTCACAGAGAAATGGGTCTGTATTATATGTCTATTACACAAGAGCAGCAGTGTTTCCTACTGTGATCCTCCAGCCAAACCCTCTAAACATAGCGTTAGTGTCAGTACTGTTTATTCAGAGGTGCCACCTGAGCTCATAGGGTATGAGGTATGAGGTAGTTGGGTAACCACTAGTTAGTTCATGGCTAGGATTCTATGTAATGGGTTCCTGGAATCAGGCCTTACAGAGTCAAACTCTGCCCTCCTTAAATGGAATATTTTCTTCATGTTGAAAGTTTTTGTAAAAGTTGTCAACATATTACTTTTATTGCTTATGTAGGAATTTCATATAATGTACATTACACTGCTTTTCCATTTCTTACAGGTTCATTTTCCTACTCATGTGTCACATTAAAATTTATTTTTCAATTAAGATACATCAATTGAAGTATGTGTTGTTCAAATACATATTGGAATGATCAGATTCTCAGTGCCAAGTCCCTTAAAAAAACAAAACAAAACAAAACAAAAAACCTCAGTTCATCCTTGACATACTCTGGCTCTACCCCCAAGAAGAAGCCATCAGTCCTGAAGAGCTCTATACTTCATCACCTTGATCAAAGTTTTACTTATATATTTATTTATTATGAAGTTTTCACTTTGTATCTTCTCTGCTGCCCCCCTCCTCTTCTCCTTCCACCCACCCTCCTTATTCTACCCCTGTGAAATTTCTAAAATTTCCCTGATAGTTGAGATCCTTCTCCCCCTTCTAACTGACCCTAGCTAATCAGGTCTCATCAAGGCTGGCTGCATCATCTTCTCTGCAGCCTTATTCTCAGGGCATTGTTCTCCTTGTGCCCTCTACTTATGACACTATTCCTGTCTCTTCTCCTGCAGGCTTTGCTGAGCTCCGAGGGGAGAGAGAATTTCATAGGGAAACCCCATTTAGAGCAGGCTGTTTTTTTATTTTATTTTTTTATTTTTTTTTCAATGTTTTTTTTTTTGTTTTGTTTTGTTTTGTTTTGTTTTTCAATGCAGTTTATTCAGGAACATTGAACAATCCTCGGACCCTGGGGAAAGCCAGCCCACAGCTTAAATAACCTCTGGGTAGCCAACCCAGGCATGCCACGTGGGCAATGCAGATAGGTCCACATACATGGAAGCAAGCCAGATCCTCGGCCTTAGCCAAATGTGGAGTAGTTCGTGACACAGAGTTGGAGGAAAACATGGAGTTAGTCAATTGGCATGGAGCACGTCTCGCCCCTGGGGGCAATGGTCTCCTGAACCTACTCAGACCTCGGACACCACCATTGCTAGTTCTAGAACTGACGCAGGATGTTCCAACGAGGGGTTAAGGCTTCTCATAATATTTCCTATAAGCCCACACCTGTTTGTCTATATCCCCCATTTTTATTCATTATTAGCCAGATAGAGCCAAGTAATTGTGGTAATGATACTTGCTTTTTTGCCCAATGCTGGAATGCTAGTAAATTTAGGTATGCCCTGGTTACTCGCATGCCTCACTGGGTGCCTGTGCCCATTGATGCCCCTCACGCTATGACTCTCTTCAGACAGAAAAGGGATCTTGGAACTACAGCCACCATTGTTACTACCATCTCATTGGCGGCTGTTGGAGCTACCACCAGGGCATTAGCCATGAGTCATACTGGGCAGACTGCTCAGACCCTGAATAATCATTTAGCCAATGTAGCTCATGCCTTAGTTGTACATAAAAGAATTAATGCTCAACTAAAAGGAAGCTTGATGGTGTTCAATCAGAGGATTGACCTCTTGCAGGAGCAAATTGATACCCTATGGCAAATCGCTCAACCTGGCTGTCAATGAAAGTATGCTGGACTTTGTGTCACTAGCATACAACATGAGAATTTTTCCTGTGCTGCAAATCTGTCTAAACAATTGTCTAGCTATATTTTAGGTAATTGGACTGGAGAATTCGATACTACGATGGAGCAGCTGAGAGTGGCCATTGTCACAGTAAATTCTACCAGAGTGGACGCAGGACTAGCCACAGGATTATCAACATGGATTGCTGCAGCCATGAATCATCTGAAGGAATGGGCGGGCATGGGAGCGTTAGCAGGCCTTCTGGTGTTGGTCTCCTTGGTTTGCCTGTGGTATATATGCAAGATTAGAGTCTCACAACAGTGTGATGCAGCCATGATCATTCAGGCCTTTACAGCCATTGAAGCAGGACATTCTCCCCAAGCATGGTTGGATACCATAAAAAGCTAAAATGATACGCTCAGGATGCAAGGCTAAGCACTGCACTCAGGGTCAGCCGCTTTCGACCCAGAGAAGAGCATGTCTGATTGCATGCGGTTTGATGCCCCAGGTCCCGCCTCTGAGAAAAAGGTATCGATGGGTCTGATGCTCTTTGGGTGGATGACACCTAAATGAACATCTATACAAAGTCTCAATTTATTTCTAATATCAGAGATTAGAGCAGGGTGTTTTAAAGTCTCTCTGCACAATATTGGACTGTGGGTCTTGTTGGAATAATGTTCTTTTGAAATGTACCCTTGTTTATTCAAATGTTGATTTCTCCCCCCATTGTTTTGTTTCAATCCAGATATTGCATGTGATACTTATTCCAAACAGCGTGTCTCAACTGTGTGTAAACAGGCCAAAATAAAACAACTAGCCACAATGTTTAGCCAGAGGACAGAAAAGGAGTGGGAGGAAAAGCAGGGAGAGTAGAGCTAGAGGACAGATCTTGGAATGACAACTTTCAGGATAATGATGTCCTTTTAGCCTATAATTCTCTCTATATTCTTCTTCTTCCTGGTGAATTGAATTGCAAAATCCCCTTGAAGCCTATCTATTGACATAGGGAGTCCCCAGTGAGGAAATTTCTGTACAGGGTTAGGAGGTATGGTCTTGTTAGGTAGTATAATTCCTTTTATTTCCCTAATTTCTTTCTCTGTCCTTTTATCTTTTGTATACAGGAGAGCTACTGATTTTTTAAAGCTAATTTTGTATTCAGCACCTTTGCTAAAGGTGTTTATCAGCTGTAGGGGTTCCCATGTAGAATTTTTTGGGTCACTCAGGTATACTATGCTACCATCTGCAAATAGTGATACTTTGACTTCTCCTTTTCTAATTTCTATCCCCTTGATCTCTTTCAATTGTCTTAATGCTCTAGCAAGGACTTCTAGAACTATATTGAAGAGATATGGAGAGAGTGGGCTGCCTTGCCTTGTCCCTGATTTCATGGGATTATTTTAAGTTTATTTCTGTTGAGTTAGATGTTGGCTATAGGCTTGCTGTATATCATCTTTACCAAATTTAAATATTTGCCTAGTATCCCTGATCTCTCCAATGCTTTAAATTCAAATGGATATTGGATTTTGTTTAATAATTTTTCGGCATCTAAGGAGATTATCATGTGTTTTCTTTTTCTTTCATTTTTTTAATATGGTAGCTCACATTGATGGATTTCAGTATATTGAACCAGCCCTGCGTAGCTGGGATGAGTTCTACTTGGTCAAAGTTGATATATTTGATGTGTTCTTGTATTCAATCAAAGACATAAAGTACCTGATTGTGACCCTAACCAAGCAAGTCAAAGAATTTTATGAAAATAATGTCAATTCTCTAAAGAAAGAATTAGAAGAAAATATCAGAAGTTTGAAAGATCTTCCATACTCTTGGCTTAGCATGATTAACATTGTAAAAATGGCCATCTTGCTGAAAGCACACTAAAGAGTCAATGAAATTTCCATCAAATTACCAACACAATTCTTACAGACCTTGAAAGAAAAAACACTCAACTTCATATGTAAAAACAAGAAACCTATAATTCTTAATAGGATCCTCTACAATAAAGAAATATTCTGGACATATCTTCATCACTGATCTCAAGGTGGATCATAGAGCAACAGTAATAAACAATGCATGGTACTGGCATAGAAAAAGAATGGTGGAACAATGGAACCAAATACAATAACCGGAATTGAACCCACACACTTTTGGATTCCTGAATTTTGACACAGATGACAAAACCATATAAAGTAAAACAAAACAAAACAAAACAAAAAACAAAAAAAGAACAACAAGAAAAAACATCTTCAACAAATTGTGCTGATCTAACTGGACGTCTACATGTATAAAAATGCAAATAGACCCATACTTATTACCCTGCACATATTACCCTGCACAAAACTAAAGTCCAAGTGGATCAAAGACCTCACCATAAAGCATACACATTAAGTCGGTTAGAAGAACAAGTGGGGAAAATTCTCAAACTCATTGGCACAGGAGACAACTTCCTGAACTGAACACCAACAGCACAGGCTCTAAGAACAACAATCAGTAAATGGGACCTTATGATACCAAAAAGCTTCTATAAAGCAAAGGACACTGTCATCAAAACCAAACAAATGCCTACAGATTGGGGAAGAATCTTCATCAACTCTTTATGTGACAGAGGGCTAATATCCTGTATATATAAAGAACTAAAGAAGTTGTAAAGCAACAAATCAATTAATCCAATTAAAAACAGGGATTAGAGATAAACAGAATTCTCGTTAGAAGAATGCTTAAATATATACTTTAAGAAATACTTAAAGAAATAGAAATACTTAAAGAATTGTTCAATGTCATTAGCCATCATGGAAGTGCAAATCAAAACTACACTGAGATTTCACCTTACACCCATCAGAAGGACCATGATCAAAAACTCTAGTGACAATACATGCTGGAATGGATGTGGAGAAAGGGGACAACTTCTCTACTGGTGGTGGGAATATAGAATTTTACAACCACTGTGATAAACAATCTATCTCTTTCTCAGACAACTAGGAATAGTTCTTTCTCAAGATCTAGCTATAGAACTCCAAGTCATATATATAAAATGAGCTCAAGTACACAGTAAGGACATTTGCAAAACCATGTTTGTAGCAGTTTTATTTGTAATAGCCAAAACCTGGAAACAATCCAGATGCCCCCAACAGAAAAATGGATACAGAAATGGTGGAACATCTACACAATGGAATATTACTCAGCAATAAAAATCAAGGAAATCATGAAATTTGCAGGTAAATGGTGGGAACTGGAAAATATAATCCTGAGTGAGCTACTCAGAAGCACAAAGACACATATGGTATATACTCATTCATATAGACATATAATATATGATAAACCTACTAAAATCTGTACACATAAAGTAACTAATCATGAGAGAGGACTCTGGCTAAAATGCTCAATCCCCATCCTGAAAGGCAAAGAGGGTGGAAATCCTAAGAAGGAGAAAACAGGGAACAAGTTAGGAGCCTGCCACAGAGGGCCTCAGAAAGGTTCTACCCTGGAGACTATCAAAGCAGATGCTAAGACATATTGCCAAATGTTGGGCAGAATGCATGGAATCTATTTAAAGAAGTGGGAAATAATAAGATCTGGAGAGGCCAGGAGCTCTAAAAGGAGAGCAATGAACCAAAAAATCTGAGCACAGTGGTCTTTCCTGAGACTCGTACTCCAACGAATTACCATGCATGGAGATAACCTAGAAGCCCTGCACAGATGTAATTCATGACAGTTCAATGTCCAAGTAGGTTCCATAGTAATAGGAAGAGAGATTGCCTCTAACATGAACTGATTGGCCTGCTCTATGCTCATCTCATCCTGATGGGGGAGTAGCCTTACCAGGTCACAAAGGAGATAATGCAGCCACTCCTGATGAGAACTGATACACTAGGATCAGAAGGATAGAGAGGAAGATCTCCTGTGCCCATGGACTTGGGAAGAGGCATGTGTGGACAAGTGAGAGGAAAGGTAGGATTGTGAGGGAAGAGAAGTTATGGGGGTATACAAAGTGAATAAAGTGTGATTGATAAAAATTAAAATAAAAAATATTAAAAAATATAATTCATTTTGCTCTTATATTATAGGAGGGTGTACTTTGAGGTTGATATGTCAATGAACGTGACAATAGAGATGGCATCTCTGTCTCTCAGTCTCTGTGACTTTGTATCTTTCTTTCTGTAGGTCTTGGTCTCTTTATTTCTCAATCTATCTCTCTAGCTCTTTTTCTCTGTGTGTCTTTCCCTGTCCCTTTGTGTGCCTGACACTTGTGGTTCAATATGAAAACCTATCAGTTCTGCTGAACGACTGCAACAAGTTGACTGCTTGCTGATGTGACATCCTGGGTGTTCTCTGTAAAAATATAACTAAGGTCCCAAATAAACACTTTATGTTCAAAGAGTTGCCTTGGTCAGGGAGCATTTCCCCAGTAAATATTTCCATGACAGAGGACATATCTGTGCATTTAACAAATTATAATGGAATCTGTGATAAGATAAATGTCACATGTCAAGAACACCTGACTTTACTAATGACCACTTGAATGATATATGTAACTGAGTTGAACTCTCATCTCTGGATTGTTTGCTCTCAGCTGTGCATATTGAGGTATGTAGGGCTGCTTAGCCTTTCTCTCATGTAGGCTGTACAATTGGTGCTTTTAATAATTGGCTCCTGAAACTCTTATTGGCTTGCACATGTTTCATGACATCATTCTTCCTCTCAGCCAATCAGTACCTGAGAGAATCTTGAGGTTTCCATGCAGATGAGTAAACAAACTTTCCTCAGTGTCCTGTATCTCTAATCCTGTGCACACACGACTTTTTCTTGTGAAACACAACTTGACTTTTTCTTATCCTTTTATCCAGATCCCACACCTTTACTCCTGTTTAACTCTGTGACAATGTCATGTAGGAATTGAAACTTTAATGTTTATTTTGTAGGACAGCTTCCAAAGTAGGGAAGATTCAAAGTGATGTAGGATTAAGGGGAATGTATTGAATCACAAGGTGGTCAAATATTGTGCTCTTGAATCTGAAATTTCCCAGGTTGTGAGTTTGAACTGAGCATTTACTGGCATACTCATTACCTGTACCTTCACATTCTTATTGATATAATAGGCTGGCAGGATGTGGGGTTCCCTGAATTATACTACATCACCTTGATCACAGTTTTTGTTATGTATTTATTTATTATGATTTGTTTACACTGTATCCCCTCTGCTGCCCCTTCCCTCTTCCATTCTCACCCACCTTCCTTCTTCTAACCCTATGTCTTTTCTCTAGTTCCCTGAGAGGGTAGATCCTCCCCCCCCCTTTCTATCTGCACTTACCTTATCAAGTCTCATCAAGGCTGCCTGTATCATCATTCTCTGTGGCCTGATTTTCAGGGTATTGTTCTCCTTTTGTCCTCAATTTCCTCTACTTATGACCCTCTTCTTCCTTCCTCTCCTACAGAGTCTCCAGAGCTCTGATCGGTTGGAGAATTTCATAGGGAAATCCCATTTAGAGCTGGGTGTCTTAAGGTCTCTCTGTCCACATAATATCAGACTGTGGGAGTCTGTATGCAATCCCATTTGATGCAGAACGAGGCATCTCTGTGGACACAAAACATTGGCATTGATCTATCAGTTGAAGGAGGAGAACAACATATTTTCATAACAACATTTTTTCATAACAATTGCCTGAAAATTTCCATAGGATTCCCTGGCATAATAACTCTATTATCTTAACCACCCTAGTGGAAGACTGGTTGTTCACAATAGATGACCTGTTGGAACTTTATTCCCCTGTATAAGTAGACCTCCTAATAAGTGAATATATAACGTATTTAGCTTTCTACATTTATTTATTTCACCCAGAATGACTTTTCCTCATTCCATTCATTTGTCTGAAAATATCATGATGTCATTTTCTCAGCTGAATAATAATTGTTACGGAAATATTCCACGTTGTCCCCAAAGGAGATTGTCAGTCTCCTTCTTTTAGAACTTGGAAGTTGCTGGGACTTTAATCAGTGTATTGAATGACAACTATTAGGATAACTATGTTCTTTTAGCCTAGAATTTCCTCCATTTTCTTCTACCTGCAGGTGATTTGAATTGCAATGTCCACTTGAAGATCATCTATTAACATGTGGAGTTCCCACTCAGGAAATGTCAGGGAAGTATTAGGAGGCATGGCCTTATTGGATAATATAATTCCAATTGTAGTTATTTTATAGAAGGTTGTGCTTTGAGGTTGACATGCTAATGATTGTGACTAGACAGAGTGGCGTCTCTGTCTCTTGGTCTCTGTCACTTCAAATTATTTTTCCTGTTGGTTTTTGTCTCTCTATTTCTGAATCTGTGTCTCTACCTGTTTCTTGCTCTGTCTTTCTCAGTATCTCTCTCTGCCTGCCACATGTGCTTCAGCATGAAAAGCTCTCAGTTTCGCTGAGGGACTAAAACATGGTGACTGCTTGCTGTTGTGACATCCTGGATGTTCCCTGTAAAAATATAAGCATTTTCCAAATAAAAGGTTTTGTTGATAGAATTGCCTTGGTCAGAGAGCATTTTCTCAGTACGTAATTCACTGAGTGAGGACATATTTGTGCATTTAACAAATAAGAATGAAATCCATGATAATGTGAAAGTTACATATCAAAGACACATGACTTTATTAATGAACACTTGAAAGACATATGTGACACTTCGTTTAATTAAGAGTCTGGGACCCAGGAACTGTCATCTTTAGGTTTTGTGCTTTCAGGTGCCTAGATTGAGGCATGTAGGGCTGCTCAGCCTTTCTCTTAAGCAGGCTGTCCTCTTGGCCCTTTTAATAACTAGCTCCAAAACTCCTACTGGCATGCACCTGTTGCATGACATTAATCTCATTCTCAACCGATCAGCACCTGAGAGAATCTTAGGGTTCCATGAAGATGAGTAAAAAATTTTCCTCACTGTCCAGTATCTCTGATCCTATGCACTTGTGACTTTTTCTCTTGAAACCCAACAAGCTTTTATCTTATCCCTTTATCCAGAGACCACACGTTAATCCTGTTTACCTCTGTGACAATGTCTTTTAATAAATGAAACTTTAATATTACTTTATTTATTTGGACAGCTTATAAGTAGGGAAGCTTCAAAATGATATGGGATTAAGGGGAACGTACCGAATAAAAAGGTTGTCCCAAACTGTGGTATTGGATCTGAAATTTCCAAGTTGTGACTTGAACTGGGCAATTACTTGTGGACTCACTAAATGGACCTTCACATTCTTATTGATATATTAGGCTGTCAGGGCATAGGATTCCCTGCATTATTGATTCTTTAAGAGCAGGAAAAATAGAAGGAAAACAGGCAATTCCTGGCACTGTTTTGGCCGAAACAGCGAAAGATCAGTGTATATAAAAGGAAAACAAAAGGGCAATGAATTGTTTGGCAGATGATGCTGTTCTACACTAGTGTTGTCAAACCTCTATGAGCAGGGTTGCCTTGTCTGACCTGGCTGGATTGGCAGCTTTGGCCTACTCATTAGTCAGTGAGCATTCCGCCTTGTCCTGGGGTTTACAGATAAAAATGGTCCTATAGCACAGAGAAATGGGTCTGTGTTTTATACCAAGGACAAAAGAGTAGCTGTGTTTCCTGCTGTTGTCCTCCAGACAAACCCTCTGAACATAGTGTTTGTTCCAGCACTGCTTGTTCAGAGGTGCCACCTGAGTTTATGGGGTCAGATGAAGGTGGGTAACCACTAGTAGATTGCTAGAATTCTCAGTATATAATGATTCCATTATCAGAATCTCTTCTCCATGTTAAGAACCATTGTAAAAGTTGTCAAGATATTATTTTTATTGATTATATGATAATTTCAAATAACATACATTAGACTCCTTTTCCAATGCTCACAGGTTCAAATTCCTACTGATGTGTCACTCTAAAAATCGTTTTTTGTTTTTTTTTAAATTCATCAATCGTAGCATGTGTTGTTCATATACTCATCGGTATGATTAGAGACTCAATGCTAAGTACCTTATAGAAAACTCAGTTCATCCTTGCTGCACCTAGGAACCACCACCAAGAAAAAGCCATCAATCCTGAAGAGGATTATCCTTCATCACCTTTATCACAGTTTTTCTTATGTATTTATTTATTACGATTTGTTCACTTTGTATCCCCTCTGCTGCCCTTTTTTTCATCTCCTTCCAGACCCAACTACACTCCTTCTTCTACCCCTATGACCTTTCTCTAGTTCTCTGATGGGGTGTTCCTCTTCCCCCTTCTACCTGAACCTAGCTTATCAGTTCTCATCAAGGTTGGCTGCATCATCTTCCTCTGTGGCCTGATTTCAAGACATTGTTCTCCTTGTGTCCTCAATTCCCTCTATTTATGACACTCTTTCTGCCTCCTCTCCCTCAGACTTCCCAGAGCTCTGAAGGTAGGGAGAATTTCATAGGGAAATCTGATTTAGAACTGGGTGTTTTTAGGTCTCTCTATCTTTATAATATTGGACTGTGGGTCTCTGTACACAATTCCATTTGATGCAGAAGGAAGCATCTCTGTTGATCCAAGAACATGGCAATGATCAACCAGTTGAGGAGAGAGAGCAGCATATTTTAATAACAACACCCTGGGTTGCTTGAAAATTTCTGTAGGATGCCCTGGCCCAACTGCTCAATTCACTGCCACCCAATCTCCTTAGTAGAAGATGGGTTTGAACACAATTAGATGGCCTATTGGAACTTTACCCCCAACTGTTAGGAGACCTCCAAATAAGTGAATACATACCATATTTGTCTTTTTGCATTTTAGTTATTTTACCCAGAATGATTTTTTCTCATTCCATCTATTTGCCTGAAAATGATGTCATTTTCTTTACTGAATAATACTCCATTTTGGAAACATTCCATATTTTCTCAAAAGGAGATTGTCAGTCCTATTCTTTATACCTTGCGAGTTGCTGGACTTTAATCATTGTGTTGAATGACAAACTATCAGGATAACTATGTTCTTTTAGCCTGGAAGTCCCTAGGAAGGTTTACTTTGAGGTTGATATGCCAACGTAAGTGACCAGACATAATGGGTTTTTGTCTCTCTGTCTCTGTCACTTTATATGATTGTTTCTGTAGGCCTCAGTCTCTCTATTTCTGAATCTGTCTCTCAACATCTTTCTCTCTCTGTATCTCTCAGTCTCCCTCTCTCTGCCTGCTGCTGGAGGGTCAGTAGGAAAATCTCTCAGTTCTGCTGAAGAACAACAAGATGACTCTTTGCCAACGTGACATCCTGGATGTTCTATGTAAAAATATAAGCAAAGTCCCAATTAAATGTTTTTTGTTCAAAGCCTTGCCTTAGGAAGGGAGCATTTTCACATTAAGTAATTGACTGAGTGAGGACATATCTGTGCATTTAATAAGAAAATATTAAAATCTGTGATAATATTAAAGTCACATGTCAAGGACTAGTGACTTTATTAATGACTACTTGAAAGAAACATGTAACAGACTCACTTAACTAAGAGTCTTGGACAAAGAAACTAACATCACAATGGAATTATGTCATCACAATGCTATTTTGACATGGTAATGGTATGATGTCTCAATGCTATTATGACATCAAAATGATATGACATTCCAATAGTGTGATCTAACATTGCTATTATGACATCACATTGTTATTTGATATCACAATATTATTTTACATGACAATGCTATTATGATTTCAAAAAGTTATTTTAATATCACAATGGTATGACAGCTAAATGCTTTTATGACATCACAATGATGTGACATCATAATAATATTATGAAGTAACAGTGGTATTATGGTATCACCATGCTGTTAAAAAATCACAGTGCTATTATGACTTCAAAAAGGTATTATGACTTCACAATGGTATTATGACATTACCATCCTATTATGATATCTAAGTGGTATTACAACATGATTATGGTATAATTTCACAATGAAATTTTGATATCAAAATGCTATTATGAATTCACCATGGTATGACTTTACAATGCTATGATGACATCACAATTCTATTTTGTTATCATAATGTTATTATGACATCAAAATTCATCATAACATCACAGTGCTATTATGACATCAAAATTCTATAAAGATAATTGTTTTATGACTTCACAAATGCATTGTGATCTCACAATAATATTATGACATCTCGATACTATTATGACTTCAAAATACTATTATGACATCACAATAATATGACATTGCAATGGTGTTATGACACCACAATGATATTATGACTTCACAATGCTATTTTGATATCTAAATGCTATTAGGACATCATAATGATATGAAAACACAATGCTATTATGTCATCACAGGAGTGTTTTTAAATCACAATGCAATTATGTCATCAAAATGTATGATGACATCACAATCCTATAATGAAATCACAGTGCTATTATGCCATCACAATCATGTTATGAATTCAGAATGCTATTATGACTTTAAAATGCTATTGTGACAATACAATTGTATTATGACATGACACTGCTCATATGACATCACAATGTTATGATGACATTACAATTATCTTATGGCATGTTTGTTATGACATCACAATGGCCTTTTGATATTACAATGCTATTATGACTTCACAATGGTATGAATTTACAATGATATTAGGACATGTCAATGCTCTTATGACATCTCAATGCTATTATGACATCACAATGCTATTATGACGGCAAAAATAATTATATCAAAACGGTATTTTGACATCACAATGCTATTATAACATCACAAAGATATATCTAAATGCTATTGTGAAATTACACTGAAATGACCTAAAAATGGTATTATGACATCACAATGCTATTATCACTTCACAATGCTACAATGATATCAAAATTGTATTATGGTATCACAATGGTGTTATGCATTCACCTGGCTATTATGACATCACAATGGTGTAGGACATGATCTTGGTATGACATCACAATGGAATTTTGAAATCAAATGCTAATATGACTTCACAACAGGCAGACTTCACAATGACATTAGGACACCTAATGCTATGTTGACATCAAAATGCTATTTTGACATCATGACATCAAAATTCATCATGACAACCCAATGCTATTATGACATCACAATGGTTAGGTGCTGATTGGCTGAGCAGGAGACTGATGTCATGAAACAAGTTAAAGCTAGTAAAAGTTTCAGGAGACAGTTGTTAAAAGGGCCAAGTCTATAACCTGCTTGAGAGAAAGGCTGAGCAGCACTACATGCCACAATTTGGGCAGCTGAAAGAACACAACCCAGAGACGACAGTTTGTGTGTCCAAGACTCTTATTTCAGGAAAAGTGTAATATATTTCTTTTAAGTATTCATTAACAAAGTCAGGTAGCTGTTTTAAGAATGAATTAATATTTTCTATGGATTTATCTTTTAGTAAAGCTGCTGTTAATCCAAAACAGCTGTATAACCAAATATTACCACACAGAGACTGGATTTAATTAGTTAACATAAAACACAAGGCTGGGCAATAGTTACTCCATCCTAAACCTCCAAGCCCTCATAATTTCATAATTAGATTCCCCACATTATACTTGCTTTTAGTGATATCTTAAGTCTGGTTCATGCTCCACATTCTGCATGATCTCTAGTCCAGCTCCCTCTCCAAGCTCTCCTTGCCCTTTCTCCTCCTACTCATTTCCTGCCCTCTAGCTCCTTCCCTCTTTCCTGTCCTCTAGGCACTCCCTTTCCACAACATTGGGGCTAGTTGTTTTCTTTTGGCCTGTTTACACAAAATTGAGACAGGATGCTTAGAATAAGTATCACAATGCAATATCCAGATTGAAACAGAGAGTGTGTGTGGGGGGGAGAAATCAGCACTTGAATGAACAAGGAAAAGGTGTACACATTTCAAAAGAACATTATACCAACATTTCCCCCTGTAAGTCCAATAGAAGACTTCTTTTCTTTCAATGCAATAATAATTATGAAATTATGAAAACTGTTAGTTAAAATCTAAATGTGCAAAGTTTAGTCCATGTGTATTTAGCAACATAGGAGAAAGTATCTGGTTATCATATCAATCCTGAAAAGTTAAAAGTTCTATACCTAAATTAACTTTTATCCTTATTGGTATTACCTATATAAAAGGATTTCTTAACTTTTAACAACTTAATCCTAAATGTGGCACTATGACTATTTGGTCTTTAACCCTAACAGAGACTTGAGAAGTAATAAAATTAGTTATTGATTAAATAGGAGGTGCATGTTAGCTGCTTCCAAAAAAGAAAAATGAAATAGAAACATTTTGCTGTTTGAACAGTCACCCATAACTCTCCATAAAGTAGGAGCATCATTTTCAGCCTCCTGGCTCAGAATATTTGACAGACATATATGTAAAGCAGGAACTATTTAGGACTTGCTTACCCTGTCTGGGCAGAGTTTGGCAGTCAACTAGTCCTGCAATAGCTTGCCCATTTTTGGCACAATTTGTCTAGAAGTGAGGCTATTTTCTTTGCCCAAGTGGCTCGTTTGTCACATTTGAGGCCATCTCCATATGGAGGTTCTTTGATGCTCATTATATTCTTTTAATTAGACCGGGTGCTGCCAGGAGATGACCTGTCTCATTATCAAAGAATCTTTAAAATAATAAAAATATTTTAAATGTCATATTCTGTAAGTCTCTGATGTTTTTTAAGACTATCTTTATATAATAAATAGATCTGTCTACAAAATCATTTCTATCTGTCAAACCTAGAATGTATACTCCTGTGATTAAGTAGACTAGTGTCTGACATGACAATGAGTTCAATAACTAGCAAATAACTTGCATTACCTTATACCCTAACCAGTTTTTAATAGCACTTTAAAAGTATTGGAAGTAGCCTTGAAATTGTATCAATATACTAAAGCTTATACCAATGTATCAAAAATAGACTTATTTTTGCATCAATATGCAAAATCATATACCAGAGTTAAAATTAACCTTATTTGAGAAAAACTAATAAAACCCTAAGTTGAGTAGATTCAATAATCTTTTTTTCTATTCCTGTAAGATATCCCTGTATATTCCTTGTTTCACTTTGAATAAGACCATTAATAATAAATATCTCCCAATGACAAAATTTTGTAGCCATAGCAAACAACCAAAAACATACACAACCCCATTTAAGGAAAATTGGACGTTGTTCTGATGGATTTCTTCTAGCTGACATTTTGGACATATAGAAAACCTGTATTGGGCCCAAATAAAATTGGGAAAAAGTGGTTAATTAAGCAAACAATAATATTTGTGCCCCAATCTTTGAATGTTGAGAAATTTCAGACTTAATAAAAGTTTTCTTTGGAACAGTCTAAAATGCTGGACGAATTAAAATTAGTAGCTTTGTTCAAATTCTTTTGGGACTCTGATGAGAAACACAATTTGATGTGAAACAGCAATTGAAGCAGTTGAGGCAAGAACAAAGAAAATGCTAGAACATGGAAGATGCTGAAACAGATGTGTCAATGTCTCATCATGCTGAAGAATGATTCTATTAGGTTTGATCCACATCTCTGGTGTCCAGTTCTTTTGTTCTCCAAACATAATTTCTCACAAGCATGATAGAGTTCTTAAATTAAAATGTATGAGCTGTGCAGGATGAATCTAAACTGTAAGCCAATTTTATTTATGCAAATTAAAAGGTTAGCATTTTGAGGATTTTATAGCCAAAGATTTTTGGCCAAGTATTGTTTTAGTTTTTAGCTGGAGATACATTTTATTTTTCAGTTAGTTTTAGAGTTGCTCCCAAGTAAAGGGATCAGAGCAATATAAGTTACCATTATTATTGAACATACAATCATTATTATGTTGAAATCAAAACAAAGTTGGATAGATCAAAATATTTTTTTGGGCTCTTGTTTGCCTGTTGTATTTGGACAAGTACCTACCTATTTCCCTAGAGAAGCTTCCGATTAGAGAGACAAGTTGGTTGCCTTGAGTAATAGAAAATGCATGTTTTAAGTAAAATTTATATAATCTCTTTTGAAATTTAAAATGACAGGAAACTGTACCTGTTTAGAGATTTAGCCCTAGATTTTTATATATGTTGTAGTTATCTGTCCTATCTTGTGGTTTTCATAGAATGGTAGTTATACCTTTATAGCCAAACTTTATTTAAACTCCCTCTTACTTTAGCATTTAAGCATAACCTAGGCATCTTTTTCCTGGGCATTTCATTGATATTGGCTATTTTTTGGCTTGCCCCTTTTTTATACAGCCTGGGCAGTTATGCCTTTTTAGCCAAATGTTAATAAACTCTATTATCATTAGCATACAAACTCACTTACCCTTAAGTATAAGGGTATTAATATAAGTATTAAGTATTTAAGTATATCCTAGTCATTGTGTACCTTGGCTTTACATTGATAGTGGCTATTTTTTGTCATGCTCCTTTTTTATACAGAGTGGACAGTTATGATTTATAGCTGATCTTTACTTAAACTCTCTTAACATTAGCAGATAAACTCTCTTCCCCTTAGCATTTACCCTAGGCATCTTGTACCTGGATTTTTACATTGTTTTTGTCTATCTTTGACTTCCCCTTTTTTGATATGGGATGGACAGTTTTGTTTTTTTTTTTAAGCACATGAAACAAGTTTTTTAGTTTTTAGGTTGGCATGTACTTTGACATCTTTAAGCCTCCTGTGTCTTTTTTATACGCATGACCAACATTTTTCTTCCATGAAAATGTCTCATGTTTAAAAGAATAAGGCAGTTTTCAGAGCAGTGTAACTTTATTTCTCTTTACATAAACCTAAAAATGGTGCGAATCCTACCTTTAGATCAGTAAGGACATAACATCTATTATTAAGAAAAAAGTCTTTACATGATAACCTTAAGGAAAATTTTGTCATTTTGAATCTTAGATTATCTCTGCAAATGGCTAAACAGCAGGAGTTGCCATCCTGGCTTTTATTTCATAAATTAGGTTGATCAGGACTCACAGATCTGCCTGTTTCTTTTTACTTTCTGTTGGGAAGAAAGGCATGTATCTTCAACACCTTGTTCAGACTTTTACATATATATGTGTGAATATATATATATATGATACTGATTATACATATATATATATATATAATTTTAACTCAAAGCCTTTATATGAAATATGAAAATCAAACAAAGAGAAAAGAAAATTTTAAGTTTGGGATCAGTTGTGGCAATTTATATTGAAACAAACAAAGCCCGGTTGGTCATTTGAATTTTAGCCATTATTAATGTAATTTCTAGGAACGGTGACCTTTTTCTTGTCTAAAACTCAGTATTCCAATCCTTGTTTTTTTTCCCCATTTTTCTCCTTCAACTTTCTTGGTGAAGGTATGGAGAAGAACCAACACCTTAAACATATTGCAACCAGATCCATGACTATCACAGCCAAAATGAACCAAAATGGATTAAAACACCCTCTGCCATGCACTTTTTTTTTATTATTATTAATTTTTAGGTCAAACTCTGTCTAAAAGTTTTTTGTTTTTTTTTTTCCCTCCAGTTCCTTTCTTTCCTGCCATGGTGTGGAACTGAGCCAGTTGAGCCAGCCACAGTATAAAAGTAGCCATCCTTGTTTACCCCTCAGTTAAACTGCAGCAGAAGCCAGTTTCGTTATGGAAGTCTAAGGTCTGCCCACAATAGGCTCTCTTTTGCCCCTGGGCTGGTTTAAGAACCTCTCTTTTAAATAGAAGTCGCTGACCTGGGAGTTTGTAGTTTTTAAGTTTTGACTTTATCACTGGGAGCTTATTCCCCCCACAAATTATGTTCAAGTATGATTTAAAGGGTGTGGATACTTACATTAGTTGGGTGCTTTTTTTGTAAGTGACAATTTTTACTAAGAATTATCTTTAAGTAAAGCTGCTGTTAATACTAAACATCTGTATAACCAAATCACCACACAGATACTGTTTTTATTTAGTTAACATAGAACACAATGCTAGGCAATAGTTACTCCTTCCTAAACCTCCAAGCCCTCATTGTTGAATAACATTTAGATTTCCCACATTATACTTGCTTTTAGTGATATCTTAGGTCTGGTTCATCCTCCAAGATCTCCCCTCCATCTCCGTCTACAAGCTCTCCTTGCTCTTTTTCCTCCAACTCATTTCCTGCCCTCTAGCTCCTCCCCTCTTCCCTTTCCTCTGGCTCCTCCCTATGCACAACATTGGGGCTAGTTTTTTTTTTTTGTTTGTTTGTTTGTTTGTTTGTTTTTGGCCTGTTTGCACATAGTTGAGACAGGATGCTGAGAATAAGTATCACAATGCAATATTCAGATTGAAAACAGAGAGTTGGGGGAGAAATCAGCACTTGAATGAAAAAGAGTAAGGTGTGTACATTTCAAAAGAACATTATACCAACAGGTGGCCTTGACATGTGACTTTCATATTGTCAGAGATTCCAATATTATTTATTAAATGCACAGATATGTCCTCATTCAGTGAATTACTTACTTGTAAAATGCTCCCTGACCAAGGCAACTCTTTGAAAAAAAAAAGTATTTAATTGGGACCCTGCTTATATTTTTACAGAGACCATCAACAAGCAGTCTACCTGCTGTAATCCATTAGCAGAACTGACAGCTTTTCATATTGAACCACAAGTGGCAGAGAGAGATATAGACAGAGCAAGAGAGAGAAAGAGCTGGAGATGGAGAAGGACAGAAACAAAGATAAAAAATTGAAAGAGACCAAGAGACAGAGTATCCATTCTGTTTGGTTACTTTCATGGGCATATCACCTGCCAAGCACACCCTCCTATAATATAACTACAAAAGGAATTATGTGTTTTTAATAATATTTTACTTTAATTTTTATTAATTGAACTTTATTCAGTTTTTATCCCTTCTAAACCCCTTCCCTTTCCCCTCTCAAACCCACTATAACTCCCCCTGTCCATGCATGACCCTCCTCAAGTCCACAGATAGGGGAGGTCTTCCTCTCTTTCCTTCTGATTCTACTCTGTTGGATCTCATCAGGAGTGGCTCTACTGTCTTCTTCTGTGGCCAGGTAAGGCTGCTCCCAGATTAGGGTGAGGATTTCAAAGAGCAGGCCAATCAGGCCATGTCAGAGTCAATCCCTCTTCCCATTACTATGAAACTCACATGGACATTGAACTGCCATGGGCTACATCTGTGCAATTTTAGTCAGAGTCCTCCCTCTTGATAAGTTTCCTTAGGTGTACAGATTTTAGTAGGTTTATTGTATACTATATGTCTACATGAGTGGGTATATACCATGTGTGTCTTCTGGGAGAGCTCACTCAGGATGATCCTTTCCTAGTTTTACCTTTTACATGCAAATTACATGACCCCAAAAATTATACCAGGGAACTCCTTCACCTTCAGCAAAGTGCCTAGATAGCAAATTAATTTAAAAAAAAAAAAAAAAAAAAACAGTAGCCCTTCTGTATAAGAAAGACAAAAGGTTTGAGAAAGAAATTTGGGAAAAAAAGAAACAATATTATCTAATAAGGCCATACCTCCAAACCTTAAGGAGACATATCCTCGCTGGAACTAAATATGTAAATACATGTGCTCCAAGTGGATATTGCAACTCAAATTACCTGGAAGTAAAAGAAGTTGGAGGGACTTCTAGTCTAAAAGAACATAGTTATACTGAAATTTTGTCATTCAATACAATGTTTAAAGACCAAATTACTTCCAAGGTCCAAAGAAAAGGACTGACAATCTCCTTTGGGGAAAATGAGGAATATTTCCATAATGGAGTATTATGGTAAGAAATCATATAAGAAAATCAGTATTATGGTAACTATCAGATAAGAAAATGACATCATGATATTTTCATACTAATGGATGGAACTAGGAAATATCATGCTGGGTGAAGTAACTACAATGCATAAAAACAACTATGGTATGTGTTCACTTATTAGGAAGTCTCCTAATAGTGGGGGATAAAGTTCCAAAAGGGCATCTATTGTGACCAAACTATTGTACTAGGGGGATTGAGTGGCAGTTAAATTAGTTGTTGGGAGAGGGCATCCTACGGAAATTGTCAAGCAACCCAGTCTGTTGTAATTAAAATATGTTGCTCTCTGCCTGCAACTGATAGATCAGTGCCATGTTCTTGGGTCCACAGAAATGCTTCCTTCTGCATGAAATGGGATTATATATAGAGACCCATATTCTGATATTATTCAGAGAGAGACCTTAAAACTTCCATCTCTAAATGGGATTTCTCTATGAAATTCAACATCCTCACAGAGCTCTGGGAAGCCTGCAGGATAGGAGGCATGAAGAGTGTCATGAGTAGAGGGAATTAAGACACAAGGATAACAGTGTCCTGAGAATCAGGCCACAGAGAAAGATTATGCAACCAGACTTGATGAGACCTGATTTAGGGACAGATAGAAGGGGGCGGAAGACCTCCCCAATCAGGAAACTATAGAAAGTCATTGGTTTAGAAGAAGGAGGGTGGGTGCAATGGAAGGAGAAGATAGAGTGGGCAGTAGAGGGAATACAAAGTGAACAAATCATAATAAATGAATGCATAAGAAAAACTGTGATCAAGGTGATGAAATATAGAGCTCTTCAGGACTGATGGATTCTTCATTGGGGTGGTAGCAGGGTGAGGTAAGGATTAACTCATGTTTTTTAAGAGATTTTCATGGAGACTAATGATATTCCAATGAGTATATGAACAACACACAATTCAATTGATGTATTTTTTCTTTTTTTACATTTTATTTATTTATTTTTATTATTAGTTACATTTCATTAACTCTGTATCCCAGCTGTATCCTGATCTCTCATTCTCTCCCAATCTCTCCCTCCCTCCCTTCCCGCCCTCCCTCCCTCCCTCCCTCCCTCCCTTCCCTCCCTCCTTCCCTCATTTCCTCTCTTCTTCCCTCCCTTCCTCATCTCCTCTGTAACCCTTTCCAAGTCCACTTGGGGAAGACCTCCTTTCCTTTCTTCTGAACTGTTTTATCAGGTATCTTCAGGACTGGCTGCAAAGTCCTCCTCTGTGGCCTAGCAAGACTAGGCCCCCTTGGGGGGTGGGGACATCAAAGAGCCTGCCATTGAGTTCCTGTCAAATATAGTCCCTGTTCCCTTACTATGGAAACCAATTGGTTACTGAGCTACCATGGGCTACATCCGAGCAGAGGTTCTAGGTTATAACCATACATGTTCTTTGGTGGAGTGTCCATCTCAGAAAAGACCCCTGTGCCCAGATATATTTGGTCCTTGTGGAGCTCCTATCCTTTCCACATCATACTAACTCCCCCTTCTTTCAGATGAATCCCTGCACTCTGCCAAAGGTTTGGTTATGAGCCTCAGTATCTGCTTTGATACACTGCTAGGTAGAGTCAGAGGCCCTTTGTGGTAGGCTCCTGTCCTGTTACTTGTTTTCTCTTATGTCCAATGCACATCCCATTTGTCTTTCTAAGTGAGGATTGATAATCTTATTGCGGGTCCTCTTTCTTGTTTATCTTCTTTAGGTGTATAGATTTCATTATGTTTACCATATCTTATAGGTTTATATGAGTGAGCATATACTATGTGTGTCTTTCTCCTTCTGGGATACCTCACTCAGAATTATCGTTTTTAGATCCCACCATTTGCCTGCAAATTTCATGATTTCCTCATTTTTGATTGCTGAGTAGTATTCCATTGTGTAAAAATAAATACCACAATTTCTGTATCCATTCCTCTGATGATGGACATCTGGGTTGTTTCCAGGTTCTGGCTATTATAAATAAAACTGCTACAAACACTTTTGAGCAAATGTCCTTATTGTGTACTTGAGCAAATTCTGGGTATATGCCTAAGAGTGGTATAGCTGGGTCTGTGGGAAGCACTGTTCCCAATTGTCTGAGAAAGTTCCAGATAGACTTCCAAAGTGGTTGTACCAGTTTACATTCCCAACAGTAATGGAGGAGGGTTCCACTTTCTCCAAAACCTCTCCAGCATGTGTTGTCCTTTGAGTGCTTTATTTTAGCCATTTTAATTGGTGTAAGGTAAAATATCAGGGTAGTTTTGATTTGAATCTCTCTGATGGCTAAGAATGATGAGCATCTCTTTGAGTGTTTCTCTGCCATTCTATATTCCTCTACCGAGAATTCTCTATTTATCTCTGTACCCCATTTTTTAATTGGATTCCTTGATTTATTGCTTTTTAACTTCTTTAGTTCTTTTTATATGCTTAAAATCAGCCCTTTGTCAGATATAGGGTTGTGGAAGATCCTTTTCCAGTCTATAGGTTGTCATTTTGTTCTGAAAACAGAAACTTTTGCTTTACAGAAGATTTTCAGTTTTATGAGGTCCCATTTATTGATTGTTGCTCTTAGACCCTGTGCTGTTGAGGTTCTGTTCAGGAAGTTGTCTCCTGTGCTGATGAGTTCTAGTATCTCCCCAATTCTTCTTCTAACCGATTTAAACTATCTTGTTTTATATTGAGGTCTTTGATACACTTGGACTTTGGTTTTGTCCACAGTGATGAATATCAATCTATTTTAATTTTTCTTCATGGAGACATCCAGATGAACCAGCCCCATTTGTTGAAGATGCTGTCTTTTTTCCATTGAATGGTTTTGGCTTTTTTTTGTCAAAAATCAAATATTCATAGGTATGTGGGCTTATTTCTGGGTGTTCTATTCAGATTCATTGGTCCTCCTTTGTGTTTCTTTGCCAATACCATGCAGCTTTTATTACTATTGCTCTGTAGTACTACTATACCCTGAAAAGCTTTCTATCAACATAGATGGAGAAAACAAAACATTCTAGGCTAAAACTAAATTTATGCAATATCTACACAGCAAACCAGCCCTACAGAAAATACTAGAAGGAAAACTCCAATCCAATGAAAATAACTTCACCCAAGAAAATATAGGATACAGATAATATCCCAATGACAATTAAAGAAAACTAGCAATGGAACACAGTATGACCACCAAGTCCTCAATAAAAGGAACTAACGTTCATTGGTCACTATTATCTATCAACATCAATGGATTCAACTCTCCAATAAAAATACACAGACTAACAAAATTGGTGCGGAATCAGGATCCAATATCTCCTGCACCCAAGAAAAAACCCTCTGCCACAAAGACAAACACTACAGAGTAAAGGGATGGAAAAGTGTCTTTCAGGCAAATGGACCTAGAAAACAAGCTGGGGGAGATATCCTAATATTTAATAAAATAGACTTTCAATCAAAATTAATCAAAAAAGATGTGAAGAGGCATATCATTCTCATCAAAGGCAAAATCCACCAAGAGGATATCACAATTCTGAACATCTATGGCCCAAATACAAGTGAACATACATCCATAAAGGAAAAATTATTAAAACTCAAATCACAAATCTATCCCAACACCTTAATAGAGGGAGACTTCAACACCCAACTTTCACCAAGGGACAGATCATCTAGACAGAAGCCTGAAAGAAATAAACACACTTACAAACGTTCTAAAGTTCTAAATGAAATGGCCCTAATAGATGTCTACAGAACTTTCCACCCAAACTCAAAAGACTATACCTTCTTTTCAGCAACTCATGGAACCTTCCCCAAAATAGACCATATAGTTGGTCACAAAGCAAGCCTCAACAGATACAAGAGGACTGAGGTAATCCCCTGTATTCCATCTGATGAACATTGACTAAGGCTGCACCTCAACAACAATGGAATTAGAAAAAGCCTATGAGCACATGGAAACTGAACAACTTGCTGCTCAATGACAGCTTGGTTAAGGAAGAAAGAAAAAGGAAATTAAAGACTTCCTAGAATTAAATGAAAATGAAGGTACAACATACCCTAATTTATGAGACACAATGAAAGCAGCATTCAAAGGAAAATTCATAGATATAAGTGCCTTCAAGAAGAAATTTGTGACATCTCATACAAGCAACTTAATGGCCCAACTGAAAGCCCTAAGGAAAAAAAAAAAAGCAGCAAATACACACAAGAGGAGCAGACAGCTGGAAATAATCAAACTCAGGGCTGAAGACAATTAATTAGAAACAAATAAAACTTTTCAAAGAATCAATGAAACCAAAAGCTGGTTCTTTGAGAAAATTAGCAAGATGGAGAAACTATCCAAATCAGCAAAATCAGAAATGAAAAGGGGGACATAACTACAGACACTGAGGAAATCCAAACAATCATTAGATTGTACTACAAAAGCCTATATGCCACAAAACTCTAAAATCTAAAAGAAATGGACAGTTCTCTAAATAGAATCCCTCTACAAAAATTAAGTCAAGATCAGGTAGAAAGATTGAATAGTCCTATATTCCCCAAGGAAATAGAAGCAGTTAAAAACAGTCACCCTTCCAAAAAAGCACGGGGCCAGATGGATTCAGTGCAGAATTCCACCAGATCTACAAAGAAGTGCTAACTCCAATTCTCTCAAAACTATTCCATGCCACAGACCGGGCCAGTCGGGCTCCAGGTGTCCGAGCGAGAACAAGGCTTTGGACCGGAAGACAGGGTTTCCTCGATGAATTGACAGACTGAGACACCTTGATGCTTTTGACTCTGCTGAACTTTACTGAAATCAAGCTAGTATTTTTATAATGATTTCACAAAATGCACCTTAAAAATGGCATACTTCCCAGAACATTTAGTCTTTTACCAAGAATACACAGTTTACATTTTAACTCAAAATGTAGTCAAACATAAAGCAGTGCCCACAAGAAATCTTGGCCTAAAAACTTTTTGATCAGAGCAAACAAAGAAAAAGAAACTTCAAATGTAGTTTCATTATTGCTAACCAGTGAAGAGGAAAGTCAGTAGCTAAGTCAGATACCTGTCAAAATCTTTCTCTATATCAAAATCCAATTACACCTTTGTTAACCATCCTCACATATGTCCTGCCTAAGATTTATAATCTTCCTTAGAAACAAGGCACTGAAGGGAGGGGAAACTCCTTCCAGCTGCACCTCTCATGCTATTATTTTTTAAGAAGGAGACTATTATTTTTTCACAATTCTTAATGCCTATTAATACTAAATCTAATTCATTATTTTTCTTAAACTTATTTCTTTTACATTTTATTTTTATTAAAGATTTTAATAATCTAATAATAATATTTTTTTATAAACTTAGTTGGGCTGTTTCAGGAGTCACACAGAAAGATCAATGAATTCATTAATCCAGCCTCAGAGCCACAACTGAAAAAGCGTAGAAATCTGAGAATACATCTCTTTTCCAAGTTGGATGAGACTGCCAGGGACCTTCCAGGGAGCAAATTTCTAAAGAAAGCATGTCTCCCACCCTGTAGCATATGCTACAATGGCGACACTGGCATGGGTGCGACAATTCCACAAATTAGAAACAGAAGGAACATTACCAAAATCATTCTATGAAGCCACATTCACCTTGATACCTAAACCACACAGACCCAACAACAACAACAACAACAACAAAAAAAAAAAAACAGAACTTCAGACTTATCTCTCTTATGAAACCTGAGGCAAATATACTCAATTAAATTCTTGAAAAATGTAGCCAAGAATACATCTAAGATATCATCCACTATGACGAAGCAGGATTCATCCCAGGCATGCAAGGGTGGTTCATCATATGGAAATCAATCAATGTAATCCACCACATAAACAAACTGAATGACAAAAACCACATGATCATCTCCTTAGATGCCAAAAAAGCATTTGACAAAGTCCAACACCCATTCATGTTTAAAGTCTTGGAGAGATCAGGGATAAAAGGCACATAGCTAAACATAGTAAAGGCAATATACAGCCAGCCTATAGCCAACATCTTACTCAATGGAGAGAAACTTAAATAAATCCAACTGAAAATCAGGGACAAGACAAGGCTGCCCACTCTCTCCATATCTCTTCAACATAGTACTTGAAGTCCTAGCTAAAGCAATAAGACAACTAAAGGAGATCAAGGGAATATAAATCAGAAAGGAAGAGGTCAAAGTGTCACCATTCACAGATGGTATGATATACATGAGTGACCCCCAAAATTTAACCAGAGAACTCCTTCAGTGGACAAACACCTTCAGCAAAGTGGCAGGATACAAAATCAACTCAAAAAATCAGAAGCCCTCCTTTGTATCAAAAACAAAAGGGCCAAGAATGAAATCAGGGAAACAACACACTTCATAATAGCCACTAATAATATAAAGTATCTTGGGCTGACTCTATCCAAGCAAGTGAAAGACCTGTTTGAAAAAAACAAAACAAACAAACAAACAAACAAACAACAAAAAAAAATAAAAGAAAAAACCAAAAAAAAATCTTTCAGTCTCTGAATAATTGATGTATTTTAAAGAAAAAAATTAGTGAGACACATGGGTAGTTCTTTGTACCTGGGAGCAATGGAAAAGGAGTGTAATGTATAGTAAATGAAATTCCCTCAAAAGCAATAAAAAATATGTTGACAACTTTAATAATGGCATTAAGTTGGAAAAAAAAATTCTGCTAAAAATGACAGTTTGCCTTTGTAAGGTATGCTTTCCAGGAACTAATGTAGCAAGAATCTTAGCAATGAACTAGTGGTTACCCAGCTACCTCAGACATTATGAGCTCAGGTTGCACCTCTGTTCATGTCCTGACATGAACATTACTTTTAGAGGGTTTGTCTGGAGGACAAGAGCAAGTAACACAGCTACTCTTGTATCCTAGGCAAATTACACTGACATACTTATATGACCTGAAGGAACATTTTTACGTGGAAACCCCAGGACAAGTAGGGTTCCTCACTGACCACTGAGTAGGACACAGCTGCCAATTAAGCCAGGTCAACCAAGACAACCCTGGTCATATTCTGTTGGCAAAACAAATGTGGGAAAAAGTTTATTGTCCTGCAGTTCTCTTTTTACACTCACTGCTCTTTCTCTGTTTCAGCCAAACCAATCCCAGGAATTGTCTGGTTTCATTTTCTTTTCCTGCTCTTAAAGACTCAACATGCTAAGGATTCCTAGACCCTGCCAGCCTATTATATCAATAAGAATGTGAATGTATATTTAGTGAGGTCACCATAATTGCTCAGTTCTAAATCACAACCTAGGAAATTTTAGATCCAAGACCACAGTAGGAGACCACCTTGCCATTCGTACTTTACCCTTAACCCCACACCACTTTGTAGCTTCCCTACTTAGGAAGCTGTCCAATTAAATAAAGTAAGATTAAAGTCTCATTCCAAACTGTGAAAGAAGCAAATAGGATTTATAAAGGTTTAGGATCTGGATAAATGGATGAGATAAAGACTAGTTGGGTTTCACAAGAAAATGTCACATGTGCAAAGGATCAGAGATACTGGACACTGAGGAAAGTTTGTTTACTGATTTCCATTGAAATCTCAACATTTTTTCTCAGGTTCTGATTGGCTGAGAGGGAGAACGATGTCATGAAACAGGTGAAAGCCAGTAGGAGTTTTAGGGACCAATTATTAAAAGGGCCAAGTAGAAAGCCTGCTTCAAAGAAAGGCTGAACAGTCATACATGCCTCAAATTGGGCAGCTGAAAGCACACAACCAGATGTCAGTTCCTGTGTCTAAGACTCTTAGTTAAGGAAAATGGTCACATATTTCTTTTAAGTCTTCATTAATAATTTCAGATGGCCTTGACATGTGACTTTCATATTTTCACAGATTTCATTATTATTCATTAAATGCATACATATGTCCTCACTCAGTGAATTACTTCCTGTGAAAATGCTCCTTGACAAAGGCAAATATTTAAATAAAAAGCGTTAAATTGGGGCCTTGCTTATAATTTTACAGAGAGGATCCAGGTTGTCATGTCAGCCATCAGACATCTTATTGTTGTCCTTCAGCAGAACTGAGAGCTTTTTCATACTAAACCAAAAGCAGCAGGCAGAGAGAAGGACACTGAGAAAGACAGAGAGAGTAAGTGCTAGAGAGTAGTATTCAGAAATAGAGAGATCTAGACCGACAGAAATAAAGATTTAAAGTGATAAAGACGAAGAGACAGATACTCGACTTTGTCAGGTCACTTTCATTGACATAACAGACTCAAAGCACACCCTCCTACAGTATAACTCAAATAGGAATTTTATTATCTAACAACACCTCCTAACCATTCCCAGACATTTCTTTACCAGAGATGCCACATATAAATAGATGAGCTTCAAAATGACACTGCAATTCAAATCATCAGGAAGTGGAAAAAGATGGAGGTCCTCTTAGGCTAAAAGAATATAGTTATCCTGAGAGGTTTTCATTCAATACAATGATTAAAGTTGTAGCAACATCCAAGGAATAATTAACAGGAATGACAATCTCCATTAAAGAAAGTGTGGAATATTTCCATAACGGACTACTTTTCAGCTAAGAAAATGACATGATATTTTTATGCAAATGGATGGAACCAGGAAAAATCAACCTGGGTGTAGTAACTAAAATGCAGAGAGAAATTTATGGTATATAGTCACTTATTAGGTGGTCTCCTAATATTGAGTGTTAAAGTACCAATAGTCAATCTATTGTAAAGAAACCAGTGTTCCTCTAAGGGGAATGGGTGACAGTTAATTGAGGTTTTTGGCCAGGGCTCCTAAGTACATTCAAGCAACACAGGCTATTTTTTTTTAACCTATGTTGCTCTCTGCCCTCAACTTGATAGATCAGTGCCATGATCTTATACCCACATAGATCCTTCCTTCATCATCACCCGGGATTGCATACAGATACCCACAGTCAGATATTATGCAGACAGAGACATTAAAACACCCAGATCTAAATTGGATTTCCCTATGAATTTTTTCCTTCCCTGCGAGCTCTGGCAAACCTGCAGTAGAGGAGGCAGGAAGAGTGTCATAAGTAGAGGCAGTTCAGGACACAAGGAGAACAATACCCTGAGAATCAGGCCACAGAGGAAGATGATACAGGGAGCTTTGATGAGACCTGATAAGCTAGGCTCAGATAGAAGGTTGAAGAGGGCCTCCCCTATAAGGGAATTAGAGAATGGGAGTAGTGGTAGATTAAGGAGAGTGCGTTGGACCGGAATGGTAAGTGAGAGTAGGCAGCAGCAGAATGGATACAAAATGAAAAAATCTTAATAAACACATTAGAAAAACTGTGATTAAGCTGATGAAGTATAGAGCTCTGGGAGCAATGGAAAAGGTGTGTGATGTATATTATATGATATTTCCACATAGTCCATAAAACTAATATGTCAGCAACTTTTACAATTACTTTTAACATGGAGAAAAGATTCCGCTAAAGGACAGCAGAGTTTGACTTTGGAAGGCATGCTTCCAGGAACTTACTATTTAGCAGAGAATACTAGCCATGGACTAGTGGTCACACAGCTACCTCAGACACCAAGAGCTCAGGTGGCACTCTAAAAAAGCAGTCCTGGCACTAAAACTAAACTTAGAGGTTTTGTCTAAAGAACCACAGCAGGAAACACAGCAGTTCTTGTGATCTAGGCATATAACAGCTACTCATTTCTCTATCCTGAAGGCCAAGTTCTAACTGTAAGCCCCAGGACCAGGAGGATTACTCACTGACCACTGAGTAGGACACAGCTGCTGAACTGGACAGGGCAATCAAGGAAACCCTCTCATACAGGATTGCCAAACAAGGTTGTACAGCCTCAGCTGTCAAAATGTTTATTGCCCCTCAGTTCTTCTCTTACACTCACATACCTTTTTGTTTCAGCCAAAAGAATCCCAGAAATTGTTTTTCCCTCCTCGTAAAGACTCAATATCCCAGGAAATCCTAGGCCCTGCCAGCTTATATTATCAATAATAAAGTGAAGGTGCATTTATTGAGTACAGGAGTAACTGCTCAGTTCAAAGTCACAACCTAGGGAATTTCAGATCCAAGACTACAGTAGGAGACTACCTTGTCATTCAGTACATTCCCTTTAATCTTACATCACATTGAAGCTATCCTACTTAGGAAGATGTTCAGTTAAATAAACATTAAAGTTTCATTTCCTACCTGAGTTTGTCACAGAGGTAATCAGTAGTAAAGGTGTGTCTCCAGGATAAAGGGATGAGAGAAAGGCTTTTTGGGTTTCACAAGAAAAAAGTCACATGTTCACAGGATCAGAGATACTGGAAACTGAGGAAAGTTTCCATCTCCATGGAAACCTCAAGATTCCTCAGGTGCTGATTAGCTGAGAGGTTAAATTTAGAGCCAGTAAGTGTTTCAGTAGCAAGTTATTAAAAGGATCAAGTGACAGCCTGCTTGAGAGAAGAGCTGACCAGCCCTACATGTCTTAATCTGGGCAGCTGAAAGCACACAACCCAGAAATGAGAGTTCATGTTTCCAAGACTCTTACTTAAGAAAAAGTGTCACATATTTCTTTTAAGTGATCATTAATAAAATCACATGTCCTTTACATGTGACTTTTACTTCATCACAGATTCCACTATTATTAGTTAAATGCACAGATATGTCCTCAGTCATTGAATTACTTACTGGAAAAAATGTTCCCTGACCAAGGCAACTCTTTGTACAAAAAGCATCAATTTGGACCTTGCTTATATTTTTACAGAGACCATCCTGGATGTCACATCTGCAAGCAGTCTTCTTTTTGTAGTCCTTCAGCAGAACTGAGAGCTTTTCCTACTTAACCATAAGTGGAAATGAAGAGAGCGGGAGTCTGACAGAGAAAGAGACAGAAAGAGGTAGAGAGAAAGATTCAAAAATAGAGAAACAGACACTGACAGAAACAAAGATATGAACTGACACAGACCAAAAGACAGAGACTCCATTTTGTCTGGTCATTTTCATTGGCATATCAACCTCCAAGCACTAAGTCCTATAATATAACCTCAATAGGAAATATATTATCTAACAGGGCCAGGCATCCTAAAACTTCCCAGACTATTCCTCACTAGTGATTCCACATGTAAATAGATAAGCCTCAAGGAAACATTGCAATTCAAGTTACTAGGAAGTGGAAGAAGATGGAGAGACTTCTAGGCTAAAAGAAGATAGTTATCCTGATAGTTTGGCATTCAATACAATGATTAAACTCCCAACAACATCCAAGGACTAAAGAATAGAACTGACAATCTCCTTTGGGGAAAATGTGGGATATTTTCAGAAAGGAGTATTATTCAGCTAAGAAAATGACATCATGATGTTTTTAGGCAAATCGATGTAACCAGGAAAAATCAACCTGTGTGAAATAACTAAAATGTAAATTGCAGAAAGCAAAATATTTTATATATTAACTTATTATTTGTTCTCCTAATAGTGACAGATAAAATTACAATAGGCCATGTATTTTGATCAAACTGTCTTCGAGTAGGGTGATTGGGTGGCAGTTAATTGAGTAGGTGCCAGGGCATCCTACAGAAAATTTGAAGCTACCCAAGGTGTTTTTATTAAAATGTGTCACTGTCTGCCCTCAAATGTTAGATCAGTGTCATGTTTTTGTATACACAGAGATGCTTTCTTGTGCATCAAATGGGATTGCATACAGAGATCCACAGTCTCATATTATGAAGAGAGAGAGACCTTAAAGTACCCATCCCTAAATGGGATTTCATTATGAAATTCTCTCTCCCATTAGAGCTCTGGGAAGCCTGCAGGAGAATAGGCATGAAGACTGTCATAAGTACAGGGAATTGAGGAGACAAGAAGAACAGTGCCCTGAGAATAAGGACACAGAAGAAGATAATGCATCCATCCTTGACAAGACCTGATGAGCTAGGGTCAGATAGAAGGGGGAATATGCCCTCCCCTACCAAGGAACTAGAGAAATGGCATAGGGATAGAAGATGGATGCTGTGTAGGACTGGAATGAGAAGAGGCAGGGAGCTGCAGAGGAGATACAAAGTGATCAAATAGTAATAAATAAATACATAAGAAAAACTGATCAAAGTGATGAAGTATAGAGCTCTTCAGGATTGATGGGTTCTTCTTGGGGTTGGGGCCAGGGTATGGTAAAATGAATTCAGTTTCCTTTCAGGGACTTGGCACTGAGACTCTGATCATGTTCCAATGAGTATATGAACCACACATACTTAAACTGATATATTAAAAAATAAATTTAGCATGACACATGGTAGGAATTTGAACCTGGAAGCAATGGAAAAGTGGTGTAAGGTATACTATATGAAATTTCATGTAATCAGAAGATAATATGTTGACAAATTTTACAATGACTTAGCATGGAGAAAAGATTCTGCTAAAGGAAGGCAGAGTTTGACTTTGTCAAGATGCTTTACAGAAACACATTATGTAGCAGAGATTCCTAGCCATGAACTACTGGTTACCCAGCTACCTCAAAACACATGTGCTCATGTGGCACCTCTGAACAAGTAGTCTAAGCACTAATAGTACATTGAGAGATTTAGTCTGGAGGACCACAGTAGGAAACACAGCTGCTTTTGTGTCCTTGGAATATAACACTGACCCATTTCACTGTCCTGAATGTGCCAGTTTTAAATGTAAACATCAGGACTAGGAGGGTTCCTCACTGACAACTGTTTAGGACATAGCTGCAGATCCAGTCATATCATCCAAGGCAACCCTAGTCATAGAGGGTTGGTAACACTAATGTGGAACAGAACCAGCTGTCAAATAGTTTATTGTCCCTCAGTTCTCCTTTTACACTCACAGGTTTTCTGTTTCATCCAAATCAGTCCCAGGAATTTTCTGGATTTTTAAGGAGTCTGATAATTCAAATTCTGCCTCCTGGCCTTGGCAGATGCAGGTCTCATCTAAGTTCCATGTCTCAGAGTCTGTCCTTGGTGGTCTCTGCATGTGGAGTGTTCTGAGCCAGAGAAGTAGATAGCAAGCTTCCTGCAATGGTGGGAACCAGACAGCAATCTTTGTGGTACTGTTGGTATAACATTCTTTTGAAATGTATACATTTTACCCTTGTTCGTTCAAATGCAGATTTCTCTTCCCACTCTCTGAAGTCAATCCAGATATTGCATTGTGATACTTATTCTAAGCATCCTGTCTCAACTGTATGTAAACAGGCCAAAATAAAACAACTAGCCCCAATGTTGTGCAAAGGGAGGAGCCAGAGAACAGAAAAGAGGGGAGGAGCTAGAGGGCAGGAAATGAGTTGGAGGAGAAAGGGCAAGGAGAGCTTGGAGGGGGAGCTGGTGGAGAGATCTTGGAGGATATGGAACATGAACCAGACCTAAGATAACACTAAAAAGCAAGTATAATGTGGGAAATCTAAATGTTAGGAAATTATGAGGGCTTGGAGGTTTAGGATGGAGTAAATACTGCCCAGCATTGTGTTCTAGGTTCACTAAATAAACCCAGTCTCTGTGTGGTGATTTGAGTATACAGCTGTGTAGGACTAACAGCAGCATTACCAGAAGATAAATCAATGGTAAATATTAATAATCACCTACAATATGTAATCTTGAGTGAATTACATATTGGATGCCTTGCCAAGTAGCACAGATGTTTGGCTACTGTGAAGTAAATTTTGCAACCCTTTGCTTTATAAGTGTTGTTTGCACATTCAGTCAACTGAGACTTGATCAGGAATCTGTCTTGTCTCCATTCTTCATGTCTCTGTTCCCCCATTTCCATCCCCTCTTCCAGGTGGACCCTATTTGACTAGCCCACAGTACAGGTCTGTTGGCACCCGAACAAGGGACCTTGAAAATGAGGGGCAACATGAGAAAGGCTGGTTTTTGGTGCTCTAGATGCCTGTGAAAAAAAGTGAGTCCTGACAGCTGCCCATTGCATGGAGGAAGACAAGGTAGGCATTCAGAGAAATCATGTGGCAGAGAAATAGCAGGGAGATGTTAGTGAGGACTTTAAAGTCAATGCTAATAAAACTAAGGAATTGGGAGAAACCCCCTTATCCCCTTAGTTTGTAAATGAAGTTTGTCCCTGGTTCCCAGGGAAAGGTACCATCAATCTGTTAACTTGGAAAAAGGAATCTTACAGGCTAAGGAGTTACTTGGGGAAATTAGAGCAGCCAAACAGACAGAAAAAAAAGTACTTCCAAAGTTACTTCAGATGTTCATAAAGGAGCTCAAACAGATTTGTGCAATTTGAGAGCAGAAAATAATTTAGGAGCTAGATAGTGAAGATGAAATGAAGTCAGAAGAAAAAAAAAACTGCCAAGTCTCATAATTCAGACTGGCCTCCTTCTCCCTCTGCCCCCATGGCTTTCCCTGCAATATGTGCAGGAGATAGGGGACCACTGTAGGAGGATCTTACTGTTCTCTGAGACAAAGTCCAATTAGAAAGGGAACAAGTTCACATATTAAGGGAATTAGAGAAATTAAAATTACAAAATAATAATAAAATAATTGTAATAATTAATAATAATAAATTGGATTTATTATTTATTATTTATTTATTATTTATTATGTTTGCACTGGCAAATTTTAATGTCTGATATTGAATTTTTAAAATTATAAATGTGCTTTATGATTTCACTCCTAAAAATGATGCTTTGTTTTAATATTACAAAAACACGTTTTTAAAAAAAATATTTAATTGTTTAAAAAACAGGTAACTGCAGTTGTTTTTTGTCTTTGTCTCTGTTTCTTTGTTTTTGTCTGCTGGCTTCTGTTTTGGTTTCTGGTTTTGGTTTACTTGCAAGGTCTGGGAAACTTTGAGAGTTTCCAATCTGGTCAATGGAATCTGGAGGATGTTCCAATTCCCAGGAAAGAGTCCCCTAAAGGTTCTTTTCGGACCAGAGAGAGGGTCTCTGGCACCCTATTTTGTGTGGTAATAGGGCTGCTGTTGCCCGCTCTTCATCTGGAAGCTATGGAAAGGACCATGAGGGCTCTCTTCCTTCTGGAATCTATGTGTATGCGGAGGATCCATGAGAGGGTCCACTCTTGGAATCTGGGGAACTTGTGTTCTTTAGGGGCTGGTCAAGTCCTGGTATTTGGGTTTTCTGTTTACTCCAAGATGACAATGTCAATTTCTACATTCCTTATGTATTTATGTGTGTGTGGGGGGGGGTGTGTGTGTATGTGTGTGTTATCTGTAGATATTTTGGATATTTTTAGACACGAGACAATTTGAATCAACACCTCTGAGTTTGATCCTGGACCATCAGAGTTAAATTCTATAAAACATTTAAAAAATTATCAGGTATTTTAAAATAGTAACCCTTGGGCAGTCTAACAAAGAAGTTAAAACAGTTTCTCAACCTTTTGGGGGAAATAATAAAACCTTGGTATTTATTTCATTAATTTTACACAATAAAACCTAGCCATGCTGTTAAAGCCAAGTAATCAAGAACTGCAGTTATTACAATATATTATGTTAAAAAAAAACCCTATAATATATGTTATTCTTCATTTAAAATGGCTGGAGATACTTCAATACAAAATGTTTGCTGATGTTCTTTTACAGGAAAAAAAAGTAACACAGTTCTATATTAGCCCAGGTTATGCATTGGTATCCATTATATAAAATATATGCCTGGCTGCCAGTACCTAAATACATGATTTAATGTTGTTTCTTTCTGTCTGATAGATTTGGTACAGGCTAAGTTTAGTTCTCTGTTTAATGTTAAATAAAAGTTTCGTCCTTTAATTTTTGGCTATTAAGTTTTAACACAATATGGTAGGATTATTAAGATTTGCTAGCCCTTTTGTAAATTAGGTTTAATTAAAAGTTTGGCTTTGATTTTAGTTTAAAACAACAGAGTTTTAAAGTTATGCTAAAGATTATAGTTGAGTACAAGATTGAGTTTTACTTAGTCTCTTTGTTTAGAATTTTTTTTAAGGTTTATTCTAAAAGGGGTAACCATAAAGTTCGCCTATGTACATTTACCTAAAATTTTGTTCTAAATCATACGTTTAAAAATATGCCTAAATTGAGATTATTATTTTTTTAATTTAAAATGTAATTAAATTTTATTTTTATTTTTTTCTTATCAATTACATTTTATTAAGTCTGTATCCCAGCCTTGTTGCAATCCCTCATTTCCTTCCAGTCCCTCCCTACCTCCCTCATCTCCACCATGCCCCTTTCCAAGTCCACTGATCGGGGGGGACCTCCTCCCCATTCATCTGATCCTGTTTAATCAAGTTTCTTCAGGACTGGTTGCAAAGCCCTCTTCTGTGGCCTAAGAGGACTGCTCCTCCCTTCGGGGGTGGGGAGGCCAAAGAGCCAGTCATTGAGTTCCTCTTAGAAATAGTCCTTGTTCCCCTCACTTTGGGGAACCAATTGGTTATTGAGCTACCACAGGCTACATCTGAATGGAGGTTCTAGGTTATATCCACACATGGTCTTTGGTTCAATGTCAGTCTCAGAAAAGACCCTGTGCCCAGATATATTTGGTCCTTGTGGAGCTCCTATCCTTTCCCCATCAGACTAACTCGCCTTCTTTCTTATGATTCCCTGTACTCTGCCAAAGGTTTGGTCATGAGTCTTTGTTTTGAAAACACTGCTAGTTAGAGTCTTTCAGATGCGCTCAGTAGACTCCTGTCATAAGTTCAATACACATCCCATCTGTCTTTCTAAACGAGGATTGATCATCAATACCCTATGTCTGCTCTCTTGGTTATCTTTTTTAGGTGTATAGATTTCATTATGTTTATCATATCTTATAGATCTATATAAGTGAGTTTATACCATCTTTGTCTTTCTCCTTCTGGGATATTTCACTCAGAATGATCTTTTTAGATCCCACCATTTGCCTGCAAATTTCATGATTTCCTCCTTTTTGATTGCTGAGTAGTATTCTATTGTGTAAAAATACCACAATTTCTGTACCCATTCCTCCATTGATGGACATCTGGGTTGTTTCCAGGTTCTAGCTATTACAAATAAAGCTGCTATAAACATCGTTGAGCAAGTATCCCTTTTGTGTACTTGAGCGAACTTTGGGTATATACCTAGCAGTGGTATAACTGGGTCTTGAGGAAGCACTATTCCTAATTGTCTAATAAAGCGCCAGATAGCTTTCCAGAGTGGTTGTACCAGTTTAAATTCCCACCAGCAGTGGAGGAGGATTCCCCTTTCTCTGCAACCTCTCCAGCATTTGTTGTCACTTCAGTTTTTCATCTTGGCCATTCTCATGGGTGTAAGGTGATATCTCAGGGTGGTTTTAATTTGCATTTCCCTGATGGCTAATGAGGATGAGCATTTCTTTAAGTGTTTTTCTGCCATTCGATATTCCTCTGTCAAGAATTCTCTGTTTATCTCTGTTCCCCATTTTTTTATTGGATTACTTGGTTTGCAGGTTTTCAGCTTCTTTTGTTCTTTGTATATACTGGATATTAGTCCTCTGTCAGATAAAGGGTTAGTGAAGATTCTTTCCCAATCTGTAGGCAGTCATTTTGTTTTGATGATGGTGTCCTTTGTTTTACAGAAACTTTTCAGTTTCATGAGGTCCCATTTATTGATTGTTGCTCTTAGAGCCTGTGCTGTTGGTGTTCTGTTCAGGAAGTTGTCTCCTGTGCCAATAAGTTCGAGGCTGTTCCTCATATTTTTTTCCAATTGATTTAGAGTATCTGGTTTTATGTTGAGGTCCTTGATCCACTTTGATAAATATGGATCTATTTTCATTTTTCTGCATGTAGACATCCAGTTGGTCCAGCACCATTTGCTGAAGATGCTGTCTTTTTTTCCATTGAATGGATTCGGCATCTTTGTCAAATATTGAGTATTCATACGTCTGTAGGTTTATTTCTGGGTCTTCTAATTGGTTCCATTGATCCTCCTTTCTGTTTCTATGCCAATACCATGCAGTTTTTTATTACTGTTGCCCTGTAGAACAGCTTGAGAATAGGGATGGAGATACCACCAGATGATCTGTTGTACAGGATCGTTTTGGAGATTCTGGCTTTTTTGTTTCCCCATATGAAGCTGAGAATCTTTTTGTCAAGGTCTGTAAAAATTGCGTTGGTATTTTGATGGGAATTTCATTGAATCTGTAGATTGCTTTTGACAGGATGTCCATTTTCACAATGTTAATCCTACCAATCCATGAGCAAGAGAGATCTTTTCATCTTCAGATATCTTCTTCGATTTCTTTCTTCAGAGACTTGAAGTTTTTCTCAAACAGATCTTTCACTTGATTGTTTAGAGTCACACCAAAGTACTTTATGTTATTAGTGGCTATTATGAAGGGTATTGTTTCCCTAATTTCTTTCTCAGCCTTTTTGTCTTTGGTATATAGGAAGGCTTCTGATTTTTTTGAGTTGATTTTGTATCCTGCCACTTTGCTGAAGGTGTTTATATACTGAAGGAGTTCTCTGGTTGAATTTTTTGGGTCGCTCATGTATACTATCATATCATCTGCAAATAGTGACACTTTGATCTCTTCCTTTCCAATTTTTATCCCCTTGATCTCCTTTAGTTGTCTTATTGTTCTGGCTAGGACTTCAAGTACTATATTGAAGAGATATGGGGACAATGGGCAGCCTTATCTTGTCCCTGATTTCAGTGGGATTGATTTAAGTTTCTCTCCATTGAGTGTGATGTTAGCTATAGGCTTGCTGTATATTGCCTTTACTATGTTTAGCTATGTGCCTTGTATCCCTGATCTCTCCAAGACTTTAAACATGAATGGGTTGGACTTTGTCAAATGCTTTTTTGGCATCTAAGGAGATGATCATGTCGTTTTTGTCCCTCAGTTTGTTTATGTAGTGGATTACATGGATGGATTTCTAAATGTTGAACCACCCTTGCATGCCTGGGATGAAGCCTACTTGGTCATGGTGGATTATATCTTTGATATGTTCCTGAATTCAGTTTGCAAGTATTTTATTGAGTATTTTTGCATCAATGTTCATAAGAGAGATAGGCCTGAAGTTCTCTTTTTTTGTTGGGTCTTTGTGTGGTTTAGGTATCAAGGTGACTGTGGCTTCATGGAATGAGTTTGGTAGTGTTCCTTCTGTTTCTATTTCGTGGAATAGCTTGAGGAGAATTGGAGTTAGCACTTCTTTGAAGGTCTTGCAGAATTCTGTGCTGAAGCCATCTGGTCCAGGGCTTTTTTTGGAGGGGAGACTCTTAATGACTGCTTCAATTTCCTTGGGAGATATAGGGCTATTCAGTCTTTCTACCTTATCTTGACTTAGTTTTGGTAGATGGAATCTTTCAAGAAAACTATCCATTTCATTTAGATTTTCAAATTCTGTGGCATATAGCCTTTTGTAGTATGACCTAATAATTGTTTGGATTTCCTCAGTGTCTGTGGTTATGTCCACATTTTCATTTCTGATTTTGCTGATCTGGATAGTTTCTCTGTGCTTTTTACTTAGTTTGGCTAAAGGTTTTTCTATCTTGTTGATTTTCTCAAAGAACCAGCTTTTTGTTTCAATGATTCTTTGCATAGTTTTATTTGTTTCTAATTGATTGATTTCAGCCCTTAGTTTGATTATTTCAAGCTGTCTGCTTCTCTTGGGTGTATCTGCTTTTTTTTTCTCGGTTTTTCAGTTGGTCCATTAAGTTGTTTGTATGAGATGTTACGAATTTCTTCTTGCAGGCACTTAATACTATAAATTTTCCTCTGAGCACTGCTTTCAATGTGCCCCATAAATTTGGGTATGTTGTGCCTTCCTTTTCATTGAATTCTAGGAAGTCTTTAATTTCTTTCTTTATTTCTTCCTTAACCTAGCTGTCATTGAGTAGTAAGTTGTTTAGTTTCCATGTGCCTGTCGGCTTTTTTTTGTTTTTGTTGTTGTTGATGTCAAGCGTTAGTCCATGGTGGTCAAATAGTATACAAGGGATTATTTCAATCCTTTTGTATCTGTTGAGGCTTGCTTTGTGACCCACTATATGGTCCATTTTGGAGAGGGTTCCATGTGGTGCTGAAAAGAAGGTGTACTCTTTTGAGTTTGGATGAAAAGATCTGTAGACGTCTATTAGGTCCATTTGATTTAGAGATTCTGTGAGTGCTTTTATTTCCATATTTGGTGTCTGTCTAGTTGATCTGTCCGTTGGTGAGAGTGGAGTGTTGAAGTCTTCCACTATTAAGGTATTAGGATCAATGTATGATTTAAGCTTTAATAATGTTTCATTTACGAATGTTGGTGCTCTTCTATTTTGTGATGTCCCCTTGGTGGATTTTTCCTTTGATGAAAATATAGTGGCCCTCCTTATCTTTTTTTAACAACTTGGGTTGAAAGTCTATTTTATTAGATATTAGGATGGCTACTCCAGCTTGTTTTCTGGAACCATTTGCTTGAAAAACTGTTTCCCAGCACTTTACTCTGAGGTAGTGTTTATCTTTGTTGCATAGGTATGTTTCTTGGATGTAACAGAATGTTGGATCCTGTTTCCTTAACAATTCTTTTAGCCTGTGTCTTTTTATTGGTGATTTGAGTCCATTGATATTGATAGATAATAGTGACTAATGCATGTTAGTTCCTTTTGTAATGGAGTCGGTGATCTAACCCTGTTTCTTTGCTTGTTTTTTTTTCCATTTTTGTTGGGATATTATCTGTATGCCCTGTTTTCTTGGGTGAATTTGTTTTCATTGGATTGGAGTTTTCCTTCTAGTATATTCTGTAAGTTTGGTTTGCTGTGTAGATATTGTGTAAATTTAGTTTTGTCATGGAAAATTTTGTTTTCTCCATGTATGTTGATTGAAAGCTTTGCAGGGTATAGTAGTCTGGGTTGACATTTGTGATCTCTTAGATTCTCCATGATACTTGCCTAGGCCCTGCTGGATTTCATAGTTTCTGATGAGAAGTACAGTGTGATTCTGATAGGTCTACCTTCATATGTTACTTGGTCTTTTTCCCTTGCTGCTTTTAATATCTTTTCTTTGTTCTGTAGATTTAGTGTTTTGACTATGATGTGACGTGATGTGTTTCTTTTCTGGTCTAGTCTATTTGGAGTTCTCTAGGCTCTTATATATTTATGGACATCTCTTTCTTTAAGTTGGGTAAATTTTCTTCTATGATTTTCTTGAAAATATTTTCTGGAACTTTGAGCCTGGAGTCTTCTTTTTCATGAATTCCTATTATTCTTAGGTTTTGTCTTTTCATAGCATCCTTGATTTCTTGGATATTTTGTGATTGGAACTTTTCTGATTATATTTTTTTGAGAGAAGTATCAATTTCTGCAAGTGTGTCTTCAGCTCCAGAGATTCTCTCTTCCATCTCTTGTATTCTGTTGGAGATGCTTTCTTTTGTGGTTCCTGATCTTTTCTCCAAGTTCTCCAGCTCAAGGGTTTTCTCATTTTGTGTTTTCTTTATTGATTCTAATTCTGTTTTCATGCCTTGCACCATTTCTTTCATGTGTTTGAATTTGGATTCCTGTCTCTCTACGATGGCCTCTATTTCTTTTTTCATTTCCTTTTTATATGCCACTAATTTTTCCTCTACTTGTGTATCTATTTGTTTGTCTATGTTTGCCTGTGTTTCTTTAAGGATATTGTCTATTTCTTCTTTCTGTGCCTCCAATTGACTGGTCAGCTCTTTGAAAGACTTGTTCATTTCCTCCTTATGAGCCTCAAATAATTGGGCAAGCATGGCTTTAAAATCATTTTCCTGTGCTTCTGATGAATTGGAGTATCCATCGATTTTGGGGTTCGCTGGTGATGTCATGATGTCCTGATTTATGTTGGAAGTGTTCTTTCGCCTACCCCTGGCCATTGGATTATCTGAAACCTTCCCTGTTTGTTTTTGGATTCTGCAGATCAGACTGGTGCTGTCTCTCTCTGGTGTCTGGAGAGTTCTTCAGGAAGCTGAGCACTCTCAGCATGTGCTGAGGACTAGCTGTACAGGCAGGTCTTTTGGCAGAGATCGTGGTATCTGGGGCTCTCTGCTCTCTGGTTTGGCCCTGCTTCTTTGATGTGCTCCACCAGGTCTGTGCTGCTATCACTGCCAGGTTCTGAGGTCTTGCTGCAGCTTGAGATTTCAGGGTGGTCACTTCAGCAGGGATGGGGTAACCAGGCTCTCTGTTCTCTGGTTTGGCCCTGGTTAGTCTTAAACTGGAGGGCTGTTGTGCCCCGCCAGTTCAGTGCTGCTCGGCCTCCAAGTCCCGCTGTAAATGGAGCCTGGGTTGCTAGTCCTGATGCTTTCTGGGAAGTCCTGGGGTCTCTTCACTGTGCTCTCCAAGCTTGGAAGGCCTTGCGCCTGGTGTGTCCAGGTTGTATGATGTTTCTGCCTGGTTTTGGTGAGTATATAGTGTATTCTCTGTCACTGTGGGATCCTAAATTGAGATTATAGCATCATGTTTTATAGGATGAAGTTTATAGCAGATGATAAAGCTAAACAAAGAGTAACTCAAATATGCTGGTCCTCAGACTTGTCAGAGATCTGATAAATATGGCATTTTAACATATGTAAGCTTATTATGACAGAGTCCAACCTGTAAGGGCACAAAAATAAATAAAACAAATTAATTTAATTTGCTAGGTGCAACCAATAGTTTTTTTTTTTTTGTTTGTTTGTTTAAAACCAAAGGCAGCCCAATTGTTGATACTTTAGTAGTATTTACTGATGGTTCATTATCTGGTGTTGCTGCCTATGCTTATAAAAGAAAAACGATATCTTTTCAGGTGTCTAACACCTCTGCGCAAATAGCAGAGTTATCTGCAGTATTGGCTGTGTTTAAAAGTTTTAATAATCAGTCTTGTAACATTTTTACAGATCACAGTGCATATGTAACTCAGTCTTTCCCTAGGTTAGAGACTGCAGGTCAAATTCAGACATCTTCTCCTGCTGGAATTTTATTTTTGAAAATTCAAACTTTGATACAAAACCAACCTTTCCCTTTCTTATAGGACATTTTTTAGGTTCATTCTAATTTACCAGGACCCCTGTCTAAAGGAAAAGCATTGGCAAATAATGTCACCAAATTTTATTGTACACAGTAAAAAGATCCCTGAATGCCCATAGTATGCATTATCTTAATAGTCAAACCTTGAGACTTAAATATGGATTGACTAAGGAACAGGCCCAGAGAATAGTCAAGGCTTGCAGTACGTGTCCTCAGTTTCAGCCTTTTCCTTATTTTGGAGTCAATCCTAAAGGATTGGCTCCAATTCATATTTGGAAAATGGATATTATTCATATTCCTAAATTTAAACAATTAAAATATGTACATGTCTGCATAGATACTATTCTGGATTTACTTTTGCCACTCCTCAACCAGGAAATGCTGCAAAGAATGTTATTGCTCCTTGTATACAGGCTTTTAATGTTCTAAGATTTCCTAAACAATTTAAAATGGAGAATGGAACAGGTTATACTAGCAAATATTTTAAAAGATTTTGTCAAAAGTTTCAAGTTTCTCATATAACTAAAATATCTTACAGTCCTCAAGGACAAGGCATGGTAGAGCATGCCCACTAAACATAAAGATTTATTTGCAAACCTCAAAGAAAGGGGAGCTACTTCACTGGACACCTAAGAAGCCTCTTAATCATGTTCTTTTCATTCTGAATTTTTAAAATTTGAATTAGCATGATAAATCTGCAGCAGATAGATTTTGGCATACAGAAATCAAGAAAAATTCTGCTACCGTAAAATGGAAGGATCCTTTAACAAATCAGTGGCATTGACCCGACCCTGTACTCATAATGGTACGATGATCTGTCTATGATTTTCTGCAGGAAAATGATGCAACTCAATGGCTACCTAAACATCTGGAGTGACAAGTGGATGAGGAATTTTCTACTGACAATGATAATGATGTCAATGAAGACGCCTGTGGTCAACATGACTGTTTATTGGGCATACATTCCTAACCCATCTATACTACATCCATTTTCTTGTGATGATCCAGAAGTCCTTGTTTATGTCAATAGCACTTTGTTGCTGGCCTTTTCTGCTTTTGAAGGAACTAAAGTAAAACGGACTCTTAACATTTGAGGAATAGGAAAAGGTCATCATCTTTGCTTTACCAGTCTGAGTATTCATCATGCCTGCTTACCAGTATCCCCTATCCATGTCATAAGTCGAAATGCCTCCTACTCTTAAGTTGGGGTTGCATCTCAAGCCTCTCTTTGCAACCAGGCAAAGTGGAATATTGGAGGGATGGTATTGTCCCTTCCTACAGGAGTTAATAATGACAGTCTTACATCTCCAATGAGTTACCCTCCCAGTGAGAAATGGATCAATGCACTTGTCCTTGACTGATGGTTCCATGGACAAGTTACATCAGAAAAAAGCCCACCATCTACTCCTGGGACAATGACACTGCATTTCCAGTCACGGACTAGACTTATAGTTAAGGGTATTAAAAACTTGGCTTCTGGTAAAGATAGTCAAAATTACTTTATTTTAGAAAAAGCTTTAAGGGGTTGACTTTGGAGGACTTCAAATAAAAACTGGCAAAACTATGTATGGAAATTTTGGACTGCGTTGGGATATATAGGCATTCTGTCTGGGAATGCAAGTAGCTTTGCTAAGTTAATCAACTGTACTTCTGTTTTGGCATGTATTAATCCTCCTTATTTACTGCTAATTGGAAACATTGTAGTAAGACAATTTGAAACAATGATACCTATTCAAATGAATGTGAATATTCCAATCTTACTATTGTTTTAGTGCTGATAATAATGCTCTTTCAGTATTACTTGTAAAGCAATCTGCTTTTGTTATGATTCCTGTCAGGGTTTGTGATTCTTGGTAGGATGAAACAGAATTTAATTGGATTCAGGTTCAGAATCACGTTGCTGGTATTTGGTCATTGCAAAAACTTCTCATTGGACATGGTAATGATGCAAAATAAGATCCATGACATAGAATCTGCCAAGCAACCTAGGTTAGAATTGTCCAATACGCCTGGGATATATTTACTAGGCTCAGGAGGCACTTTCCATCCTTTAACTCTGTGCTTAAGAGGGAACTGACAATTGAGAGCCTGGCAGATATGGGTTTGTTGGCCTGTTCCTGTCTTCCTTGTATATTTTAGTTCCTTCTGCAACAACTTCAACACATGCAAGTTCAGTTGCATGAATTTAAATTAAAGATTTCTAACAACCCCAATTGATATGTAGGTAAGTCAATGACGAGTAAGATCAAAATTTTAATTTTTCCAACCTAAGACAGAGGCTTTAAAAAAATCCCATCCAAGACCTTTATGATGAGTAAGAAAAAAATTTGCCAACCTAAGACAGGCTCTTCATAAAATCAAGAAGGGGGAACCGAAAGAGTATGGTAATGGGAATTTTGCCTCCTGTTCTTGCCAGATGTTGGTCTTATCTAAGATCAATATCTTAGAGACTGTCCTTTGTGGTCTCTGCAAGAGGGCCATTCCGAAAAGTAGATAGCAAGCTCCCTACAACCTTGGGAATCAGATAGCCAACTTTGTGTAACCTTGAGTGAGTTCCTGGAGGCCTTGTCAGATGACACAGATGTGTTGCTACTGTGAAAATAATTGTTTGTACCCTTTGCTTACAAGTGTTGTTTGCATGTTCAGTACATTGAAACTTGATCAAGAATCTCCCTTATGTCCATTCTTTGCATCTGTGTCTACCCATTTACACTCCCTCTTTCAGGTGGATGCTGTTCGACTAGCCCACTGTACTGGTCAGGTAACTTTCCCTTTTACTGCTAATAAAGACTCAAAACCACAGGGAACCCTAGATTCTGCCAGCCTATTATATAAATAAGAATGTGAAGGTACCGTTAGTTAGTATTCTGTAACTGTTCAGTTCAAAGTCACAACCTAGGAAATATCAGATCCAAGACCACAGTAGGAGATCACCTTTTCATTGGGTACATTCCCCTTAATCCCACTTCACTTTGAAGCTTCCCTACTTAGGAAGCTGTCCAATTAAATAAACATGAAAGTTTCATTTCCTACCTGACATTGTCACAGATGTAAACAGCTGTAAAGGTATAGGATGTGGATAAAGGGATGAGATAATGGCTTGTTGTGTTTCACAATAAAAAGTTAGGTGTGCACTGGATCAGAGAGACTGGCCACTGAGAAAACTTTTTCACCCATATCCATGGAAACCTCAAGATTCTCTCAGTTGCTGATTAGCTGACAGGGAGAATGATGCCATGCAAAATGTTCAAGCCAGTAAGAATTTCAGGAGCTAGTTATTAAAAGGGCCAAGTGGACAACCTCCTTGAGAGAAAGGCTGAGCAGAACTACATGCCTCAATTTGGGCTACTGAAAGCACACAGCCCAGAGATCACAGTTCCTGTGTACAAGACTCTCAGTTCAGTAAAGCTGTCATATATTTATTTCAGTGGTCATTAGTAAAGTCATGTTTCCTAGACATGTGAGCTTCACATTATCTCAGATTGCATTATTATCTGTTAAGTGCACAGATATGTCCTCAGTCATTGAATTACTTACTGGTAAAATGCTCTGTGACTAAAGCAACTCTTTGAACAAAAAGTGTTTAATTGAGTGAGACCTTGCTTATATTTTTTATATGGACCATGCATGATGTCAAATCAGCAAGCAGTCATCTTGTTGTAGTCTTTCAGCAGAACTGAGAGTATTTCATACTGAATCACAAGTGGCAGGCTGAAAGAAGGAGACTGAGAGCGACACAGCTAAGAGCTAGAGACACAGATTCAGAAATATAGAGATGGAGACCAAAATAAACAAATATATAATTGGAAATTTTCCAAGAGACAGAGACTCCATTGTGGCTGGTAACTTTCATTGGCATACCAACCTCAGAGCACACCCTACTATAATATAACTCCAAAAGGCCATAACTCCTAACCCATACCAGACATTTCTTCACTGGGGACTCAACATGTAAATAGATGTTTTCAAGTGGACATTTCAATTCAAATCACCAGGAATTGGAAGAAGATGGAGGGAATTTTGGGCTAAAAGAACATAGTTATCCTGTTAGTTGTCATTCAATACAATGATTAAAGCCCCAGTAACTTCAAAGTTCTAAAAAACAGTGCTGAAAATCTCATTTGGGGAATATGTGGAAAATTTCAACAACAGAGTATTCCTCAGTTAAGAAACTGAAATCATGATATTTTCATGTAAATGGATGAACCAAGGAAAAATAATGTGTGTGAAGCAACTAAAATGCAGAAAGACAATAATATATGTATTCACTTATTGGGAGGTCTCCTCACACTGGTGGATAAAGTTCCAATAGGCCATCTGCTGTGACCAAACCTGTCTTCCACTAGGGGGAATGGGTGGCAGTTGTGCCAGGGCATGGAATGGAAAAATTCAAGCAACCCAGGCTGATGTTGTTAAATATATGTTGCTCTCTCCCCTCAAATGTTAGGTCAGTGCTATATTCTTGCATTCACAGAGATGCTTCCCTCTGCATCAAATGGGATTGCATACAGAGACCTACAGTGTGATATCATACAGAGAGTCACCTTAAAATACCCAGCTCTAAATGTGATTTCCCTATGAAATTCTCCCTCACCTCAGAATTCTGGGAAGGCTTCAGAAGAGAAGGCAGGAAGAGTGTCATAAGTAGAGGAAATTAAGAACACATGGAGAACAATGCCCTGAGAATCATGTCACAGAAGGTTATGATGGAACCAGCCTTGAAGAGACCTAATATTTTAGGGTCAAATTGAAGGGGGAGAAGGACCTCCATGACAGGAAACTAGAGAAAGGCATAGGGGTAGAAGAAGGAAGGTTGGTGAGACTGGAAGGAGAAGAGTAAGAGGGCAGTAGAGGAGATACAATGTGAACAAATCATAATAAACACATAAGAAAAAACTGTGATCAAGATGATGATGTATTGAGCTCTTCAGGACTAATGGCTTCTTCTTAGCGGTGGGGCCAGGGTATGGTAAAATGAATGATGTCATGAAACTGGTGGTATCCTGTAAGAGTTTCAGGAGCCAATTATTAAAAAGGCCAAGTGGACAAGTGTGCTTGAGAGAAAGGCTGAGCAGCCCTACATGCCTCAGTCTGTGAAGCTGAAAGCACTAACCCAGAGATGACAGTTTCTGTGTCCAAGATTCTTAGGAAAAGTGTCACACATTTCTTTCAAGTGGTCTTTCATAAAGTCCCTAGTCCTTTACATGGTAGTTTCACATTTTTACTGATTCCATTATTATTTCTTAAGTGTACAGATATATCCTCAGTCAGTGAAATACTTACTGTGAAAATGCTCCCTGAAAAAGGCAACTCTTTGCCCAAAAAACATTTAATTGGCAGCTTGCTTATATTTTTACAAAGACCATCCATGACGTCATGTCAGAAAGCAATCATTCTGTTGTAGTCCTTCAGCAGAACTGAGAGTGTTTCCCAAGCTGCAGTCAGAGAGAGGAATGCAGAGAGATAGAGAAATAGCTAGAAAGACTGATTCAGATGGAGAGAGAGAGAGAACAAACAAAGATAAAAAGTGACAGTGAGCTAAAGACAGAGACTCCATTTGTCTGGTCACTTTCATTGGCATATCAACCTCAAAGCACACAATCCTATATTGTAATTCCAATGGGAATATTATTATCTAACATGGCCACTACTCCTAACACTTCCCAGACATTTACTTACTGGGGACTCAACATGTAAATAGATGAGCTTCAAGGGGATGTTGCAATTCAACCCACCAGGAAGTGAAAGGAGATGGATTGATTTATAGGCTAAAAGAACATAGTTTCCTGATAGTTTGTCACTCAATACAATGATTAAAGTCTGAGCATCTTACACATTCTATAGAACAGGACTGACAAACTTCTTTGGGAAAAATGTTGTACATTTCCATAACAGATTATTCTTCATCTAAGAAAATGACATCCTGATATTTTCAGGCAAATGTATGGAATCAGGAAAAAATCATCCTGTTTGAAGTAACTAAAGTGCAGAAAAACAAATGTATTTATTCACTTATTATGAGTTTTCATAATAGTGGGGATAATGTTCCAAAAGGCCATCTATTCCAACCAAACTAGTCTTCCAATAGGGAGTTTTGGTTGCAGTGAATTGATTTTTAAGGCCAAGGCATCCTATGGTAATTTTCAAGCAAGCCAGGCTGTTGTTATTTCAATATGTTGCTCTCTGCCCTCAACTGATAGAACAGTGCCATGTTCTTGGATCCACAGAGATGTTTCCTTCTGCATCAAATGGGAATGCATACAGAGACCCACAGTTTTAACTGTAAACCCCAGGAAAGGAAAACTTTCTCACTGATCACTGATTAGGATACAGCTTCCCATATAGCCAGGTCAGCCAAGCCAACCCTGCTCATAGAGGGTTGAACAAACTAATGTGGAATTGCGCCATCTGTCATATAATATCTTGCCTTAAGTTCTCATTTTACAGACACCAATCTTTCTCCCTTTCAGCCAAACCAATCCCAGGAATTATCTGGTTTCCTTCTCTTTTCCGTGCTCTTAAAGACTCATTAACCCAGGGAACCCTAGAACCTGCCAGCCTATTATATCAATAAGAATGTGAAGTTCCATTTAGTGCATAAGCGAGTGACTTCTCAGTTCAAAGTCACAACCTAGGAAATTTCAGATCCAATACCACAGTAGGAGACGACCTTGTCATTCGGTACATTCCACTTAATGCCACATCACTTTGAAGCTTCCCTACATAGGAAGATGTCCAATTAAATAAAGCAAGATTAAAGTTTCATTTCCTACCTGTGATTGTTATAGAGGTAAACAGGAGCAAAGGTGTGGGTTCTAGATAAAGAGATGAGATAAAGGCTTTTTGGGTTTTAGAAGAAAAAGACACGTGTGCATAGGATCAGAGACACTGGACACTAAGGATAGTTTTTTACTCTTCTCCATGGAAACCTCCAGATTCTCTCAGGTGCTGATAGGCTGAGAGGTAGAATGATGTCATGAAACAGGTGAAATCCAGTTAAGTGTTTCAGAAGCCAGTTATTAAAAGGGCCAACTGGATAGCCTGCTTGAGAGAAAGGCTAGCAGCCCTACATGCCTCAATTTGGGCAGCTGAAAGCACACAAACCCATGATGGCAGTTACTGTGTCCAAGACTCTTGGTTCAGGAAAAGTGTCACTTGTTTCTTTCAAGTGGTCTTTAATAAAAGTCATATAATGACTTTCACATTATCACAAATTCTTTTAGCATTTGTCAAATGTTTATATATGTCCTCAGTAGGTGAATTAGTTACTGTAAAAATCATCCCTGACCAAGGCAAATCTTTAAACAAAAAGCGTTTAATTAGGATCTTGCATATATTTTTATGGAGATCATCCATGTCAGCAAGCAGTCATCTTGTTGTAGACCTTCAAAAGAGCTGAAACAGTTTCATACTGGATGAAAAATGTCGGGCACAGAGAGGGAGACAGAGAGAGACAGATCAAGAAAGAGCCGGAGAGACAGGTTGAGAAACAGAGAGAGAGAGAGAGATCTACAGTGGCAAAGATGAGAAATGACAGAGGCTAAGAGACAGAGACTCTATTCTGTCAAGTCACTTTTATTGTCATATCAACCTCACTTTCCAGAAATTTTCTTACTGGGGACTCCACATGTTAATGGATGAGCTTCAAAAGGACAGTGCAATTCAAATCACCAGGAAGTGGAAGAAGATGGAGGAACTTCTGGGCTAAAAGAATAAACTTATCCTCATAGTTTGTCACTCAATACAATGAGTAAAGTCCCAACAAATTTCAAGGACTAAATAACAGGACTGACAATCTCCTTTGGGGAAAATGTGGAATATTTCCATAACAGAGTATTATTCAGCTAAGAAAATGACATAATATATACAGGCAAATGGATGGAATCAGGAAAAATCATCCTGGGTGAAGTAACTAAAATGTACAAAGACAAATATGGTATGTATTCACTTAATTTTAGTTCTCCTAATAGTGGGGGATAAAGTTCCAATAGGCCGTCTATTGTGACCAAACCAGGTTTCCACTAGGAGGATTGGGTGGCAAATAAATGATTTTTTGGTCCTAGGCATCCAAAGTAAATTCAAGCCACCCAGGCTGTTTTTATTAAAATATGCTGTTCTCTCCCCTTCACTGATAGATAAGTGCCATGTACTTGGATCCACAGAAATGTTTCCTTCTGCATCAGATGAGATTGCATACAGAGATCCACAGTCTGATATTATGCAGAGAGAGACCTTAAAATACCCAGCTCTACATGGGATGTCCATATGATATTCTCTGTCCACTCAGAGCTCTGGAAAGCCTGTAGGAAAAGAGGCAGGAAGAGTGTCATAAGTAGAGGCAATTGAGTACACATGGATAATAATGCCATGATAATCAGGCCACAGAAGAAGAACATGCAGCCAGCCTTGATGAGAGCTGTTAAGCTAAAGTCAGATAGAAGGGGGAGGAGAAACTCGCCTATCAGGGAACTAGAGAGAGGGCATATGATTAGAAGAAGGAGAGTTGGTAGGACCGGAAGGAGAGATGGAAGGGGCAGCAGTGGGGATACAAAGTGAACAAATCATAATAAATAAATACATAAGAAATGTTATGATCAATGTGATGAATTATAAAGCTCTTCGGGACTGATGGCTTCTTTTTGGGGGTGGTGTCAGGGTGTGACATGGATGAACTTATTTTTCTTTCAGAGACTTGGCCCTGAGACTCTGATCATGTTCCAATGAGTAAATAAAAAACATACTAGAAATGATATATTTTAAAGAAAAAAATAGTGTGACTCATGGGTAGGAATATGAACATAGGAGCAATGGAATAGGAATATAATGTATAGTATGTGAAATTCACACATAATAAATAAAAATAATATGTTGACAACTTTTACAATGGCTTTTAACATGAAGAAGTAATTCTACTAAAAAGTGGCAGAGTTTGACTTCTTTCCAGGAATTTATTGCGTAGCAGATTATCCTACCCATGAACTAGTGGTTACCTAGCTACTTCAGACCCCATGAGCTAAGGCATCACTTTTGAACAAGCAGTTCTAGCACCAACACTATGTTTAGATGTTTTGTCTGGAAGACAAGATCAAAACACTTTTGCTCTTGTGTCCTAGGCATATAACAGGGACCCATTTCTCTGTCTTAAATGACCAGTTTTAATTGTAAACCCTAGGACCAGGAGGATTGCTCACTGACCACTGAGTTGGACACAGCTGCAAATCCAGCCAGGTCAGCCAAGACAACCCTGCTCATAGAGGTCTGGCATCACTAGTGTAGAACAGCATCAGCTGTCAAAGAGTTTATTGCCCCTCAGTTCTCCTTTTACATACACAGATCTTTCTCTTTTTTACTCAAACCAGTGCCAGGAATTGTCTGTTTTCCTTCACTTTTCCCTGCTCTTAAAGCCTCACTAATCTCAGGGAACCCTAGACAGGTACACAGCCTGTACCCTGTGAAGGAACATTTAGTGAGTATGGGAGTAACTGCTCAGTCCAAAGTCACAACCTAGGAAATTTCAGATCCAAGACCACATTTTGAGACAACCTTGTCATTTGGTACTTTCCTCTTAATCCCACATCACTTTGAAGCTTGCATACTTAGGAAGCTGTCCAGTTAAATAAACAATAAAGTTTCATTTCCTACCTGATATTGTCACAGAGGTAATCAGGATTAAAAGTGTGGGTTCTGGATTAAGGGATGAGAAAAAGGCTTATTGCGTTTCACAAGAATAAGTTATATTGGACAGGATCAGAGATACTGAACAGTGAGGAAAATTTGTTTTCTCATCTCCCCAGAAACCTCAAGATTCTCTCAGGTGCTGATGGAATGAGAAGTAGAATAATGTTATGAATCATATTAAAGCTAGTGTTTCAGGAACCAGTTATTAAAAGAGCCAAGTGGACAGCCTGCTTGAGAGAAAGGCTTAACTGCAATAGAAGCCTCAGTCTGAGCAGCTGAAAACACACATCCCAGAGATGACAGTTCCTGTATCTAAGACACTTAGTTCAACAAAAGTGTCACATATTGCTTTCAAGTGACATTAATAAAGTCACATGTCAGATTATGACAGATTCCATTATTATTTTTTAAATGCACAGATATGTCCTTAGTCACTGATTTACCTACTGGGAAAATTCTCCTTGACAAACACAAATCTCTCAACAAAAAACATTTAATTGGGAACTTGCTTATATTTTTACAGAGACTATCCATGATATCACATAGGCAAGCAGTCACCTTATTGTACTCCTTCAGCAGAACTGAGAGATTTTCATACTGAATCACAAGTGGCTGGCAGAGAGAGGGTTACAGAGAGAGCAACAGAGTGAAAGATCTAGAGAAACTGAGAAATTTTAAGACCAAGACCAACAGAAACAAAAATATAAATTGACAGAGACCAAGAGACAGAAACTCCGTTCTGTCTGGTCACTTTTATTGGCATAACAACCTCCAAGCATACCCTAGTATAATATAACACCAAAAAGAATTACATTTTTAATATTTTTATTTTAATTTTTATTAATTATACTTTATTCACTTTGTATACCCCCACAAATCCCTCTTTCCTACAGTCCCAATCCCAGTTCCCTCCCACTTGTCCATGCATGCCTATCCCCAAGTACACTGATAGGGGAGTTTTTCTTCTCCTTTTTTCTGATGCTAGTCTATCAGATCTCATCAGGAGTGGCTGCATTGTATACCTCTGTGGCCTTGTAAGGCTACTCCCCCATCCGGGTGTGGTTTTCAAAGAGCAGACCAGTCAGTTCATGTCACAGGCAGTCCCTGTTCCCATTACTATGAAACCTACTTGGACACTGAACTGCCATGGGCTACATATATATTTGCAGGGGTTTTCAGTTATCTCCATGTATGGTACTTGGTTGGAGTAAGTATCCTAGGAAAGTCCCCTGTGCTCAGATTTTTTGTTTTTGTTTCTCTCCTTGTGGAGCTCCTGTCCTCAGATCTTACTATTTCCCACTTCTTTCATTAGATTCCATTCACTCTGCCCAACAGTTGGCCATAAATCTCAACATCTGCTTTGATAATTTGCAGGGCAGAGCCTTTCAGAGGCCCTCTGTGGCAGGCTCCTACCTTCTCTGTTTTCTTCCTCTTCTGATGTCCATCCTCTTTGCTTTTTTGAGATGGGGATTAAGAATTTTAGCCAGAGTCCTCCCACTTGATTCATTTTGTGTACATACTTTAATAAGTTTATTCTATATTACTTGTCTATATGAGTGAGTGTATACCATGTGTATCTTTCTGCCTCTGGGATAGCTGACTTTCTGTTATCACCATTTATTTGGAAATTTCACGATTTCCTTGTTTTTAATGCTGAGTAATATTCCATTGTGTAGATGTTAAACAATTTCTGTATCAGTTCTTCAGCTGAGGCATATCTGGGTTGTTTCCAGATTATGGCTATTACAAATAAAGCTGCTACAAACATTATGAGCAAATCTCCTTATTCTGTACTTGAAACTCTTTTGGATATATGCCTAGCACTGGAACTTGATGAAGCACTAATCCTAGATGTCTGATAAAGATACAGATTGATTAGAAGAGTGATTGTGAAAGTTTACATTCCAAACAAGGAATGGTACAAGTTTACATTCTAATGAGAAGAGGAGGAGCATTCCCTTTCTCCACAACCTTTATAGTATGTGCTGTCACTTGAGTTTTTGATCTTGGCCATTTTGATGGCTGTAAGTTGAAATCTTACGGTAGTTTTGATTTGTATTTCCCTGATGGCTAATGACAATGACGTTGAACATTTCTTTAACTGTTTTTCTGCCATTCAATATTATTTTATTGATAATTCTTTGTTTAGCTCTGTTCCCCATTTTTTTAACCGGATTACTTGATGTGGTGCTTTTCAACTTCTTTAGTTCTTTATATATACTGGATAATACCCCTATGTAACATACAGGCTTGGTGAAGATTCTTTTCCAACCTATAGTCATTTGTTTTGTTTTGGTGACAGTGACCTTAGATTTACAGAAGCTTTTCAGTTTCACATGGTGCCATTTACTGATTGTTGCTCTTAGAGCCTGTGCTGTTGGTGTTCTGTTCAGTAAGTTTTCTGTTCAGTAAGTTGTCTCCTGTGCCAATGAGTTCAAGGATTTTCCCCAATTTTTCTTCTAACCAATTTAATGTGTCTGGCTTTATGTTGAGGTCTTTTATCCACTTGGACTTTAGTTTTGTACAGGCTGATAAGTATAGATCTATTTGCATTTTCCTACATGTAGATATTCAGTTAGAGAAGCACTATTTGTTGAAGATGATATCTTTTTTCCACTGTATGGTTTTGGCATCTTTGTCAAAACTTAGTTGTCCATAAGTATGTGGGTTTAATTTTGGGACTTCTATTTGGTTCCATTGACCCACCATTCTGTTTCTATGCCAGTACCATGCAATTTTTATTATTGTTGCTCTATATTGTAGTCTGAGATCAGGGGTGGTGATATATCCAGAAGATCTTTTATTATAGAGGATTGTTTTAGCAATTCTGGGTTTCTTGTTTTTCCATATGAAGTTGGGAATTTTTCTTTCAATTTTTTTTTCTGTAAAGAATTGTATTGATAATTTGATGAGAATTGCAATGAATCTGTAGATCCTTTGAGTAAGATGGCCAATTTTACAATGTTAATCCTGCCAATCCATGAACTTGGTAGATCTTTCATTTTTTTATATCTTCTTCTAATTCTTTCTTCAGAGACTTGAAATTATTTTCATGCTATTCTTTGAATTGCTTGGTTAGGGTCACACTAATGTACTTTATGTCTTTGACTGAATACAAGAACAAATCAAAGATAGCATCTACTATGACCAAGTAGGCTGCATCCCATGTATGCAGAGGTAGTTCAATATATGGAAATCCATCAAGTGTTTCACTATATTAAAATAAATATGTAAGAAAAAAATATGATAATCTCCTTAGATGCTGAAAAAGAATTTGACAAAATACAACATCCATTCATGTTTAAAGTATTGGAGAGATCAGGGATACAAGGCACAAATTTACAAATATAATAAAGGCAATATACAGCAAGCCTATAGCCAACATTAAACTAACCCAAGAGAAAGTTAAAGCAATCCCACTGGAATCAGGGAGAAGGCAAGACTCCCCACTCTCTCCATATCTCTTCAACATAGTTCTAGAAGTCCCTGCTAGAGCAATAAGACAATTGAAGGAGATCAAAGGGATAGAAATGGGAAATGAAGAAGTCAAAGTATCACTACTTGCAAATAATATATTACCTGAGTGAACCCAAAATTCTGCCTGTGAACTCCAACAGCTGATAAACACCTTTGGCAAAGTGACTGGATACAAAATTAACTCAATAATAAAATTAGTAGCCCTTCTATATACAAAATACAAAAAGGCTGAGAAAGAAAGTAGGGAAATAAAAGGGAATTATATAATCTAACAAGGCCATACACCTAACCCTTCCTAGACATTTCCTCATTGGGGACAAACCTGTACATAGATGACAATCAAGGGAATTTGCAATTCAAAACACCAGGAATGGAAGAAGATGGAGGGAGTTCTAGGCTAAAAGACCAATTATCCTCATAGTTTAAATTAGACAAAATTCCCAACAAATTCCAAGGACTAAAGAAGAGGACTGACATACTACTTTGGAGAAAATGTGGAATATTTCCATAACAGAGTATTATTCAACCAAGTAAATAACATCAAATTATTTTCAGGCAAATAGATGAAACCAGGAAAAATCATCCAGGTTGAAGTAACTAAAATGAAGAAAGACAAATATGGTATGTATTAATTTATTAGGAGGTATCCTAACAGTGTAGATAAGGTTCCAAAAGGCTATCTATTATAAACAAATCAGTCTTCCACTAGTGGGATTCAGTTTTAGTTGAGTTGTTTTGCCAGGGCATCCTACAGAATTTTTAAAGCAACACATGCTGTTGTTATTAAAATATGTTGCTCTTTGCTCTCATCTGAAATCAGTGTCATGTCCTTTTATCCACAGAGATTCTTCCTTCTGCATCAAATGAGATTATATACAGAGACACACAGTCCTATAATATGCAGAGAGAGACCTTAAAACAACCAGCTCTAAATGAAATTTTCCTATGGAATTCTCTCTCCCTTCAGAGCTCTGAAATGTCAGCAGGAGAGGAGGCATGAAGGCTGTCATAAAGAGGGGGAATTGAGAACACAAGGAGAACAATGCCCTGAGAATCATGCCTCAGAGGAAGATGATGCAGCCAGCCTTGATTAGACCTCATAAGCTAGGATCAGATAGAAGGGGAGGAGGCCTCCCCTATCAGAAAAGTAGAGAAAGAGAATAGGGGTAGAAGAAGGAGTGTGGGTAGGACTGGAAGGAGAAGAGGAAGGGGGCAGCGGAGGAGATACAATGTGAACAAATCATAATAAATAAATACATAAGAAAAATGTGATCAAGATGATGAAGTATGAGCTCTTCAAGACTGATGTCTTCTAGGGAGTGGTGCCAGGTGTGGAAAGGATGAACTCAGTTTTCTTTAACAGGCTTGGCACTGAGAATCTGAATAAATTCCAATGAGTATATAAACCACACATACTTCAATTGAAGTGTTTTATAGAAAAAAAATAGAATTTCTCATAGGAAGGTTTCTGAACCTGGGAGCAATGGAAAAGGAGTGTAATGTTTGTTTTATGAAGTTCCCACATAATCAGTAAAAGTAATATGTAGACAACTTTTAAAATTACTTTTAACATGTACAAAAATTCAACTAAAGGAGGTCAGAGTTTGACTGTGTAAGGCATGGTTTCCAGGAACTCATTATGTAGCAGAGAATCCTATCCATGAACTAGTGGTTACCCAGGTACCTCAGACCCTATGAGCTTACGTTGTACCACTGAACTAACAGTCCTGGCCCTAACATAACAAGTAGAGCTTTTGTTTGGAGGAAGACAGCAGGAAACACTGCTGCTCTTGTTTCCTAGGGAAATAACGTGAACCCATTTCACTGGCTTGAAGGCCCAATTTTAAATGTAAACACCAGGATCAGGAGGGTTCCTCACTTACCACTGAGTAAAACTTTGCTACCAATCCAACCAGGTCAGCCAAGACAAGCGTGCTTATAGAGGTTTTGCAATGCTAGTATTGAACAGAACCAACTGTCAAATAGATTTTCCCCCTTCATTTCTCCTTTTACACTCACAGATTTTAAATTTTAAGTCAAACCAGTATCAGGAATTTTCTGGATTTGAGTCTGGTAATTGGTGTTCTGTCTCCTGGTCTTGGAAGATGCAGGTCTTTTCTAAGTTCTGTTTCAGACACTTTCCTTGATGGTCTTTGCAAAAGGGTCTGAGTCTGAGAAGAAGATTGCAAACTTCCTTCAACATTGGAAAGCAGACTGCCAACTTCCTGTTGGAGACCACCTTGCCATTGGATACCTTCCCCTTAATCCCACATCACTTTGAAGCTTTCTTAGTTACAAAGCTGTCCAATTAAATAAACATTAAAGTTTCATTTCCTATCTGACATTGCCACAGGTAAACAGGAGTAAAGGTGTGGGATCTGGATAAAGGGATGAGATAAAGGCTTTTTGGTTTCACAAGAAAAAGTCACATGTGCACAGAATCAGAAATACTTGAGAGTGAGGAAAGTTTGTTACTCATCTCCATGGAAACCTCAAGATTCTCTCAGGTGCTGATTGCCAGAGAAGGAGAATGATGTCATGAAACAGGTGAAAGCAAGTAAGAATTTCAGGAGCCATTTATTAAAAGGGCCAAATGGAGAGCTTGCTTGAGAGAAAGGCTGAGCAGCCCTACATGCCTCAATCTGGGCAGCTGAAAGCACACAACCCAGAGATGACAGTTCCAGTGTCCAAGACTCTTAGTTCAGGAAAAGTGTCACATATTTCTTTCAAGTGTTCATTAATAACGTCACGTGTCCTTGACATGTGTATTTCACATTTTCACTGATTCCATTATTATTTGTTAAATGAACATATATTTCCTCTGTCAGTTAATTACTTACTGTGAAAACATTCCCTTCTCCAGCAAATCCTTAAAAAACATATAATTTGGACCTTGTTGATATTTTTACAGAGAACATCCAGAACATCAAGTCAGTAAGCTCTCATCTTGTTTTAGTCCTTCAGCAGAACTGAGAGCTTTTCATGCTGAACCACAAGAAGAGGGAAGAATGAAGGAGACAGAGAGAGAAAAAGAGAGAAAGTGCTGGAGAGAGATATTCAGAAATAGACCTAGACCAACAGAAACAAAGATATGAAGTGACCTATTAAGAGAGACTGGTTTTGTCAAATGCTTTTCAGCATCTAAGGAGATTATTATGTTTTATTTTTTCTTTCAGTTTGCTAATATGGTGGATCACATTGATGGATTGCTGTTTATTGAACCACCCCTGCATACCTGGGATGAGACCTTTTTGGTCATAGTGGATGATATCTTTGATGTGATCTTGTATTCGGTTTGTAAGTATTTTGTTGAATATTTTTGCATCACTGTTCATTAGGGAGATTTTTCTGAAATTTTCTTTCTTTGTTGGGTCTTTGTGAAGGTTAGGTACCAAGGTGATTGTGGCTTCATAAAATGAGTTTGGTAATGTTCCTTCTGTTTCTATTTTGTGGAGTAGTTTGAAAAGCACTAGAGTTAGCTCTTCTTTGAAGGTCTGGTAGAATTCTGCAATGAAACCATCTGGTCCTGGGCTTTTTTTTTTTTCCTTTGGATTGGAGACTTCTGAAGACTGCCTCTATTTCCTTGCAGGATATAGGATGATTAAAAGAGAGTGAGAGAGAGAGAGAGAGAGAGAGAGAGAGAGAGAGAGAGACTACATTCTATATGGTCCCTTTCATTGGCATATCAACCTCAAAAGCATACCCTCCTGTAATATAACTCCAATAGGAATTATATTATCTAACAAGGCCTTTCATCCTGACCTTTCCCAGATAGTACCTCACTGGGTATTCCACATGTAAACAGATGAGCAACAAAGAGACATACAATTCAAGTCACCAAGAAGTGGAAGAAGATGGAGAGATTTTTAGGATAAAAGAACATAGTTATATTTGTAGTTTCTCATTCAATACAATTATTACAGTCCCAGCAACTTTCAAAGAATAAAGAACAAGACTGACAATCTCCTTTGAGGAAAATGTGGAATGTTTCCATAATGGAGTATTGTTCAGCTATGAAAATGTTATCATGGTATTTCCAGGCAAATGGATAGAACCAGGAAAAATCATCCTGGGTGAAATAAAATGGAGAATGAAAATTATGGCATGTAGTCACTTATTAGGAGGCTTCCTAATAGTGGGGAAAAATATTCAAACAAGCCATCTACTATTACCAAACAATTGTTCCACTAGGGGGATTGGGGGACAGTTAATTGAGTTGTTAGACCAGAGCATCCAAAGTAAATTCAACGAACGAATACAATTTTATTGAAATATGCTGCTCTCTGCCCTCAACTGACAGATCAGTGACATGATCTTTTATCCACAGTTATGCTTCCTTCTGCATCAAATGGGATTGCTTACAGAGACACACAGTCCGATATTATGCAGAAAGAGAATTTAAAACACCCAGTTCTAAACTGGATTTCCCTATGAAATTCTGCCTTCCATCAGTTCTCTGCTAAGCCTGCAGGAAAGGAGGCAGGTAGTGTGTCATAAGTAGAGGGAACTGAGGACAAAAGGAGAACAATGCCTTGAGAATCAGGCCACAGGGGAAGACAAAGGAGAGAGCCTAGATGAGAACTGATAAGCAATGGTCAGATAAAAGGGGTCATTCTACCTCACCGATAAGGTAACTAGAGAATTGTAATAGAGGTAGAAGAAGTGGTGGTGGTTGGACTGGAATGAGAAGAGAGAGTAGGCAGCAGAGGGGATACAAAGTGAACAAATCATAATAAATAAATACATAAGAAAAACTGTGATAAAGGTGATGAAGAATAGAGATCTTCAGGACAGATGGCTTCTTCTTGGGGGTTGTTGCCAGCGCGTGGCAAGGATGAGCTCAGTTTTCTTTAAGGGACTTGTCAATGAGACTCTGATCATGCTCCAATGAATAATCAACACATACTTCAATTGATGAATTTTAAAGAAAAAATATTTTAGTGTGACATGTGGGTAGGAATTTGAACCTGGGATCAGTGAAAAAGGAATGTAATGTATAATATATGAAATTCCACATAAGCAATAAAAGAATATGTTGACAACTTTTACAGTGACTCCTAACACAGAGAAATGATTCTGCTAAAGGGGGGCAGAGTTTCACTGTGTAAGGCATGCTGTCCAGAAACTCATTATGTATCACAGAAACCTTGCCATGAACAAGTTGTTGCCCTGCTACATCAGGCCCCATGAGCTCTGGTAGCACCTCTGAACAAGCAGTTCTTTCACTATAACTACATTTAGAGGGGTAGTCTGGATGACCACAGCAGGAAACACACTTCTTCTTGAATCCTAGGACATATTTCTCTATCCTGCATGCCCAGTTTTAACTGCAAACCCAAGGGCCAGGAAGATTGCTCACTGATCAAGGAGAAGGAAACAGATGCCAAACTGGACAGGTCAGTCAAGGCAACCTTTTTTATAGAGGGTTGTCAACCCTAGGGTTGACAGCCCCAGCTGTCAAAGAGTTAATTGCCTCTCATTTCTCCTTTTATACTCACACATCCTTCTCTGTTTCAGCCAAACCAGTGCCAGGAAATGTCTGGATTCCTATTGCTACTCTTAAAATTCAATACAGAAGGGAACCCTAGGCCATGCCAACCTATTATATCAATAAGAATGTGAAGATACATTTAGTGATTACTGGAGTAACTGCTCAGTTCAAAGTCACAACCTATGAAATTTCAAATCCAAGAATACATTATGAGACCAAAATGTCATTCAGTACATTTCCCTTAATCCTACATCACCTTGAAGCTTTCCTACTTACAAATCTGTCCAATTAAATAAAAATTAAAGTTTTATTTCCTACTTGACATTATCACAGAAGTAAGCACAAGTAAAGGTGTGTGATGTGGATTAAGGGATAAGATAAAATATTGTAGGATTTCACAAGAAAAAGTCAAGTATGCACAGATTTATAGATTCTGGATACTGAGGAAGGTTTGTTTACTCATCTCCATGGAAACTTCAAGATTCTCTCAGGTGCTGACTGGCTGAGAGGCAGAATGTTGTCATGAAACAGGTGAAAACCAATAAAATTTTCAGAAGCCAGTTATTTTAAAGGGCTAAGTGGACAGCCTGCTTGAGAGAAAGGCTGAGCAGCCCTACATGTAGCTTAATTCTGGGCAGGTGAAAGCACAGAACACAGACATGATAGTTCCTGTGTCAAACATGCTTATTTCAGGAAAGTTGTCATATATTTCTTTTTTTTTTTTTTTCAATGCAGTTTATTCAGAAACCTTGAACAATCCTCGGACCCTGGGGAAAGCCAGCCCACAGCTTAAATAGCCTCTGGGTAGCCAACACAGGCGTGCCACGTGGGCAATGCAGATAGGTCCACATACATGGAAGCAAGCCAGATCCTCAGCCTTAGCCAAATGTGGAATTGTTCGTGACAGAGAGCACTCCCCATCAGGAAGGGGGAAGGCGGAAACCAACTCCAACTTTAAGGCATAGCATTCTGCAGCTCTCTAAGTTCCCCCTTTTTGTTTTAGACGCATCAGGCAAAAGTAGAGGTCTGATCTCTGATATTAGGAATAAATTGGGACTTTGTACCGATGTTCATTTAGGTGTCATCCACCCAAAGAGCATCAGACCCGTCCCATACCTTTTTCTCAGAGGCGGGACCTGGGGCATCAACCCGCATGCAATCAGACATGACCTTCTCTGGGTCCAAAGCGGCTGACCCTGAGTGCAGTGCTTAGCCTCACATCCTGAGCGTAACATTTTAGCTTTTTATGGTATCCAACCATGCTTGGGGAGAATGTCCTGCTTCAATGGCTATAAAGGCCTGAATGATCATGGCTGCATCACACTGTTGTGAGACTCTTATCTTGCATATATACCCCAGGCAAACCAAGGAGACCAACATCAGAAGGCCTGCTAACGCTCCCATGACCGCCCATTCCTTCAGATGATTCATGGCTGCAGCAATCCATGTTGATAATCCTATGGCTAGTCCTGCATCCACTCTGGTAGAATTTACTGTGACCATGGCCACTCTCAGCTGCTCCATCGTAGTATCGAATTCTCCAGTCCAATTACCTAAAATATAGCTCGACAATTGTTTAGACAGATTTGCAGCACAGGAAAAATTCTCATGTTATATGCTAGTGACTCAAAGTCCAGCATATTTTCATTGACAGCCAAGTTGAGCGATTTGCCATAAGGTATCAATTTGCTCCTGCAAGAGGTCAATCCTCTGATTGAACACCATCAAGCTTCCTTTTAGTTGAGCATTAATTCCTTTATGTACAACTAAGGCATGAGCTACATTGGCTAAATGATTATTCAGGGTCTAAGCAGTCTGCTCAGTATGACTCATGGCTAATGCCCCGGTGGTAGCTCCAACAGCCACCAATGAGATGGTAGTAACAATGGTGGCTGTAGTTCCAATGGTGGCTGTAGTTCCAAGATCCCTTTTCTGTCTGAAGAGAGTCATAGCGTGAGGGGCATCAATGGGCACAGGCACCCAGTGAGGCATGCGAGTAACCAGGGAATACCTAAATTTACTAGCATTCCAGCATTGGGCAATAAAGCAAGTATCATTACCACAATTACTTGGCTCTATCTGGCTAATAATGAATAGAAATGGGGGATATAAACAAACAGGTGTGGGCTTATAGGAAATATTATGAGAAGCCTTAACCCCCTCGTTGGAACATCCTGCATCAGTTCTAGAACTAGCAGTGGTGGTGTCCGAAGTCTGAGTAGGTTCAGGAGACCATTGCCCCCAGGGGCGAGGCGTGCTCCATGCCAATTGACTAACTCCATGTTTTTCTCCACTTTTGAAAGTCATTTAAGGTTCTTAAACTCTTTTTTTCCTTTTTTTAAATTTTTCATCAATTACACTTTAATCATTCTGCATCCCCCCATAAGCCCCTCCCTCCTCCGCTCCCAATCTCACCCTCCCTCCTCCCTCTGCTTGCATGCCACTCCCCAAGTCTACTAATAGGGGAGGTTCTCCTCTCCTTTCTGATCTTAGTCTGTCAGTTCACATCAAAAGTGGCTACATTGTCTTCTACTATGGCCTGGTAAGGCTGCTCCCCCCCAGAGGGAGGTATTCAAAGAGCAGGCCAATCAGATTATGTCAGAGGCAGTCCCTCTTCACATTACTATGTAACCCAATTGGACTCTGAACTTCCCTGGGCTACATTTGTACAGGGGTTCTGGGTTATCTCCATGAATAGTCCTTGGTTGGAGTATGAGTCTCTGGGAAGTTCCCTGTGTTCAAATTTTCTTTTTCTGTTGCTCTCCTTGTGGAGACCCTGTCCTCTCCAACTCTTACTATTTCCCAGTTCTTACCTAAAATTCCATTCACTCTGCCCAACAGTTGCCCCTCAGGCTCAGCATCTGCTTTGATAGTCTGAAGGGCAGAGGCTTTCAGAGGCCCTCTGTGGTAGGTTCCTAGGTTTTTTCCTGTTTTCTTCTTCTTCTTATGTCCATCCTCTTTGCCTTTCCAGAAGGGGATTGGACATTTTAGTTAGGGTCCTCTCTCTTGCTTTGTTTCTTTAGATGCACAGGTTTTAGTGAGTTTGTCCTATGTTGTATGTCTATATGAGTGAGTATATACCATGTGTGTCTTTTTGCTTCTGGGACAACTCACTCAGGATGATCCTTTCCAGATCCCACCATTTACCTGCAAATTTCATGATATCCTTATTTTTCATTGCTGAGTAATATTCCATTGTGTAGATGTACCACAATTTCTGCATCCATTCTTCAGTTGAGGGGCATCTGGGTTGTTTCCAGCTTCTGGCTATTACAAATAAAGCTGCTACAAACATGGTTGAGCAAATGTCCTTTTTGTGTACTTGAGCCTCTTTTGGATATATGCCCAGTAGTGGTATGGCTGGATCTTGAGGAAGCGCTATTCCTAGTTGTCTGAGAAAGCGCCAGATTGATTTCCAGAGTGGTTGTACAAGTTTACATTCCCACCAGCAGTGGAGAAGGGTTCCCCTTTCTCCACAACCTCTCCAGCATGTGTTGTCACTTGAGTTTTTGATCTTGGCCATTCTCATGGGTGTAAGGTGAAATCTCAGGGTTGTTTTGATTTGCATTTCCCTAATGGCTAGTGAGGTTGAGCATTTCTTTAAGTGCTTCTCTGCCATTCGGTATTCCTCTACAGAGAATTCTCTGTTTAGCTCTGTTCCCCATTTTTTAACTGGATTATTTGGTTTGCCGCTTTTTAGCTTCTTTAGTTCTTTATATATACTGGATATGAGTCCTCTGTCAGATAAAGGGTTGGTGAAGATTCTTTCCCAATCTGTAGGTGGTCTCTTTGTTTTGATGACGTTGTCCTTTACATTACAGAAGCTTTTCAGTTTCATGAGGTCCCATTTATTGACTGTTGCTCTTAGAGCCTGTGCTGGTGGTGTTCTGTTTAGGAAGTTTTCCCCTGTACCAAGGAGTTCTAGGGTATTTCCCACTTTTTTTTCATGCCGATTTAATGTGTCTGGTTTTATGTTGAGGTCTTTGATCCACTTGGACTTCAGTTTTGTGCAGGGTGACAAGTATGGATCTATTTTCATTTTTCTGCATGTAGACATCCAGTTAGACCAGCACCATTTGTTGAAGATGCTATCTTTTTTCCATTGTATGGTTTTGGCGTCTTTGTCAAAGATCAGGTGTCCATAAGTGTGTGGGTTTATTTCTGGGTCCTCTGTTGGGTTCCATTGATCCACCGTTCTGTTTCTATGTCAGTACCATGCAGTTTTTAAAACTGTTGCTCTATAGTACAACTTAAGATCAGGGATGGAGATACCTCCGGAAGATCTTTTATTGTAGAGGATTGTTTTTAGCAATTCTGGGTTTCTTGTTATTCCATATGAATTTAAGAATTTTTCTTTCCTGGTCTGTAAAGAATTGTGTTGGTAATTTGATGGGCATTGCATTGAATCTGTAGATTGCTTTTGGTAAAATGGCCATTTTTACTATGTTAATCTTGCCAAGCCATGAGCATGGGAGATCTTTCCATCTTCTCATATCTTCTTCTAACTCTTTCTTCAGAGATTTGAAATTTTTTTCATACAAGTCTTTGACTTCCTTGGTTAGGGTTACTCCGAGGTACCTTATGTCATTTGTGGCTATTGTGAAGGGTGTTGTTTCCCTAATTTCTTTCTCAGCCCTTTTGTCTTTTGTATACAGGAGGGTTACTGATTTTTTTGAGTTAATTTTGTATCCGGCCACTTTGCTGAAGGTGTTTATCAGCTGTAGGAGTTCCCTGGTAGAGTTTTTGGGGTCACTCACGTATACTATCATATCATCTGTGAATAGTGATAATTTGACTTCTTCCTTTCCAATTTGTATCCCCTTGATCTCCTTCAACTGTCTTATTGCTCTAGCAAGGACTTCCAGCACTATGTTGAAGAGATATGGAGAGAGTGGGCAGCCTTGTCTTTTCCCTGATTTCAGTGGGATTGCTTTAAGTTTCTCTCTGTTCAGTTTGATGTTGGCTATAGGCTTGCTGTATATCGCCTTTACTATGTTTAGATATGTGCCTTGTATCCCTGATCTCTCCAATACTTTGAACATGAATGGATGTTGGATTTTGTCAATGGCTTTTTCAGCATCTAGGGAGATTATCATGTGGTTTTTTCTTTCAGTTTGTCAATATGGTGGATCACATTGATGGATTTCCGTATATTGAACCACCCCTGCATACCTGGGATAAAGCCTACTTGGTCATGGTGGATAATATCTTTGATGTGTTCTTGGATTCGGTTTGCAAGTATTTTATTAAGTATTTCTGCATCAATGTTCATAAGGGAGATTGGCCAGAAATTCTCTCTTTTTGTTGAGTCTTTGTGAGGTTTAGGTACCAAGGTGACTGTGGCTTCATAGAATGAATTTGGTAATATTCCTTCTTTTTCTATTTTGTGGAATAGTTTGAAGAGAATTGGTGTTAGCTCTTCTTTGAAGGTCTGGTAGAATTCTGCGCTGAAGCCATCTGGTCCTGGGCTTTTTTTGGATGGGAGACTTTTGATGACCGCTTCTATTTCTTTGGGGGATATAGGACTATTTAGTTGATTTACCTGGTCCTGATTCAGCTTTGGTAAGTCAAATCGATCAAGAAAATTGTCCATTTCATTTAGATTTTCAAATTTTGTGGCATATAGACTTTTGAAGTAAGTCCTAATGATTGTTTGGATTTCCTCAATGTCTGTAGTTATATCTCCCTTTTCATTTCTGATTTTGTTGATTTAGGTGGTGATTCTCTGCCTTTAGTTAGCCTGGCTAAGGGTTTGTCGATCTTGTTGATTTTCTCAAAGAACCAGCTCTTGGTTTCATTGATTCTTTGAATTGTTTTATTTGTTTCCAATTGATTGATTTCAGCCCTGAGTTTGATTATTTCCAGCCGTCTGCTCCTTCTTGGTGTGTCTGCTTCTTTTTTTTCTAGGGTTTTTAAGTGAGCCATTAGGGTGCTTGAATGAGCTGTCTCGAATTTCTTCTTGAAGGCACTTAGTGCTATGAACTTTCCTCTTAGCACTGCTTTCATTGTGTCCCACAAGTTCGGGTATGTTGTGTCTTCATTTTCATTGATTTCTAGAAAGACTTTAATTTCTTTCTTTATTTCTTCCCTGACCCAGCTGTTATTTAGTACCAAGTTGTTCAGTTTCCATGTCTGTGTAGGCTTTTTGTTATTTCTGTTATTGTTGAGGTCCAGCTTTATTCCATGGTGATCAGACAAGATACATGGAATTATTTCAATCTTCTTGTATCTGTTGAGGCTTGCTTTGTGACCCACTATATGGTCTATTTTGGAGAAGGTTCCATGAGGTGCTGAGAAGAAGGTAAATTCTTTTATGTTTGGGTGTAAGTTCTGTAAATGTCTGTTAGGTCCATTTGATTCATGACCTCTGTCAGAGAGATTGTTTCTTTGTTTAATTTTTGTTTTGTTGACCTGTCCTTTGTTGAGAGTGGGGTGTTGAAGTCTCCCACTATTAATGTGTGGGGATCTATAAGTGCTTTAAATTTTATCAATGTTTCTTTCACAAATGTGGGTGCCCTTGTATTTGGGGCATAGATGTTCAGGATTGTGATGTCTTCCTGGTGGCATTTTCCCTTGATGAGTATGAAGTGTCCTTCCCCATCTCTTTTGATTAATTTTGGTTGAAAGTCTATTTTATCAGATATTAGAATGGCTACTCCTGCTTGCTTCTTGGGTCCGTTTGCTTGGAAAGTCGTCTTCTAACCCTTTACCCTCAGGTAATGTCTATCTTTGTGTCTTAGGTGTGTTTCTTGTATGCAACAGATTGCTGGGTTTTGTTTATGCATCCATTCTGTTAATCTGCATCTTTTTATTGGAGAGTTGAGTCCATTGATGTTGAGAGAGATTAATGACCAGTGGCTGTTAGATCTCTTGATTTTGATGTTGGCTGTGGTCATCAAGTTGTGTGCTTGGTTGCTTTTTGTTTTACTGAAGTGAGGTTATTTATTTCCTGTGTTTTCTTGAATATAGCTAGCTGTGTTGGGTTGTATTTTCCCTTCCAGTGTCTTCTGTAATGCTGGATTTGTTTGTAGGTATTGTTGAAATTTGTTTTTGTCATTGAATATCTTGTTTTCTCCATCTCTGAGGACTGAGAGTTTTGCGGGGTATAGTAGCCTGGGCTGACATCTGTGTTCTCTTAGGGTCTGCATGATATCCATCCAGGCCCTTCTGGCTTTCATAGTCTCTGTTGAAAAGTCAGGTGTGATTCTAATGGGTTTGCCATTATATGTTACTTGGCCTTTTTCCCTTGCAGCTTTTAGTATTTTTTCTTTGTTCTGTATACTTACTGTTTTGCTTATTATGTGGCGGGAGGATTTTCTTTTCTGGTCAATTTGTTGGGTGTTCTGTAGGCCTCATGTATTCTAATTGGCCTCTCCTTTAGCTTGGGGAAATTTTCTTCAATGATTTTGTTGAAAATATTTTCTAGGCCTTGGAGAAGGGAGTCTTCTTTTTCCTCTATACCTATTATTCTTAGGTTTTGTCTTTTCATATTGTCTTGCATTTCTTGGACAGTCTGTGTCAGGAATTTTTCGGATTTAACATTTTCTTTGACAGATACATCGATTTCTTCCATTGTATCTTCTACACCTGAGATTCTTTCTTCCATCTCTTGTAGTCTGTTGGTTATGCTTACCTCTGTAGTTTCTGTTTTCTTCCCTAGATTCTTCCTTTCCATTATTTCTTCCATTTGTGTTTTCTTTAATTTTTCCAATTCTATCTTCAGGTCTTGAGTTGTTTTGTTTACTTCCTTCACCTGTCTGATTGTACTTTCCTGTTTTTCTTTTAGTTCCTTCAACTCTTTTTCTATCATTTCATTCAGTGTTTTAAGCATTTCCTTTCTAAAGGCCATAAACTGTTTGGCTGCAGCTTCTTCTATTTCTTTACGGATGGCAATATTGTGTTTGAGTTTATCTTCCTCTATGTCTTTACGAATCTTGTTTGGTTACTCTGTTATCATCTTCGTGAGCATATTTGTTTGGTCATCTTGGATTTCAGTTATGGTGGGGTGTCCAGGGATACTTGCCCCTGGGTGACTGGGTTATGGAGATGCCATATTGCTCTGTATTTTGTTTCTTGAGCTTTTATGCTGGCCTCTACCCATTGTGTTATCTTAGGTGTTTGGGGTTATTTTCTGGTGGTTCCTGGTGATCCTGGGATCAAGTGGTTATTAGAAAAATCACATGTCTTTGATATGTGATGTTCACATTATCACAGAATCCATTAGTTTTTTAAAATAAAGATATATGTCCTCTATCATAGAAATATTTACTGGAAAAATGTTCCCTCACAAAGGCAACTCCTTGAACAAAAAGGGTTTAAATGGTACCTTGCTTATATTTTTACAAAGACTATTCAGAATGTAGCAACAGCAAGCATTCATGTTGAGAACTTTTTTACTGTACCACAAGTGGCAGTCAAAGAGAGAGAGACAGAGAGTGAAAGAGAGACAGAAAGTGCTAGAGAGACAGATTCAGAAATAGAGAGAACTAGACCAACAGAAACAAATATATAGAGTGACAGAGACAGAGAGACAGAGACTACATTCTTTCTGGTCACTTTCAATGGCATATTAACTCGAAGCACACTCCCAAAGAATTATATTATTGAATAAGGTAATACTTCCTAAACCTTTACAGACATTTCTTCACTGGGACTAAACATGTAAATAGATAAGCTTCCAGGGGACATTGCTATTCAAATCACCAGGAAGAGGAAGAGAATGTAGGGACTTGTACTCTAAAAGAAAATAGTTATCCTGATAGTTTGTCATTCAATACAATTTTTAAAGACACAATTACTTTCAAGGTCTAAAAAATGGGACTGAAAATATACTTTGGGGAAAATGTGGAATTTTTCCATAATGAAGTGTTACTCAACTAAGAAAACGACATCATGATATTTTCAGGCAAATGGATGAAACCAGGAAAAATCATCTTGTGTGAAATAATTGAGTGGTTGGACCAGGGTATCCTATGGAAATTGTCAAGTAATCCAAGCTGTTGTTATTAAAATATGTTGCTATTTCTCCTTAAATGATAGATAAGTTGACAACTTTACAATTACTTTTACATGGAGAAAAGATTACAATAATGGAGGGCAGAATTTCACTGTGTAAGGCATGCTTTCCAGGAACTCATTATATAGTAGAGAATCCTAATCGTGAACTAGTAGTTATCCAGCTACAACATTAGCTCAGTGGCACTTGTAAACAAGCAGTCCTGGCATTAACACTTTGTTTAAATGGTGTGTCCAGAGGTCAACATCAAGAAACAATTCTGCTCTTGTGTCCTAGGCATATAATGCAGACCCATTTCTCTGTCCTAAATGACCAGTTTAAATTGTTAACCCCAGGACCAGGAGGATTTGTCAATGAACAGTGAGTAGGACACAGCTGCTGATCCAGCCATGTCAGCCAAGGCAACCATGCTCCTAGTGGGTTGGCAACACTAGTGTAGAATAGCACCAAATGTCTAAGAGTTTATTGCCTCTCAGTTATCCTTTTACATACACAAATTTTTCTGTTTCAGCCAAACTATTCTGAGGAATTGTCTGGTTTCCTTCTCTTTTCCCTGCTCTTAAGGACTCAATAGCTCAGGGAAGCCAAGACTCTGCAAGCCTATTATATAAATAAGAATATGAAGTTACATTGAGTGAGTACAGGAGTAATTGCTCAGTTCAAAGTCACAACCTAGGAGATTTCCGATTCAAGAGCACATTATGAGAATACCTTGTCATTTGGTACATTCCCCTTAAAATCCCATAGCACTTTGAAACTTTCCTACTTAGGTAGCTGTCCAATTAAATAAACATTACAGTTTCATTTCCTCTCTGACATTGTCACAGAGGTAAAAGGAATAAAGTTGTGTTATCTGGATAAACGGATGAGATAAAAGCTTGTTGGGTTTCAGAACAAAAGTCAGCTGTGCACTGGATCAGAAATACTTGAAACTGAGGAAAGTTTGTTTACTCATCTCCATGGAAACCCAAAGATTAAAGCCAGTAAGTGTTTCAGGAGCCAGTTATTACAAGGACAAAGAGGGCAGTCTGCTTGAGAGAAAGGCTGAGAATCCCTACATGCCTCAATCTGGGCAGCTGAAAACACATAACCCAGAGATGTCAGTTCATGTGTCCAAGACTCTTAGTTCAGGAGAGGTGTCACATATTTCTTTCAATTGTTCATTAATAATGTCATGTGTCCTTGACATGTGAATTTCAAATTATCACAAATTCCATTATTATTTATTAAAAGCACAGATATATCCTCAGTTGGTGAATTACTTAGTTGGAAAACACTCCCTGACAAAGGCAAATCTTTTAACACAAAGTGTTTAATTGGGACTTTTTTTATATTTTTACAGAGACCATCCAGGTTCACATCTCAAAGCAGTCATCTTGTTGAAGTACTTCAGGAGAACTGATAGCATTTCATACAGTACCACAAGCGGCAGGCAGAGAGAGGTTGACAGAGAGAGAAAGAGAAAGACAGAGAGAAAGAATTATAGAGTCAGATTGAGAATGAGAGACAAAGACCAAAATAAACAAATATATAAAGTGACAGAGACTGAGACACAGAGAATCCTTTCTCTCTGGTCATTTCCATTGGTATATCAAGCTCAAAGCACACACTCCTATATTATAAATCCAACGAGAATTATATTATCTAACCAGGCCATACTTCTGAACACTTCCCAGACATTTCTTCACTGGGGACTCAACATGTAAATAGATAAGCTTCAAGGGGACATTGCAATTCAAAGCACCAGGAAGGGGAAGAAGGTGGAGGAAATTCTAGCTAATAGAACATACATATCCTGATAGTTGTCATCCAATACAATGATTAAAATCACAGCAAATTGCAAGATCTAAAGAACAGGACTGACAATCTCCTTTGTGGAAATTGTGGAATATTTCAATAACAGAATATTGTTCAGCTAAGAAAATGACATGATGTTATATTTAGACAAATGGTTGGAACCAGGAGAAATCATCCTGTGTGAAGTAACTAAAATGCAGAAGGACAAATATGGTATGTACTCACTTCTTTGGAAATCTCCTAATAGTGAGTGATAAAGTTCCAATAGGCCATCTATTGTAATAAATGTAGTCTTTCACTAGTGGGATTGGGTGGCAGTTAATTAATATTTTGGGCCAGGCCATCCTACAGAAATTTTTAAGCAACTCAGGCTGCTGTTATTAAAATAGGTTTCCCTTTGCCCTCAAATGATAGATCACTGCCATGTTCTTGCATCCAAAGAGATGCTTCCTTCTGCATTAAATGGAATTGCATATAGAGACTTACAGTCTTATATAATGCTGAGAGAAATGTTAACATACCCTGCTCTAAATAGTATTTCCCTTTGAAATTCTTCCTCCCCTCAGAGCTCTGAGAAGCTTGCAGGAGAGCAGGGAGGAAGAGTGTCATAAGTAGAGGAAATTGAGGACACAAGGAAAGCAATACCCTGAGAATCCGGCTGCAGAGAAAGATGATGAAGCCACCCTTGCTGATACCTAATTTACTAGGGTCAGATTGAAGGTGGAAGAGGACCTTCCTTATCAGGGATCTGGAGAGAGGGCATAGGGGTAAAACAAGGATGGTGGGTGGGGCTGGAAGCAGAAGAGGGGAAGCACCTTAGGAGACACAAAGTAAACAAATAGTAATAAATAAATACATAAGAAAAACTGTGATCAATGCAATGAAGTATGGAGCTCTTCAGGACTGATGGTTTCTTCTTTGGGGTGGTGTCATGGTGTGGCAAGGATGAACTCATTATTCAATAAAAATAATATGTTGATACCTTTTACAGGGAAATTTAATATACAGGAAACATTCCACTAAAGGAGCACAGTTTTACTTTGTAAGGCATTCTTTCCAGGAACTCATTATGTAGCAGAGATCCTAGCCATGAAATAGTGCTTACCCACTACTTCAGGTAGCACAGAATCCTACCCATGAAGTAGAGGTTACCCAGCTACCTCAGAGCCCATGAGCTCTTTGGCACCTCTGAACAAACATTCCTGGCACTAACATTACATTAAGAGGGTTTGTATGAAAGACCACAGGAAAACAAAACAAAACAAAACAAAACAAAACAAAACAAAACAAAACAAAACAAAACACAGCAGTTATTTTGACCTAGGCATAAACCAGGGACCCATTCCTCCATCCTAAAGGCCCAGAGTTAACCTCAGGTGCAGGAGGGTTCCTCAGTGATAACTGAGTAGGAAATAGTTGCCGATTTAGCCATATCAGCCAAGGCAACCATGCTCATAGAGGGTTGGTAAAACTAGTGTGGAACAGAACCAGCTGTCTAATAGTTACTTGCCACACAGTTCTTTTACATTCACCAATCATTCTCCGTTTCAGCCAAACCAGTCCCAGGAATTGTCCAGTTTCCTTATTTTTCTATTCTTAAAGACTCAATAGCCCAGGCTATTATAATCAATAAGAATGTGAAGTTACATTTAGTGAGTATGCCAGTAACTGCTCAGTTCAAAGTCACAACCTAGAAAATTTCATAACCAAAGCCACAGTAGGAGACCACATTGTCATTCACTACATTTACCTTAATCTCACATCACTTTGAAGCTTCCCTACTTTGGAAGCTGTCCAATTAAATAAATATTAAAGTTTCATTTATTACCTGGTATTGTCACACAGGTAAACAGGAGTAAAGGTATGGGATCTTTACTCACACAAATGAACAAATGGATGAGATAAAGGCTTGTTGGGTTTCACAAGAAAATGTCACATGTACGCAGGATCAGAGACAACAGACAGTGAGGATTTTTTTTTTTTTTTACTCATCTTCATGGAAACCCCAAAATTCTCTTAGGACTCAATCCTTGAGAGGCAGAATGATGACCCCTGTGCTCAGATTTTTTGGATTCTGTTGCTCTCCTTCTGGAGCTCCTGTACTCTCCAGATATTATTATTTCCTGCTTTTTTCAACAGTTAGCCATACGTCTCAGCATCTGCTTTGATAGTCTGCAAGGCAGAGCCTTGCAGAAGCCCTCTCTGGCATGCTCCTACAAACTTGTACCCTCTTTTCTCCTTCTTTTGATGACCATTCTCTTTGTCTTTTGGCATGGGGATTGAACATTTTAGCCAGAGTCCTCCCTCTTGATTAGTTTCTTTATGTGTACAGAGTTTAGTAGGTTTATTCTATATTATATGTCTATATGAGTGGGTATTTACTATGTGTCTTTCTGATCTTTTCCAGTTCCCACTATTTACATGCAAATTCCATGATTTCCTTGTTTTTTATTGCTGAATAATATCCCATTATGTAGATGTACCAAAATTTCTGTACCCATCTTCATTTCGGTGGCATCTGGGTTGATTTCAGATTCTTGCTATTATAAATTAAGCTGCTACAAACATGGTTGAGCAAAAGTCCTTATTGTGTACCTGAGCCTCTTTTGGATATATGCCTAGTTGTGGAATAATTAGATCTTGTAGATGTGCTATTCCTACTTATCTGATAAAACACCAAATTGTACAAGTTTACAATCCCACCAGCAGTGGAGGAGGGTTCCCCTTTCTCCACAACCTTACCAGCATGTGCTGTCACTTGAGTTTTTGATCTTGGCCATTCTAATGGGTGTAATATGAAGTCTCAGGGTCGTTTTGATTTGCATTTCCCTGATGGCTAATGAGTTTGAAGATTTAAGTTTTTTCTGCCATTCGATATTCCTCTATGGAGAATTCTCTGTTTAGCTCTGTTCCCCATTTTTTAATTGGATTACTTAATTTGTTGCTTTTCAACTTTTTTAGTTCTTAATACATCCTGGATAGTAGCCCTCTGTCAAATAGAGGGTTGTGGAAGATTCTTTTCCAATTTGTAGGCATTTGGTTTGTTTTGATGACAGTGTTGTTTGCTTTACAGAGCTTTTCAGTTTCATAAGGTCCAATTTACTGCTTGTTGCTCTTAGAGCCTGTGCTGTTGGTGTTCCATTCAGGAAGTTGTCTCCTGTGCCAAGGAGTTCAAGGCTCTTCCACACTTTTTCATCTAACCAATTTAATGTGTCTGGTTTTATGTTGAGGCTTTGATCCACTTGGACTTTAGTTTTGTGCAGGGTGATGAGTATGGAACTATTTGCATATTTCTACCTGTAGACATCTAGTTAGACCAGCACCATTGGTTGAAGATGCTATCTTTTTTTCATTGTATGTTTTTGTCATCTTTGTCAAAATCAGGTATCCATAGTTTGTGAGTTTATTTCTGGATTTTCTATTTGGTTCCATTGATACACTGTTATGATTCTATGCCAGTACCAAGCAATTTTTATTACTGTTGCTTTATAGCACAGCTTGAGATCAGGGATGGAGATACCTCCAGAAGATCTTTTACTGTATAGAATTGTTTTAGCATTTCTGGGTTTCTTGTTTTTCCATATGAAGGTGAGAGTTTTTCTTTCAAGGTCTGTAAATAATTGTGTGGTTTTTTGATGGGGATTGCATTGAATCTGTAGAATGTTTTGGTGAGATGGACATTTTTACTCTGTTATTCCTGTTAAGCCATGAGCATGGGAAATTTTTCCATCTTCTGATATCCTCTTCTAATTCTTCATAGACTTGAATATTTTTTTTTCATACATGTCTTTGATTTGCTTGGTTAAGGTCACACCAACATACTTTATGTCTTTGACCCAATACGAGAACACATCAAAGATTTCATCAAATATGACCAAGTAGGCTTTATCCCAGGTATGCAGGGGTGGATCAATATACAGAAATCCATCAATGTGATCCACCATATTAACGAACTGTAAGAAAAATGCCACATGAATACATACTTAGATGCTGAAAAACATTTGACAATATCCAACCTCCATTCATATTTAAAGTATTGGGGAGATCAGAGATAAAAGACATATGTCTAAATATAGTAAAATCAATATACAGCAAGTCTATAGCCATCATGGAACAAATCTGAGAGAAATTTAACACAATCCCACTGAAATCAAGAATTGTGATCAGACAAGGCTGTCCACTCTCTCCATATCTCTTCCACATATATCTGGAAGTCCTTTCTAGAGCAATAAGACAATTTAAGGAGATCAATGGGATAGAAATCAGACAGGAAGAATTCAAAGTTTCACTATTTGTAGATGATATGATATTGTACCAGAGTGGCCCCAAAAATGCTACCAGGGAACTCATACAGCTGATGAACACCTTTGGCAAAGTAGCTGGATGCAATACTAACTCCTGTAAACAAAAGACAAAAGGGCTGAGAAAGAAACTAAAGGAATTATATTATCTAACAAGGTATATATCTTAACCATTCCCAGACATTTCCTCACTGGGGACTACAAATGTAAATAGATAAACATGTATAGGACATTGCAATTCAAATCACCAGGAAAAGGAAGAAGAAGGAGGTAATTCTAGGCTACAAGAACATAGTTATCTTGATAGCTTGTTATTCAAAATAATGATTAAAGGCCTGCAACCTCCAATGACTGAAGAACAGGACTGAAAATCTCCTTTGGGGAAAATGTGGAATATTTCCATAAGGGAGTATAATTCAGCTAACAAAAAGTCATCATGATATTTTTATTCAAAAGGATGGAATCAGGAAAAATCTTTCTGGGTGAAATAACTAAAATGCAAACAGACAAATATGGTTTGTATTCACTTATTAGTACACTCCTAGTAGTGGTGTTTAAAGTTTCAAAAGTCCATCTATTATGATCATAACAGTCTTCCACTAGGGGTATTAGGTGACAGTTAATTCAGTTGTTGGGCCAGGGCATCCTAAAAAAACTTTCAAGCTACCCAGACTGTTTTTATTAAAGTTTGTTGCTCTCAACCCTCAACTTATTAATCAGTTCCCTGTTCTTCTATCCACAGGGATGCTTCCTTCTGCATCAAATGGGATTCTATACAGAGACCCACAGTCTGATATTATGGAAAAGAGACCTTAAAACACAAAGCTCTAAATAGGATTTTCCCATGAAACTTCCTACCCTCAGAGCTTGGAATCCAGCAGGAGTGTTGGCATGAAGAGTGTCATAAGAAGAGGGAATTGAGAATACTAGGAGCACAATGCCCTGAGAATCAGGCCAGAAAAAATAATGATGCACCCAGCCTTGATGAGACGAGATAAGCTAGCGTCAGGTAGAAAGGGGAGGGGAACCTCCCCTGTTAGGGATCTAGAAAAAGGTCATAGTGATAGAAGAAGGAGGCTGAGAGGGAGAAGAAAGAGGGAGCAGCAGAGGGGATTCAAAATGAACCAGTCCTAATAAATAAATACATAAGAAAATCTGTGGTTAAGGATATAGCTCTTCAGGACAAATGGCTTCTTCTTGGGGGTGGTTACAAGAGCAGAAGGAATGAACTAAATTTTCTTTAAGGGACTTGGCACTGAGACTCTAATCATTTTCCAGTGAGAATATGGACAACACATACTTGAACTGATGTATTTTAAAGAAAAAAAAAATTAGTATAGCACATGGAAAGGGATATGAAGCTGGGAGCGATGGACAAGGAACATAATGCATATTACATGAAATTCCATATAAACAATAAAAATAATATGTTGACAACTTTTACAATGACTATTAATATAGAGAAACGATTCCGCTAAACGAACATGAAAGTTGACTTTATAAGGAATGGTTTCCTGGAACTCACTATGTAGTAGAGAACCCTACCCATGAACTAGTGGTTACCCAGCTATCTCAGGTGCCAGGAGCTCTGGTGGCACCTCTTAACTAGAAGTCCTGACAGTAATACTATGTTCAGAGGGTTTTTCTGGAGGAGCACATCAGGAAACACTGATTCTCTTGTATTCTAGGAATAGGCATAGACATGAAGGCTCCATTTTAAATGTAATCCCCAGGATCAGGAGGATTGTTCACTAACCACTGAGTATGACACAGCTGCCAACCCAGCCAGATCATTCAATGCATCCCTGCTCATAAAGTGTTACTAATACTAGTGTGGAACAGCACCAGCTGTCAAATAATATCTTGCCCTCCGAGTTCTCCTTTTACACTCACAGATCTTTCTCTGTTTCAGCCAAAACAGTTTCAGAAACTGTCTGTTCTCCTTCGCTTTTTCCTGTTCTTAAAGACACAATACCCCAGGGAACCCTAGGCCTGTCCTGCCTTTTATATCAGTAAGAATGTGAAAATACATTTATTGAGTATGAAAGTAACTGTTCAGGTCCAAGTCACAAAATAGGAATTTCAGATCCAAGAACACAATAGGGGAACACCCTTTCATTCAGTATATTCACTTTAATCCCTACTTAGGAAGCTGTCCCAATAAAGAAACATCAAAGTTTCATTTACTAACTGACATTGTCACAGTCATAACCAGGAATAAAGGTTAGGATCTGGATAAAGGGATGAGGAAAAATCTTGTTGGATATCACAAGAAAATGTCATGTGTGCACAGTATCAGAAGACACTGAAGAAAGTTTACTCATCTCCATGGAAACCTCAAGATTCTCTCATGTACTGATGGGTTGAGAGTGAGAATGATGGCATGAAACATGTGAAAGCAGGTAGGAATTTCAGGAGCCAGTTATTAAAAGGGTCAGGTGAACAACCTACTTGAGAGAAAAACACCACTACATGCCTCAATCTGGGCAGCTGAAAGCACACAACCCAGAGATGAGAGTTCATGTGTCCAACACTCTTAGTTCAGGAAAAATGTCACATATTTCTTTCAAGAGGTAATTAATAAATTCACATGTCCTTGACATGTGAGTTTCACATTATCACAGATTCCATTATTATTTGTTAAATGTACAGATATGTCCTCAGTCAGTGAATTACTTATTGGGAAAATACTCCATGACCAAGGCAAATCTTTGAACAAAAAGCATTTAATTGGGATCTTGCTTATATTTTTACAGAGACCATTTATGATGTCACATCAGCAAGCATTCATCTTGTTGTATTTCTTCAGCAGAAATGAGACCATTTCATTCTGAACTACAAGCACAAGACTAAGAGAGACAGAGACAAGAAAGAGCTAGAGAGACATATTCAGAAATAGAGACCAAGACTCCAAAAGAAACAATTATAAAAATTGACAGACTGAGAGACAGAGACTCTATTTTGTCTGGTCACATTCATCGGCATATCAACCTCAAAGCACACCCTACATTTTTAAAACTACAATCAAAGTTATATTATCTAACAAGGTCATACCTCCTTAGCCTTCCCAGACTTTTCCTCACTGGGGAGTCAAGACATAAATAGATGAGCTTCATGGGGATATTGCACTTCAAATCACCAGGAAGTGGAAGAAAGTGGAGGAACTTCTAGGCTTAAATAACATAGTTATCCTGAGAGTTTCTCATTCAATACAGTAACCAAAGCCCAGGAAAATTCCAAAGACTAAAGAACAGGACTGATAATCTCCTTGGGGAAAATTTGGAATATTTCCATAACAGTATGATTCAGCTAAGAAAATGACATTAACATATTTTCAGACAAATGTATGGAACCAGGAAAAATCATCCTGGGTGAAGTAACTTAAATGCAAAAAGACAAATATGGTGTGTGTTCACTTATTAGGAGTTCTCCAAATTTTGGGGAATAAATTTCCAATAATTGTGACCAAACCAGTCTTCTACTAGAGGGATTGGGTGGCAGTAAATTGAGCTGTTGGACCAGGGAATCCTATGGAAATTTTCAAGCAACCAAGGCTTTGGTTTTAAAATATGCCCTTCTCTCCCCTCAATTGATAGATCAGTGTTATGTTCTTGGATCCACAGAGATGCTCCCTTCTGAATCAAATGAAATTGCATAAAGAGACCCATAGTCTGATATTATACAAAGAGAGGCCTTAAAATAACCAACTCTAAAAGGGTTTCCCTATCAAATTCTCCCTCCCCTCAAATCTCTGGAAAGCTGGCAGGAGCAGTGGCAAGAAGAGTGTCCTAAGTAGAGGGCTTTTGTACAAGGAGAACAATGCCCTGAGAATCAGAGCACAGAGGAAGATGATGCAGCCAGCCTTGATGAGAACTGATAAGCTAGGATCAAATAGAAGGACTTTGAGGACCTCCCCTTTCAGGGAATTAGAGAAAGGTCATAGGGGTAGAAGATGGAGGGTGGGTGGGACTAGAATGAAAAGAGGGACTGGGCAGCAGACAGCATACAAATGAAGAAACCGTAATAAATAAATACATAAGAAAAACTGTTCATAAGTTGATGAAGTGCAGAGTTCTTCAAGACTAATGGGTTTTTCTTGGGAGTGGTACAAGCATGAAGCAAGGTTGAATTCAGTTTTCTTTAAGGGACTTGCCACTGAGACTCTGATCCTGTTCCAATAAGTATACCAACAACATATACTTCTTTTGATGTAATTTAAAGAAAAGAAAAAAATAAATTAGTGTGGCACATGAGTAAGAATTTGAATCTGGGAGCAATGGAAAAGGAGTGTAATGTATGTCACATTAACTTCCTACATAATCAATAAAAATAATATATTGACAACTTTTACGCTGACTTTTAACGTGGAGAAAAATTATACTAAAGGAGAGCAGAGTTTGACTTTATAAAGCATGCTTTCCAAGAACTCATCATGTATCAGAGAATCTTAGCCATGAATTAGTGATTACTCAGTTACCTCAGATGCCATGAACTGAGGTGGCACATCTGCGCTAACATTATGTTTAAAGGTTTTGTCTGGAGGACAGAGCTGCTCTTGTGCCCTAGGCTTATAACAAAGACCCATTTTTCTGTCTCAAAGGCCCTCTTGGTACTGGAGTTTACAGTGACCACTGAGTAGGACACAGCTGCTGATCAATGCAGATTAGCCAAGGCAACCCTGATCATAGAGGGTTGACAACACTAGTGTTTAACAGCACCAACTGTCAAAAAATATTTTACCTTTAATTCTTCTTTTACACTCACAGATCTTTCTCTGTTTCATGTAAAATCAGGCTCAGTAATTTTCTGGTTTCCTTCTCTTTTCCATGTTCTTAAATTTTAATACCCTATATAACCCTGGGCCAGTTGCCTATTATATCAATAAAAATGTTAAGGTACATTTAGTCATTATGTGATTATTTGCTGAGTTCTAAGACACAACCTAGGAAATTTCATAATGAAGACCACAGTAGGAGGCCACCTTGTCATTCAGTACATTCCCCTTAATCCAATGTAACTTTTAAACTTCTCTTTAGGATGTTGTCCAATTCAATATACATTAAAATCACACTGTTACAGAGCTAAACAGGAGTGAAGATGTGGGATCTGGATAAAGGGATGAGATAAAATCTTGTTGGGTTTCACAAGAAAAAGTCACTTGTGCACAGGAAAAGAGATACTGGACAGTGATGAACATTTGTTTACTCATTTCTATGAAAATCTCAAGATTCTCTCAGGTGCTGATTGGCTGATAGAAATTGGTGTCATGGAAGAGGTGAGAGACAGTAAGAGTTTCAGGAGTTAGTCATTAAAAGGGCCAAGTGGAAGGGACATTTGAGAGAAATGCTGAGCAGCCCTACAAGCCTCAATCCTGGTAGCTAAAAGCATATAACCTAGAGATAACATTTCCTGTGTCCATGACTCCTAACTCAGGAAAAGTGTCAAATATTTCTTTCAAGTGGTCATTAATAAAGTCATGTCTCCTTGGCATGTGACTTTCACATTATCACAAATTCCATTATTTTTCTTTAAATGCAGAAATTTGTCCTCAGTCAGTGAAATACTGACTTTGAAAAAGCTCACTGACCAAGGCAATTCCTTGAAATAAAAAGCATTTAGTTGCCTATATTTTTACAGAGACCATCCAGGATTTCATGTCAGCATGCAATTATCTTGTTATACTCCTTCACCAGAACTGAGAGCTTTCATACTGAAACACGTGTATCAGACAGAGAGAAGCAGACAGAGAGAGACAAAGAGAGAAAGAGCTAGGAAGACCAATTCAGAAATAGGGAGATCAAGACCAACAGAAAGAAAGATTTAAGGTAACAGAGAACAACAGACAAAGACTCTGTTCTGTCCACTTTCATTGGCATAGCATTCTCAAAGCATATCCTCCCAATCATAACTCCTATAGGAATTATTTGATCTAACAAGGCCAAACATCATAACTACTCCTGATATTTCCTCACTGGGGACTCATGTAAATAGATGAGCTTCAAGGGACATTCCAATTAAAATCACCAGAAAGTGGAAGAAGATGAAGGGAAATCAAGGCTAAAAGAATATAATTGTCCCTACAGTTTGTCATTCAATACAATGAGTAAAGTCTCAGCAACTTCCAAGGTCTAAAGAACAGGACAGACATTCTAATTTGGGGAAAATGTGGAATATTTCCATAATGGAGTATTATTCAGTTAAGAAAATGAAAATGATAATTTCAAGCAAATGGATGGAACCAGGAAAAATCATCCTGTGTGAAGTAACTAAAATGTAAAAAGCCAAGTATGGTGTGTATTTACTTATTAGGGGGTCTCCTAATAGTGAGGGATAAAGTACCTATAGGCCATCTCTTGTGAAAGTACCAGTGTACAACTAGGGAGATTGGATGGCAGTTAATTGAGTTGTTGGGCCATGGCATCCTATGGAAATTTTCAAGCAAACCAGTCTGTTGTTATTAAAATATGGTTCTCTCTGCGCTCAACTGATAGATCAGTGCCATGTTCTTGGATCCAGAGATGGTTTCTTCTGCATCAAATGGTATTGCATACAAAGAATAGCAGTCCAATATTATGCAGAAAGAGACCTTAAAAACAGTTCTAAATGGGATTTCCCTATGGAATTCTCCCTTTCCTCCTGGGAAGCCTGCAGGAGAGGTGGCAGGAAAAGTGTCTGAAGTAGAGGGAATTGAGGACACAAGGAGAACAAAGACCTGAGAATCAGGCCATAGAGGAAGATGATGCAGGCAGCCTTGGTGAGACCTGATAAGCTAAGGTCAGATACAAGGGCAAGGAGGACATCATTAATCAAGGAAATCTAGGAAGGGTATACAAGTAAAAGAAGGACTGTGGGTGGGACTGGAAGGAGTAGAGGGACTGGGTAGCAGACAGCATACAAGGTGAACAAATCATAATGAATAAATACATAAGAAAAACTGTGAACAAGGTGATAAAATATAGAGCTCTTCAGAACCAATGGCTTCTTCTTGGTGGTGCCATAGCAAGGATGAACTTAGTTTTCTTTAAGGGACTTGGCACTGAGACTCTGATTGTGTTTCAATAAGTATATCAACAACACATACATTAATTGATGTATTTTAAAAAAAGAATTAGTGTGACACATGGGTAGGAATTTGAACCTGGTAACAATGGAAAAGGAGTGTAATATATGTTACATAGAATTACCACATAATAAAAGTAATATGTTGACAACTTTTACAAATGACTTTTAATATGGAGAAAAGATTCTGCTAAAGGAAAGTAGAGTTTGACTGTGTAAGGCATTCTTTCCAGGAACTCATTAGGTAGTAGAGAATCCTAGCCATTAATTAGTGGTTACCAATCTGCCTCAGACCCCTTGGGCACAGGTGACAACTCTTTACAAGCAGTCCTGGCACTAACACTACATTTAAAGGGTTTGTCTGGAGGACACGGCTGCTCTTGTGTCCTAGGTATATAACACAGACCCATTTCTTTGTTGTGATATCCTAGTTTTATCTGTAAATTCCAGTACCAAGAGGGTTCCTCAATAAGCACTGAATAGGACACAACTGCTGATCGAGCAAGATCAGTGAAGGCAACCCTGCTCATTGAGGTTTGGCAACACTAGTGTTTAACAGCACCAACTGTCAAAAAATATCTTACTGTCAATTCTTCTTTTACACTCATTGATCTTTCTCTGTTTCATGCAAACCAGTCCCAGGAATTCTCTGGTTTCCTTTTCTTTTCCCTATGCTTAAAGACTCACTACCCCAAGTAACACTAGGCCGGGTCTGCATATTATATCAATAAGATTCTGAAGGTCCATTTAGTGAGTATGCGAGTAAATGATCAGGTCTAAGTCAAAACCTAGGAAATATCCAGATCCAAGACTACAGTAGAAGACTTCCTTGTCATATGGTACATTTCCACTAATTCCACATCATTTCAAAGCTTTCTTATTTAGGATGCAGTCCAATTCAATAAACATTAAAGTTTCATTTCCTACATGACATTGTCACAGACGTAAACAGGAGTAAAGTTGTAGGATCTGGATAAAGGAATGAGATAAAGACTGTTGGGTTACACAAGAAAAAGTCACATGTGCACAGGACCAGAGGTAATGGACACTAAGGAATGCTTATTTTCTCATCTCTATGGAAACCTCAAGATTCTCTCAAGGTAAGAATTTGAACCAGGGAGCTATGAAAAAGCAGTGTAATGGATATTATATGAAATTCTCTTTTAATCAATTATAACAATATGTTGACAACTATTACAATAAATTTTAACATGGAGAAAAGATTTTGCTAAAGGAGGACAGAATTTCCCATTGTAAGGCATGCTTTCCAGGAACTCATCATGTAGCAGAGAATTCTGGCCATGAACTAGTGGTTACCCAGCTACCTCAGACCCCATGCGCCCAGCTGGAACTTCTGAACAAGCAGTTCTGGCACTAACACTATATTTAGTGAGTTTGAGTGGAGGACCACAGCAAGAAACACAGCTGCCCTTCTGTCCTAGGCAAATAACCAGGAACCACTTCTCTGTCCTGAAGCACCAGTTTGAACTCTAAACCCCAGGACCAGGGTGGTTTCTCACTGGCCACTGAGTAGGACATGGTTGCCAATCCAGCTAGGTCAGCCAAGGCAATCCTGTTTATAGAGGGTTGCCTATGCTAGTGTGGAACAGCACCAGCTGTCAAAGAGTTTATTGCCACTCATTTCTCTTTTTATGTATACAGATTATTCTCTATTTCACCCAAACCAGTACCAGGAGTTGTCTGATTTTCTTCTCTTTCCCCTGTTCCTTTTTTTTTTTTTTTTTTTTTTTTTGATAGTCATTCACTTTTTTTTTCTGGTCTAAGCCATTTTAATATCTGCCAAAATAAATTTCAAACCAAAACTAATGTAAAGAGACAGGGAAAGACACTACATATTCATCAAAGGAAAAAAAAAAATCCATCAAGAGGATGTTGCAATGCTTTTTTTTTTTTGATGTTGCAATTCTTTTTTTTCCGTAATTTTATTTTTCTCATTAGTTACATTTTGTTAATTCTGTATCCCAGCTGTATCCCTCATTTCCTCCCCAATCCCACCCTCCCTCCCTCATCTCCTCCCTGCCCCTTTCCAAGTCCACTAATAGGGGAGGACCTCCTCCCCTTTCATATGACTCCCTTTTGTCAGGTATTTTTAGGACTGGCTGCAAAGTCCTCCTCTGTGGCCTAACAGTACTGCTCCTCCCTTGGGAGGTGGGGAGGTCAAAGAGCCAGTCATTGAGTTCCTGTTAGAAATAGTTCTTGTTCCCCTTACTATGGGAAACCAATTGATTACTGAGCTATCACGGGTCACATCCGAGCAGAGGTTCTAGGTTTTATCCTCTCATGGACTTTGGTTGAGTGTCCATCTCAGAAAAGACCCTGTGCCCAGATACGTTTGGTCCTTGTGGAGCTTCTATCCTTTCCAAATCAAACTCCCCTTCTTTCATATGATTCCCTGCACTCTGCCGAAGGTTTGGTTGTGAGTCTTAATATCTATTTTGGAGAACTGCTAGGTAGAGTCTTTCAGATGCTTTCTGCGGTAGACTCCTGTCATAGGTTCAATGCATATCCCATTTGTCTTTCTAAATGAGGATAGATCATTATACCCTGTGTCCGCTTTCTTGATTATCTTCTTTAGGTGTATAGATTTCATTATGTTTATCCTATCTTTTAGGGCTATATAAGCGAGTATATTCCATGTTTGACTTTCTCCTTCTGGGATACTTCACTCAGAATGATCTTTTCTAGATCCTACCATTTGCCTGAAAATTTCATGATTTCCACCTTTTTGATTGCTGAGTAGCATTCCATTGTGTAAAAATACCACAATTTTTGTATCCATTCCTCCGTTGATGGATATCTGGGTTGTTTCCAGGTTCTGGCTATTACAAATAAAGCTGCTACAAACATGGTTGAGCAAATGTCCTTATTGTGTACTTGAGTAAATTTTGAGTATATGCCTAGCAGTGGTATAGCTGAGTCTTGAGGAAGCGCTATTCCTAATTGTCTGAGAAAGCGCCAGATTGACTTCCAAAGTGGTTGTACCAGTTTACATTCCCACCAGCAATGGAGGAGGGTTCCCCTTTCTCCACAACCTCTCCAACATGTGTTGTCATTTGTGTGTTTCATCTTAGCCATTCTGATGGGTGTAAGGTGAAATCTTAGGGTCGTTTTGATTTGCATTTCCCTAATAACTAATGACGTTGAGCATTTCTTTAAGTGTTTCTCTGCCATTCTATATACCTCTACAGAGAATTCTCTGTTTAGCTCTGTTCCCCATTTTTTAATTGGATTACTTGTTTTGCTGCTTTTCGGGTTCTTTAGTTCTTTTTATATACTGGATATTAGCCCTCTGTCAGATAGAGGGTTAGTGAAGATTCTTTCCCAATCTGTAGGCAGTCGTTTTGTTTTGATGATGGTGTCCTTTGCTTTACAGAAGCTTTTCAGTTTCATGATGTCCCATTTGTTGATTGTTGCTCTTAAAGCCTGTGCTGTTGGAGTTCTGTTCAGGAAGTTGTCTCCTGTGCCAATGAGTTCTACGCTGTTCCCTATTTTTCTTCTAACAGATTTAGCGTATCTGCTTTTATGTTGAGGTCTTTGATCCACTTGGACTTTAGTTTTGTGCAGGGTGATAAATGTGGATCTATTTTCATTTTTCTGCATGTAGAAATCCAATTAGACCAGCACCATCTGTTGAAGATTCTATCTTTTTTCCATTGAATGGTTTTGGCTGCTTTGTCAAAAATTGAGTATTCATAAGTACATGGGTTTATTTCTGGGTCTTCAATTCGGTTCCATTGATCCTCCTTTCTGTTTCTATGCCAATAACATGCAGTTTTTATTACTATTGTTCTGTATAGTACAGCTTGAGGTTGGGAATGGAGATACCTCCAGATGATTTGTTGTTGTATAGGGTTGTTTTGGAGATTCTAGGTTTTTTGTTTCTCCATATGAAGCTGAGAATCCTTTTTTCAAGGTCTGAAAAGAATTGAGTTGGTATTTTGATGGGAATTGCATTGAATCTGTAGATTGCTTTTGGCAGGATGGCCATTTTCACAATGTTAATCCTACCAATCCATGAGCATGGGAGATCTTTCCATCTTCTGAGATCTTCTTCAATTTCTTTCTTCAGAGACTTGAAGTTTTTCTCAAACAGGTCTTTCACTTGCTTGGTTTGTGTCACCCCAAGGTACTTTATGTTATTATTGACTATTGTGAAGTGTGTTGTTTCCCTAATTTCTTTCTCAGCCCTTTTGTCTTTGGTATACAGGAGGGCTTCTGATTTTTTTGAGTTGATTTTGTATCCAGCCACTTTGCTGAAGGTGTTTATCAGCTGAAGGAGTTCTCTGGTTGAATTTTTGGGGTCACTCATGTATACTATCATATCATCTGCAAATAGTGACACTTTGACCTCTTCCTTTCCAATTTGTATCCCCTTGATCTCCTTTAGTTGTCTTATTGCTCTGGCTGAGACTTCAAGTACTATGTTGAAGAGATATGGAGAGAGTGGGTAGCCTTGTCTTGTCCCTGATTTCAGTGGGATTGATTTAAGTTTCTCTCCATTGAGTTTGATGTTTGCTGTAGGCTTGCTGTATATTGCCTTTACTATGTTTAAATATGTGCCTTGTATCCTGGATCTCTCCAATACTTTAAACATGAATGGGTGTTGGACTTCATCAAATGCTTTTTCTGTGACCAAGGAGATGATAATGTGGTTTTTCTCCTTCAGTTTGTTTATGTGGTGGATTACATTGATGGATTTCCATATGTTGAACCACCCTTGCATGCCTGGGATGAAGCCTACTTAGTTGTGGTGGATGATATCTTTGATGTATTCTTGGATTTGGTTTGCAAGTATTTTATTGATTATTTTTGCATCAATATTCATAAGAGAGATAGGTCTGAAGTTCTCTTTTTTTGTTGGGTCTTTGTGTGGTTTGGGTATCAACATAACTTTCGCTTCATAGAATGAGTTTGGTAATGTGCCTTCTGTTTCTATTTTGTGGAATAGTTTGAGGAGAATTGGTATTAGCACATCTTTGAAGGTCTAGTAGAATTCTGCGCTGAAACCATCTGGCCCAGGGCTTTTTTTGGAGAGGAGGCTGTTAATGACTGCTTCAATTTCATTGGGGGATATAGGGCTATTCAGTCTTTCTATCTGATCTTGACTTAATGTTGGTAGATGGAATCTATCAAGAAAATTGTCCATTTCGTTTAAATTTTCAAATTTTGTAGCGTATAGGCTTTTGTAGTATGACCTAATGATTGTTTGGATTTCTTCAGTGTCTGTAGTTATGTCCCCCTTTTCATTTCTGATTTTGCTGATTTGCATAGATTCTCTCTGCTTTTTAGTTAGCTTGGCTAAGGGTTTGTCTATCTTGTTGATTTTCTCAAAGAACCAGCTTTTTGTTTCATTGATTCTTTGAATAGTTTTATTTGTTTCTAATTGATTGATTTCAGCCCTGAGTTTGATTATTTCCAGCCGTCTGCTCCTCTTGTGTGTATCTGCTTCTTTTTTTTTTTTTCTAGGGTTTTCAGTTGGGCCATTAAGTTACTTGTTTTTGATATTATAAATTTCTTCTTGAAGGCACTTAGTGCTATAAATTTTCCTCTGAGCACCGTTTTCAATGTGTCCCATAAATTTGGGTATGTTGTGCCTTCCTTTTCATTGAATTTTAGGAAGTCTTTAATTTCTTTCTTTATTTCTTCCTTAACCCAGCTGTCATTGAGTAACAAGTTGTTCAGTTTCCATGTGCGTGTTGGCTTTTTGTTGTTTCCATTGTTGTTGATGTCCAGCTTTAGTCCATGGTGGTCCAATAGAATACAAGGGATTATCTCAATCTTTTTATATCTGTTGAGCCTTGCTTTGTGACCAACTATATGGTCTATTTTGGAGAAGGTTCCATGAGGTGCTGAAAAGAAGGTATACTCTTTTGAGTTTGGGTGGAAAGATCTGTAGAAGCCTATTAGGTCCATTTGATTTAGGAACTCTGTAAGTGCTTTTATTTCCCTATTTGGTTTCTGTCTAGTTGATCTGTCCCTTGGTGAGAGTGGGGTGTTGAAGTCACCCACTATTAGGGTATTGCCATCAATGTGTGATTTAAGCTTTAATAATGTTTCATTTATGAATGTGGGTGCTCTTGTATTTGGGGCATAGATGTTTATAATTGTGATGTCTTCTTGGTGAATTTTTCCTTTGATGAAAATGTAGTGCCCCTCTCTGTCTTTTTTGATTAGTTTTGGTTGAAAATCTATTTTATTAGACATTAGGATAGCCACGCCTGCTTTTTTTTTTTGGGTCCAATTGCTTGAAACACTGTTTTCCAGCCTTTTACTCTGAGGTATTGTTTTTCTTTGTTGCTTAGGTGTGTTTCTTCGATACAGAAAATGTTGGTTCCTGTTTCCGCACCCATTTTGTTAGTCTGTGTCTTTTTATTTGAGAGTTGAGTCCATTGATTTTGATAGATAATAATGACTATTGAATGTTATTTCCTATTATTGTGGAGTTGGCGATGTTACTGTGAATCATTGCTTGTTTGCTTTTGACTTTTGTTAGAAATTATCTTTAACCTATGTTTTCTTGGGTGTATTTGTTTTCATTGGATTGGAATTTTCCTTCTAGTATCTTCTGTAGGGCTGTGTTGCTGTTCAAATATTGCTTAAATTTAGTTTTGTTGTGGAATATTTTATTTTCTCCATCTATGTTGATTGAAAGCTTTGCTGAGTAAAGTAGTCTAGGTTGGCACCTGTGGTCTCTTAGGGCCTGCATGTTCTCTCTCCAGGCTCTTCTGGCTTTCATAGTTTCTGATGAGAAGTCCGGTGTGATTCTGATAGGTTTGCCTTTATATGTTACTTGGCCTTTTTCCCTTGCCGCTTTTTGTATCTTTTCTTTGTTCTGTAGATTAAGTGTTTTGACTATGATGTGGCGTGAGGAGTTTCTTCTCTGGTCTAGTCTATTTGATGTTCTGTAGGCCTCTTGTATGTTTGTGGACATCTCTTTCTTTAGGTTGGAAAAATTTTCTTCTATGATTTTCTTGAAAATATTTTCTGGACCTTGTAACCTGGACTCCTCTTCTTCTTCAATTCCTATTATTCTTATATTTTGCCTTTTCATGGCATCCTTGATTTCTTGGATGGTTTGTGTTTGGGATTTTTCTGATTTTATTTTTGCTTTAAGAGAAGTATCAATTTCTGTGAGTGTATCTTCAGCACCCGAGATTCTCTCTTCCATCTCTTGAATTCTATTAGTGATGCTTACCTTTGAGATTCCTTCTCTTTTCTCTAAGTTCTTTAGTTCCAGGGTTTTCTCAGCTTGTGTTTTTTTTATTGATTCTAATTCTGTTTTCATGTCTTGCAACATTTCCTTCATCTGTTTGAGTATGGATTCCTGTGTCTCCAAGATGGACTCTATTTTTTTGTTTCCTCTCTTAGTGCCTCTGCTTCTGCCTCCAATTGTTTGGCTACATTTGCATGTGTTTCTTTAAGAGCGTCTTCGTTCACCTCCATTGTCTTTGTTTCTATTTGGGAGGCCAAATCGTTAAGGGATTTTTTTGTATCCTCTTTAACTGTTTGAATCTCTATGACTATTTCTCTGAGAGATTTTTTTGGTTTCCTCTTTATGTGCCTCAAATAACTGCATAATCATAGCTTTAAAATCATTTTCTTTTTCTGTTTCTGCTGAGTTGGAGTGTCCAATAATTTTGGAGGTTGCCAGTGAAGCCATGATATCTTGATTTGTGTTGGTTGTGTTCTTTCGCAGACCTCTGGCCATTTGGTTATCTGTCGTGTTCACTGTCTGTTCCTGGATTCTGCAGGTCAGACTGGTTTTTCTCTGGAATCTGGAGAATTCTTCAGGAGAATGAAGGTTGAGTGAGGTCTATTGGTTTCAGTGTGTGTGTTGGTTATTCAGCTATATCTGTAGAAGGAAAGTTCGCAGGTGCAGAAGGGCAAATGCAGGGTAGTGTGTGTTTGAGCGTGTGCTTGTGGGTGTGTCCTAAGGGACAGGATGTTGGTGAATGAAGAGGCCTTCAGTGTGTGAGAGGTGTGCTTTGCAGACACTGAAGTTGTTGCAGGCGCTAAGGGATTGCAAGCACTGTTGAAGAATTCGTGCGCATATTGATTTTACAGGTCTGCTGGTCTTTGGTGTCTATTCAGCTGGTTTTCTGCCACTGAGGGGTTGGATGGCCCATACAATCACTGGCTGGGCAGCCCTGTGTAGTCCGTGCTGCCACTTGCAGTCTTAGGATCTGGGAAGGGTTGTACTGTGGGTCTGAGTCTCTGTGGCTAGCACTGTATTGGGCATGTGCTCTGGCGGGGTGGAGTTTCGGTGGTGTGTGCACTCCTGCAGAGCCGGGTGGTGGTGGTAGTGGGGAGTGTGTTCCGCGGGTCAAGAGCTCGGTGAGAGGGCTCTAGGTCGGGTGTGTTCTCCTCTGAGTGGTGGTGTTCAGCAGACCTTTACTGCTCTCCACTGCAGCTGCGGAGTCTGGAGCCCTGCCTCTGCTCGTCTTGGTTCCCAGGCACTGAGCTTTGCGGCTTTGGTATCCAGGAAGAATTGTATTGTGGATCTGAGTCTCTGTGGTTAGGGCTCAGTGGTTGGAGCTCTGTGATTGGGCCTGCGCTCCTCCTGTGCGGAGGTTTCTGTTTCCCCTGTTCTTAAAGACTCAATATTCTGGGGAACCGTATACCCTGCCAGCCTATTATATCAATAAGAATATGAAGGTACATTTAGTGAGTAGAGGAGTAAATACTCAGTTCAAAGTCACAACCTAGGAAATTTCAGATCTCAGACTACAGTTCAAGACAACCTTGTCATTTGGTACATTCCTCTTATTCCCACATCACTTTGAGGCTTGCCTACTTAGGAAGCTGTCCAATTAAATAAACACAAAAGTTTCATTTTCTACCTGACATTGTCACAGAGGTAATCAGGAATAAAGATGTGGGATCTGAGTAAAGGGATGAGATAAAGGCTTGTTGGGTTTCACAAGAAAATGTCACGTGTGCACAGGATCAGAGATACAGGACAATGAAGAAAATTTGTTTACTCATCTCCTTGAAAACCTCAAGAATCTCAGATGCTGATTGGAAGAGAGTGAAAATGATGTCATGAAATAGGTTAAAGCCAGTAAGAGTATCAGGAGTCAGTTATTAAAAGGGTCAAGTGGACAGCCTGCATAGGAGATAGGCTGTGTAGCCCTACATACCTCAATCTGGGCAGCTGAAATCACACATCCCAGAGATGGCAGTTCCTGTGTCCAAGACTCTTAGTTCAGGGTAAGTGTCACATATTTCTTTTAAGTGGTCATTAATAAAATCATGTGTCCTTGACATGTGACTTTGAGTTGTTCATAGATTCCATTCTTATTTGTTTAATGTACAGTTATGACCTCAGTCAATGAAATACTTACTATTGAAATGCCCTCTGACCAACGTAAGCCTTTAAACAAAACGCGTTTAATTAGAACCTTGCTTATATTTTTACAGAGACCATTTAGGATGTCATGTCAGCAAGCAGTCATCTTGTGGTAGTCCTTCAGAAGAACTGAGAGCTTTTCAACTGAACCACCAGTGGCTGGCAGAGAGCAGGATACAGAAAGATAAAGAGCTAGAGAGACAGATTCATAAATAATGAGACTGAGATGGACAGAAACAAAGATATAAATGACAGAGACTTCATTCTATGTGGTCACTTTCATTGGCATATCAACCTCACAGCACACCCTCCTATATTATCAATCCAATAGGAAGAATATTATCTAAAAAGGCCTAATCTCCTAACACTTCCCAGACATTTTCCTTCCTGGAGAATAATAATGTTAATAGATATGCTTCAAGGTAACATTGCAATTCAAATCATCAGGAAGAGGAAGTAGATGGAAGAACTTCTAGGTTAAAAGAACATAGTTATTCTGATAATTTTTCATTCAATAAAATTACTACAGTCCCAGCAACTTCCAAGGACTAAAGAACAGGACTGACAATGTCCTTTGGGAAAAATGTGAAACAATTCCATAATGGAGTATTATTCAGCTAAGAAAATGTCATGAGATATTTTCAAGCAAATTGATTGAAGCAGAAAATATCATCCTGTGTGAAGTTAATAAAATTCAGAAAGTCAACTATGGTATATCTTCATTTATTAGGAAAATTCAAATAGTGATGGATAAAGTTACAATAGGTCATTTTTTGTGAACAAACCAGTCTTCAAACAGGGGAATTTGGTGGATGTTAATTGGGTTGTTGGGCCATGACATCCAACAGAATTTTTCAAGGAACCCAGGCTATTGTTATTAAAATATGTTGCTCTCTTCCCTCAACTGATAAATCAGTGTCATGTTCTTGGATCCTCAGAAATGCTTCATTCTTAATCAAATGGGATTGCATATAAAGACGCACAGTCCAATATTATGCAGATAGAGAACTTCAAATACAAAGCAATAAATGGGATTTCCTTATGGACTTTTCTCTCCCCTCAGAGCTCTGGGAAGCATTCAGGAGAGGAGACAGGAAGAAGTAGAGGCAACTGAGGACACAGGAAAACAATGCCCTGAGAATCAGGCCTCAGATAAGAATGATGAAGCCAGACTTAATGAGACCTGATAAGATATGTTAAGATAGAAGGAGAAGACAGTCTCTCCTATCAGGTAAATAGAGAAAGGGCATAGAGGCAATTGAAGGAGGCTGGGTGGAATGTAAGGAGAAGGGGAGTGGGCAGTAGATGGGTTAAAGAAATGAACAAATCATAATAAATAAATACATAAGAAAAACTGAGACCAAGTTAATGAAGTATAGATCTCTTCAAGACTGATGGCTACTTCTTGGGGGTGGTACCATAGTACAGCAAGGATGAACTCAGTTTTCTTTAAGGGACATGGCACTGAGACTCTGATCATGTTCCAATGAATAGATGAATAACACATACTTCAATTGAAGTATTTTAAATAAAAAAAAATAGTGTGACACATTGATAGGAATTTGAAACTGGGAGCAATGCAAAAGGAGTGTAAAGTATATTATATGAAATTCCCACATAACAAAAAATAATATGTTGACAACTTCTATAATGACTTTAAACATGGAGAAAGAATTCCGCTAATGGAATGCAGAATTTGACTTTGTAAGACATTCTTTCCAGGAACTCATTATGTAGCAGAGAATCCTGTATAGAACTAGTGGTAACCCAGCTGTGTCAGACCACATGAGCTCAGGTGACACTTCTAAACAAGCAGTTCTGGCCCTAACACTATGTTCAGAGGGTTTGTCTGAAGGACCACAGCAAGAAACACAACTGCTCTTGTGTCCTAAGCATACAACACGGAAACATGTCTCTGCTCTGAAAGACCAGTTTGAACTGTAAACCTCAGGACAAGGAAAGTTCCCCACTGACCACTGAGTAGGACACAGCTGCCAATTCAGCCAAATCATGCAAAGCAAACTTGCTCATAGTGGGTTGGCAAAACTATTGTGGAAAGTCATCAGCTAGCAAAGTGTTTATTGCACCTCAGTTCTCCTTTTACAATTACCCATCTTTCTCTCTTTCACCCAAACAAGTCTCATAAATTGTCCGGTTTCCTCCTCTTTCTCCTGCTCTTAAAGACTCAATATCCAAATGTGAAAGTAGCTTTAGTGAGCACAGAAGTAACTGCTCAATTGAAAGACACAACCTAAGAAATTTCAGATCCAAAACAACAGTTCAAGACCTCCTTGTCATTCGGTTCATTACCCTTATTCCCACATCACTTTGAGGCTTGCCTCCTTGGAAAGCTGTCCAAATAAATACATACAAAATTTTCATTTCCTACCTGACATTGTCACAGAGGTAATCAAGAGAACAAGTGTGGGATCTGGATAAAGGGATGAGGGAAAATCATGTTGTTTTTCACAAGAAAATGTCACGTGTGCACAGGATCAGAAATATAGAACACTGAGGAAAGTTTGTTTACTCATCTCCATGGACCTCAAGATTCTCTCAGGTGCTAATTGGCTGAGAGTGAGAACAATGCCATAAAACAGGTTAAAGCCAGTAAGAGTTTCAGGAGCCAGTTATTAAAATGGCCAAGTGAACAGCCTGCTTGAGGGAAAAGCTGAGCAGCCCTACATGCCTCAATTTGGTCAGCTGAAAGCACACAAACCAGAGATGAGAGTCCCTGTGTCCAAGACTCTTAGTTCAGTAAATTGTCACATATTTCTTTCATGTGGTCATTAATAAAAGTCACTTGTCCTTGACATGTGATTTTGAGATGTTCACAGATTCCATTCTTATTTGTTTAATGTACAAATATGTCTGCAGTCAGTGCATTACTTACTGTTAAAATGCTCTCTGCCAAAACTAATCTTTGAACAAAAAGTGTTTAATTGAGATTTTGCTTATATTTTTACAGAGACCATCCAGGATGTCATGTCAGCAATCAGTCATCTTGTTGAAGTCCTTCAGCAGAACTGAGAGCTTTTCATACTGAACCTCAAGCAGCAGACAGAGAGAGGGAGACAGAGAGACACAGAAAGAGCTAGAGAAACAGATTCAGAAATAGAGAGGCCAAAGCTAATAGAAATAAAGACATAAATTGACAGAGACTGAGAGACAGAGACTACATTCTATATTGTCACTTTTATTGTTATATCGACCTCAAAGTACACCCTCCTATAAAATAACTCCAAAAGGAATTATATTTCTTCAATATTTTTATTTTGATTTTTATTAATTAAATTTGATTCACTTTGAATCCCCATAAATCTCTCCCACCTTGCCTCAGATTCCAACATTCCCTCCAACTTCTCCACGCATGCCCCTCCAAAAGTTCACTGTTAGGGGAGGACTACCTCTCCTTTCTGCTGATCCAAGTCTATTAGTTCTTATCAGGCATGGCTGCATTGTTTTCCTCTGTGATCTGGTAAGGTTGTTCACCCAATAGGGTGAGGTGATTAAAGAGCAGGCCAATCAGTTCATTTCAGAGGCAGTCCCTATTTCCATTACTATGGAATCCACTTGCACACTGAAGTGCTGTGGACTACATCTGTGCAGGGGTTCAAGGTTATCTCCATGCATGACACTTGGTGCAGGTATGAGTCTTAGGAATGAACCTTATGCTCAACTTTTTAAGTTCTGTTTCTTTCCCTGTGGAAGACCTGTCCTCTACAGAACTTACTATTTCCCACTTCTTTCATTAGATTCCATGCACTCTGCCCAAGTCAACCATAAGTCTCAGCATCTGCTTTGCTAGTCTGCATGGCAGAGCCTTTCAGAGGCATTTGTAGCACACTCCTAAGTTGTCCCCAGTTTACTCTTTCTTCTGATGTCTATCTACTTTGTCTTTCAGGATGGGGATTCAACATTTATGCCACTATCCTCTCTCTTCATTAGTTTCTTGACCTCTACAGATTTTAATAAGTTTATCCTATATTATATGTCTACATGAGTGAGTATATACTATGTGTGTCTTTCTGCTTCTCGGATAGCTCACTCAGGATGATCCTTTCCAGGTACCACCGTTTACCTGCAAATTTCATGATTTCCAGGTTTTTTATTGCTGAGTAATATACCATTAGGTAAATGTGTCACAATTTCCATATCCATTCTTTATTTGGGGGCATCTGGGTTGTTTCCACATTCTGGCTATTACAAATAAAACATGGTTGAGCAAATATTGTGTACTTGAGCCTCTTTTGGATATATGCCTAGAAGTGGTGTAGGTCAATCTTGAGAAAGTGCTATTCCTAGTTGTCTGAGAAAGTACCAGATTGATTTCTAGAGTTTTTGTATATGTTTACTTTTCCACCAACATGTAAGGAAGGTTCCCTTTGTCCACAACCCTCCAGCAAGAATTGTCACTTGAGTTTTTGATCTTGGTCTTCCTCAAAGATGTAAGGGAACATCTCTGGGTCATTTTGATTTGCTTTTCACTTATGGCGAATGACAATGAACATTTCTTTTAAGTGTGTCTCTCCCATTCAATATTCCTCTATCGAGAATTCTCTGTTTACCTCTGTTCCCCATTTTTTAATTGGATTACTTGATTTTATGCTGTTCAACTTCTTTAGTTCTTTATATATACTGGATATTAGCCCTCTGTCACATAGAGACTTGATGAAGAGTCTTTCCCAGTCTGTAGGCATTCATTTTATTTTGATGACAGTGTCCTTTGCTTTACAGAAATATTTCAGTTTCATGATATCCCATTTATTGATTGTTGCTCTTAGAGCCTGTGTTGTTGGTGTTCTGTTCAGGAAGTTGTCTCCTATGCCAATGAGTTCAAGGCTCTTCCCATCATTTTCTTCTAACCTATTTAAAGTTTCTGATTTTATGTCAAGTTCTTTGATCCATTTGGACTTTACTTTTGTGCAGGGTGAACAGTATGGATTTATTTGCATTTTTCTACATGTAGACGTCCAGTTAGACCAGCACCATCTGTTGAAGATGCTATCTCTCTTCCATTGTATGGCTTTGGCATCTTTGTCAAAAATCAGGTGTCCATAAGTGTGTGGGTTTCTTTCTCTGTCTTCTATTCTTTTCCACTGATAATCCATTTTGTTTCTTTGCCAGTACCATGAAGTTTTTCTTACTGTTGCTCTATACTACAGCTTGAGTTCATGGATGAATATACCTCCAGATCGATCATTCATTGTGGAGGATCATTTTAGCAATTCTAGTTTTCTTGTTTTTCCTTATGAAGTTGAGAATTTCTCTTTCAAGGTCTGTAAAGAATTGTGTTGGTAATTGGATGGGCATTGCATTGGATTGGTAGGTTTCTTTTAGTAAGATGGCCATTTTTACTATGTTAATCCTGCCAAGCCATGATCATGGGAGATCTTTACATGTTCTGATATCTTCTTCTAATTCTTTCTTCAGTCTTGAAATTTTTTACATGCAAATCTGACTAGGTTGGTTAGGGTTACATCAATGTTCTGCATATCTTTTGTGGCTATTGTGAAGGGTGCTGTTTCCCTAATTTCTTTCTCAACCCTTTTGTTTTTTGTATACATAAAGGCTACTGATTTTCCTGAGTTAATTTTGTATCCTGCCACTTTGCTGAAGGTGTTTATCAGTTTTAGGAGTTTCCTTTTAGAATTTTTGGGGTCACTCAGGTATACTATTTTATCATCTGCAAAGAGTGATACTTTGACTTTTTCCTTTTTGATTTGTATACCCTGATCTCCTTCAATTGCCTTCTTGCTCTAACAAGGATTTTCAGAACATTGTTGAAGAGATATGGAGAGAGTGGGCAGCCTTGCCTGATCAAAGTCCCTGATTTCAGTGGGATGGCTTTAAATTTCTCTCCATTTAGTTTGATATAGGCTATAGACTTGCTGTTTATTGTCTTTACTATATTTAGATATGTACCTTTTATCTCTGATCTCTCAGGGATAAAAGTACCCCTGCATACCTGGGTGAAACCTACTTGGTCATACTGCATGATAGGTTTGATGTGTTTCTATTCGATTTGAAATTATTTTGTTAAATATTTTACCATCAATGTTCATAAGGGAGATTGACCTGAAATTCTCCATATTTGTTGGGTCTTTGTGTGGTGTAGGGTACCAATGTGACTGTGGCTTCATAGAATGAGTTTGGTAGTGTTCCTGCTGTTTCTATTTTATGGAATAATTTGAAGAGAACTGAAGTTAACTCTTCTTTGAAGGCCTGGTAGAGTTTTGCACTGAAACAATCTGGTCCATTTTGGAAGTCCATCTGGCTTTTTTAGGATAGGAGATTTTGATAACTCCTTCTATTTCCTTAGGGAATGAAGGACTACTTAATTGATTTACCTGGTCTTGATTCATCTTTGCTAAGTGGAATCAATTAAGAAAATTGTCCATTTCTTGTAGATTTTCAAATTTTGTGGCATATAGACTTTTTAAGTAAGTACTAATGTCTGTGTGGTTTTCATCAATGTCTGTAGTTATGTACCCCTCTTCCTCTCTGATTTTTTTTTTCATTTGGATGGTGTCTCACTGCGTTTTAGTTAGTTTGGTTAAGAGTTTGTCTATCTTGTTGATTTTCTCAAAGAACCAGCTCTTGATTTCATTGATTCTTTGAATTGTTTTATTTGTTTGTAATTGATTAATTTCAGCCCTGAGTTTGATTATTTCCAGCCATCTACTCCTTTTTTTGTGTGTCTGCTTCTTTTTTTCTAGGGTTTTTACGTGAGCCATTAAGTTGCTTGAATTAGATGTTTCGAATTTCTTCTTGAAGGCACTTAGTGCTATAAACTTTCCTCATAGTATTGCCTTCCTTGTGTCCCATGAGTTCGGGTATGTTGTGCCTTCATTTTCATTGAATTCTAGCAAAACGTTAATTTCTTTCTTTATTAATTCCCTCGAATCAGCTGTCATTTGATTGCAAGGTGTTCAGTTTCCATGTGTGTGTAGGCTTTTCGCTTTTTCTGTTGTTCTTGATGTTCAGATTTATTCCTTGGTGATCAGATAAGATACAAGGAAGTATTTCAATCTCGTATCTGTTGAGGCTCACTTTGTGACCAATCCTATTGTCTATTTTGGAGAAAATTTCAAGAGATGAGGAAAGAAAGGTAAATTCTTTGTGTTTGGGTGTAAGGTTCTGTAAAAGTCTTTTAGGTCCATTTGATTCATGACCTGTGTTAGAGGCATTGTTTCTTTGTTTAATTTCTATTTTCCTATGTTGATAGTGGGGTGTTAAAGTCTCCCACTATTAATGTCTGGGAATATATGTGTGGTTTAAGTTTTATCAATGTTTCTTTTACAAATGTGCTTACCCTTGTATTTGCAGAATAGATGTTCAGGATTTTGATATCGTCCTGGTGGCACTTTCCCTTGATGAGTAAGTATGTAGTATCCTTCTCCATCTCCTCTTATTAATTTTGGTTGAAAGTCTTTTTATCAGATATTAGAATGGCTATCCCTCCTTGCTTTGTGGTTCAAATTGCTTGGAAAGCTATCTTCCAGTCCTTTACCCTCAGGTAATGTCAATATGTGTGACTCAGGTGTGTCTCTTGTATGCAACAGATTGCTGGGTCTTGTTTAAGCACCATTCTTTTATTCTGTGGCTTTTTATTGGAGAATTGAGTCCATTGATGTTGAGAGAGATTAATGACCAGTGCTCTTAGATCTTTTTATTTTGAGGTTGGGTGTGGTAATAAGTTTGTGTGCTTGGTTGCTTTTTGTTTTACTGCAATGGGGTTAATTATTTCCTGTGACTTCTTGAAATTAGCTAGTTTTCTTGGGTTGAGTTTTTTCCTTCTAGTGTCTTCTGTAATGCTGAACTTGTGTATAGGTATTATTGAAATTTGTTTTTGTCATTGAATATCTTGTGTCCTCATCTATGAGAATGGATAGTTTTGCTGGATATAATAGCCTGGTTTGGCATCTGTGTTCTTTTAGGGCCTACATGATATTCGTCCAGGCCCTTCTTGTTTTTATAGTGTCTGTTGAGAAGTCAGGTGTGATTCTGATGGGTTTGCCATTATATCTTAATTGGCCTTTTTCCCTTGCAGCTTTTAGTATTTTTTTCTTTTTTCTGTATACTTACTGTTTTGATTGTTGTGTGATGGAAGATTTCCTTTTCTGGACTAATTTATTGGATGTTCTGTAAACTTCTTGTATTTTTATTGGCCTCTCCTCTAAGTTGGAGAATTTTTCTTGTATGATATTGTTGAAAATATTTTCTGGGCCTTGGAGGGGGAATCTTCTTTTTCCTCTATTCCTACTATTCTTAGGTTCTGCATTTTATGTTGTCTTGAATTCCCAGCATGGTCTGTGTCATGATATTTTTTAGATATAACATTTTCTTTGACAGATACATCAATTTCTTCCATTGTATCTTCCACACCTGAGATTTTTCTTCCATCTCTTACAATCTATTGGTTAAGAATACCTCTGTAGTTCCTGTTTTCTTCCCTAAGTTCTTTCTTCCCACAATTTCCTCCATTTGTGTTTTCTTTAATTTCTCCAAAAAAACAAAAAGGGAATGCTTCACAAATTTGCAGGTAATCCTTTTGCAGGGGCCATGCTAATCTTCTATGTATTGTTCCAATTTTAGTATATGTGCTTCTGAAACAAGCACCACATATTTCTTTTAAGTGGTCATTATTAATATCAAGTGTCCTTGACTTGTGACTTTCTCATTACCACATATTCCATTATTATTTCTTAAATGCACAGATATGTCCTCAGCTAGTGAATTATTTTCAATGAAAATGTTCACTGACACAGACAAATCTTTAAAAAGGAGTGTTTAATTTGTACATTGCTTATATATTTAGAGACTATCCATGATGTCACGTCAGCAAGCACTCATCTTGTTGTAGTCCTTCACTAAAGCTGAGAGATTTTCATACTGAACTACAAGTGGCAGGAAGAGAGAGGGAGACTGAAAGAGACAGAGAAAGAGAGAGCTACAGAGATTCAGGGATACTGAAACCAAGACCAACAGAAACAAACATATAAAGTGAAAGAGGTCTAGAGACAGAGACACTATTTTGTGTGGTCAGTTTCATTTGCATATCAAACTCAAAGTACACCATCCTATAATATAAATCCAAAAAGAATTTTTTTAATTTTCTTTTTTATTAATTACATTTTATTCACTTTATATCCCCCCAAACCCTAATCCTCTCTCAATGCCTCTTTCCCTCCCCCTTCTGCACACATGCCCCTCTCCAAGTATACTGATAGAGGAGGTTTCCTTCTGATCCTTGTCTGATCTTAGTCTATCACATCTTATCAGGAATAGCTGCATTGAAGTTTCGAATGTTTCTTTAAAGGTCTGTTAAGAATTCTGTTGTTAATTTGATAGGAATTGTATCAAATCTGTAGTTGGCTTTTGGAAAAATGGCAATTTTTACTATTTTAATTCTGCCAAGACATGAGCATGGGAGATCTTTCCATTTTCTAATATCTTCTTCTAATTATTTCTTCAGAGAATTGAATTTTTTTTTCATACAAGTCTGATATTTGCTTGTTGAGGTTCACAGCAAGGTACTTTATGCCTTTGACCTAATACAAGAACAGATCAAAGATATCATCCACTATGACCAAGTAGGCTTCATTCCAGTTATGCAGGGGTGTTTCAATATATGTAAATCCATCAATGTGATCCGCCATATTAAAAACTAAAAGAAAAATAAAACACAAGATAATCTCCTTACATTCTGAAAAAGCTTTGACAAAATCCAAACTTCAATCATGTTTAAAGTATTGGAGAGATAAAGGATACAAGGATTATGTCTAAGTATAGTGAAGGCAATATACAGCATGCATATAGCCAACATCAAACTAAACTGAGAGAAACATATAGCAATCCTACTGGAATCAGGTTCAATGCAATTATGATTTGTTAACATTGTATCTCCTCTGCTGTCCCCTCCCTCTTTTCCTTCCAGCCCCACCCACCCTACTTCTTCTACAACAATGCCCTTTCTCTGCTTCCCTGATATGGGCTGTCTTTATCCCTCTTAGACAAGGCACTAAGCCTCCTTTTACACTTAAAAATTTACACTCTCTCCATATCTCTTCAACATAGTTCTGGAAGTCCTTGCTAAAGCAATAAAACAATTGAAGGAGAACAAGAGGATAGAAATGCGAAATGAAGAAGTCACAGTATCACTATTTGTAGATGATATGATAGTATACCTGAGTGACACCAAAAATTCTACCAGGAAATTCCTACAGCTGATAAACACCTTTGGCATAGTGACTGGATACAAAATTAACTCAAAAAAATTAGTAGCCCTCCTGTATACAAAAGAATAAAGGCTAAAAAAGAAATTAGGGAAACAAAAGTAATTATATTATCCAACAAGGACATACACATATCCTTTCCTACACATTTCCTCACTGGGGACTAAACATATAAACAGATGAGCTTCAAGGGAATTTGCAATTCAAATCACCAGGATATGAAAGAAGCCCATGAAAGAAGATGGAGGAACTTCTAGGCTAAAAGAACATAGTCATCCTGATAATTTGTCATTCAATACAATGAATAAAGTACCAACATCTTCCAAGGTCTAATGAACAAGACTGACAATCTCCTTTGGGGAAAATGAGGAAGATATCCATAACAGAGTATTATTCAGCTAAGAAAATGATATGATGACATTTTTAGGCAAATGTTTGGAACTAGGAAAAACCTGGATGAAGTACCTAAAATGCAGAAAAACAAATGTTGAATGTATTCACTTATTAGGAGGTTTCCTAACAGTGTGGAGAAAAGTTTCAAAAGGCCAACTATTTTGAACCAATCAGTCTTTCATCACAAGGATTGGATGTCCGTTAATTGGGTATTTGGGCCAGGGCATCCAACAGAAATTTTCAAGCAACCCAGGCTGATGTTATTAAAATATGTTGCTGTGTGCGCTCATTTGATAGATCAGTATCATGTCCTGTAACCACAGAGAGATTCCTTCTGCATCAAATGGGATTACATACAGAGGCCCACACCCCTATAATATGCAGAGTAACCGTAAAACACTGAGCTCTAAATGGGATTTCCCAATGGAATTCTCCCTCCCCTCAGAACTCTGGAAAGCCTGCAGGAGAGGAAGCAGGAAGAGTGTCCTAAGCAGAGAGAATTAAGGATACTAGGAGAACAATGCCCTGAAAAATCAGGCCACAGAGTAAGATGATGGAGTCAGGGGTGATGAGACCTGATAAACTAGGTTCTGATAGAAGAGGGATAAAGACAGCCCATATCAGGAAGCAAAGAAAGTGCATAGTTGTAGAAGAAGTAGGGTGGGTGGGACTGGAAGGAAAAGAGGGAGGGGACAGCAGAGCAGATACAATGTTAACAAATCATAATAAATAAATACAGAAGAAAAACTGTGATCAAGGTGATGAAGTATAGACCTCTTCAGGACTGATGTCTTCTTCTTGGTAGTGGTGCCAGTATACTGCAAGGATGAAGTCTTTTTTCTTTAAGAGAATTGGCACTAAGACTCTGATTATGTGTCAATGATTAATTGAACAACACATTCTTCAATTTATGTATTTTGAAGAAAAAAAATTAGTGTGGCATATGGGTAGGAATTTGAACCTGGGAGCAATGGAAAATGAGCATAATGTATATTAGATCAAATTCCCCCAAAACAATAAAAATAACATATTGACAACTTTTACAATGACTTTTAACATAGAGAAAAGATTTCACTAAAGGAGGGCAGAGTTTGACTTTGTAAGGCATGCTTTCCTGGAACTCATTATGTATCAGAGAGTACAGCCATGAACTAGTGGGTACTCAGCTAACTCAGAACCTATGAGCTTAATTGGCACCTCTGAGAAAGCCATCCTGGCACTAACACTTCCTTTAGAGGGTTTGTCTGGAGGACCACAGCCATTAACCACAGCTGCTCTAGGTTTCCTAGGCATATAACACAAACCAAATTCACTGTCCTGAAGTCCCAATTTTGAATGTAAACACCAGGATGAGGAGAGTTCCACAGTGACCACTAAGTATAACATAGCTGCCTATCCAGCCAGGTCAACCAAGGCAATAATAGTGTGGAAGAGCACCATCTGTCAACTAGTTTATTTCCCCTCATTTCTCCTTTTACACTTACAGATTTTTCTTTTTCAACCAAACCAGTTCAAGAAATGTCTGGTTTCTGAAGGAGTCTGTTAATCAGAATTCTGCCTCCTGGCCATGGCAGATGTGACTCCTCTTATCTAAGTTCTACATCTCAGAGACTTTCCTTGGTGATCATGCAAGCAGGTGTTCTGAGTCTGAGAAGTAGATAGCAAGTTCCCTGGAACCTTATCAAACAGACCTCAAATGTTGCATAACCTTCGGTAAATTCCTGGTTGCCTTGCCAGGTCAAACAGAAGTGTTGCTACTGTGAAAAAAATTTGATTGTGCCCTTTGCTTTATAAGTGTTGGTTGGTTGCATGTTCAGTAAACTGAGACTTGATCAGGAATTTGTCTTTTCTCTGTTCTTTGTGTCTCTTTCCTCCCCCATTTCCACTCCCTCTTTCAGGTGGACTCTTTTCTGTTAGTATGATGTTCTTTTGAAATGTACACCTTAACTTTATTCATTCAAATGCTGATTTCTAACCCCAAGTCTCTGGTTTCAATCCAGATATTATATTGTGATAAACAGGCCAAAAAAAAAAAAAAAACAAAAAAAACTCACCATCAAAAAGTTTGTGCAGGAGCCAGAAGACAGGAAATAAGTGGGAGAAAAGGGCTAGCGAGCTTGGAGAGAGAACTTCAGGACAGAACTTGGAACTACATAAAGATGGACTGGATATATTTCACAAAAAAAAGTATAATGGGTAAAATCTAAATGTTAGGAAACTACTAGGGGTGGAGGTTTAAGAGGGAATAACTATTGCCCAGGAACTAAACAAAGCCGGTCTCTGTGTGGTGATTTGGTTATACAGCTGTTTAGGATTAACAGAAAGCTTTATTAAGATGATTATCAGTAAATATTAATCTCACAAACAACAATTTTTGACAAGCCCAAAGAATGGGTCAGTTGGTGCCTGAACAAGGGACCTTAAAAATGAGGGGCAATATGAAAAAGGCTTTTTTTTTTGAGCTCCAGATGCCTAAGAAAAAATGGGCTTCATGATGACTGCCCATTATAGGGAGTAATACCTATAATGGGTATAGGCAATCAGCTAAAATGATGGGGCAGAGAAGTAGCAGGGGGATGTTAATGAGGACTTCAAAGTTAACGCTATAAGCAAGGTATTAGTTTGTAAATGAAATGTGTCCCAGGTTCCCAGTTGAAGGTACCATCAATCAGGAAACTTGGGGAAAAAAAGGAATCTCACAAGCTAACGTATTACTTGGGAAAAGTGGCAGAAAAAGAGTACTCCTAAAGTGTTTTCAAGTGTTCATAAAGGAGCGCAAAGAGGTTTGTGTAAGAGCAGAAAATGATTTAGGAGCTAGATAGTGAAGATTAAACGGAGTCAGAGGAAGAAGCTGCCAAGTCTCATAATTGAAACTGACATCCTGCACCCTCTGCCCCTGTGGCTTTCCCTGCCACATATGCAAGACCACTGTTCTCCAAGAGAAATTCCAATTAGAAAGGGAAGAAGTTCAGTTATTAAGGGAATTGGAGAAATTAAAATTACATAATAATAATAATGATAAAAAATAATAATTGGATTGTTTGCACTGGTAAATTTTAACGTCTGGTTTTGACTTTTAAAATTATAAATGTGCTTTATGATTTCACTCCTAAAGAGGATGCTTTGGAAGGACGAAAATGGCAGCACCAGGAGGACACTGTGTCTGAGGAAAGGGACAGCAGTGTTGGCACAGTGACCAGGAGACTGAACCCAGGGATGTAAAACACCAGCTTTCATGATTGCCAGGCAAGAGGAAAGCCTACAGTGTAGAAATTAGATGGGACCAACTTCAGGTCACCCAGTCAATAACTGGTAAAGGTCCAGGGAACCTGACATGCCACTTGAGATAGGCACACACAGCCCCCTGCAGCGTCCCCAGCCACCATCCAGGACCAGAACACACAGCCTCTGGCCCAGAGTGAGGCACCAAGCCTCAGACCCAGAGCAGAGTCCTTAGTTGCCAGCCCAGAGATGCGTGCACAACCTCTGGCTGAGAAGTGGACACACACTACCAGCCCAGATCAGAGCATAGAGCTTCTGGACCAAAGCAGCACCCTAACTGCCATCCCAGACAGGGACACACAGCTTCTGGCACAGAGTGAGGCGGCCACCCTCCAAACAAGAGAGGAGCCCTCAGTTGCCAGCCTAGAGAGGAGTGCACAGCCTCCAGACAAGAGCAGCACCCCCAGGCACCAACTCAACCTAGGCACATTTTCTCCATGCCCAGAGCAGAGCACTCACCCCCTGGCACTTGCTGAGTGCTCCTCTCACCTTCCCAAACAGAACTGTGTACCCCCTGATAACATACTGAGTTTCCCTGTTGGGAGAAAACTCCACAGCTAGGGAATCAGCAGGATCTTCAAGAGGGCTGTACCTGGAAAACAGTGTAACAACCACAACAACAACAGCTCACTAAATTCAGAATGAGAAACCCAGCAGCAGGAAAGCTGTCTTTAGAAATTCTATGGGTGAGAGGAGAGCTCCCCTGACTAACAAAGACCACAGCTACTACTCAGGTCTATATACCTGAAGTGAGCAGTGGCAATTCCTGAGAAACATTGGCCATATAGTGACCATAACAAAAAAGCAGAGGAGGCCTCCTTCAGGAAAAATCATCTTCCGGCCAAGGGGATTCCCCCTACCTCAGGACTCCAGGAAGCACAGAAACTAACAGCCAACACCTTAAACAGTCCAATGGGTAGAGGTCAGCGTAAAAGTTCAACCAACAAAAAACAGAGAAATATGGCATCTCTAGAAACCAGCCATCCAGGGGCGAACAGTCCTGGACAACCCAGCATAATAGAAAATCAAGAAGATGACCTTACATCTATGCAGATGAAGAGGATAATTGAGGAAACAAATAAAATAATATGTGAAGAATTAGAGGAAGATAAAACCAAACAGATCAAGGCTATCCATAAAGAATGGGGGAAGTTAAAGACAAGCAGATTATGGCTGTCCCTGAAGAAATACAGGAAGATGCAGCCAAACAGTTTGCGACCTTCACAGAATAAATAATTAAATCACTGAAAGAAATAAAAGAAACAAAGTTGAAAGAACTAAAAGAAAAACAGGAAAATGCACTCAGACAGGTGAAGGAAGTTAAGAAAACAATTCAAGATCTGAAAATAGAACTAGAAAAATTAAAGAAAACACAAATGGAGGAAATAATGGAGAGGAAGAACTTAGGGAAGAAAACAGGCATTAAAGAGGTAAGAATAACCAACAGACTATAAGAGATGGAAGAAAGAATCTCAGGTGTAGAAGATACAATGGAAGAAATCTATGTATCTGTCAAAGAAAATGTTAAATCCAAAAAATTCCTGTCACAGACCCTCCAAGAATTCCAAGACAATATAAAAAATAAAAAAATTAAAAAAAAACCTAAGAATAATAGGAATAGAGGAAACAGGAGATTCTCCAAGGCCCAGAAAATATTTTCAACAAAATCATTGAAGAAAATTTCCCCAACTTAGAGGAGAGGCCAAGAAGAATACAAGAGACCTACAGAAAACCCAACAAATATGAGCAGAAAAGAACATCCTCCTGCCACAAAACAGTAAATATACAAAACAAAGAAAAAATACTAAAAGCTGCAAGGGAAAAAGGCCAAGTAATATATAATGGCAATCCTATTAGAATCACACCTGACTTCTCAAAAGAGACTATGAAAGCCAGAAGAGCCTGGGCAGATAGCATGCAGACCCTAAGAGAACACAGATGTCAGCCCAAGCTATTATACCCCACAAGACTCTCAGTCTTCATAGATGGAGAAAACAAGATATTCAGTGACAAAAACAAATTTCAACAATAACTACACACAAATCCAGCATTACAGAAGATACTGGAGGGGAAAATACAACCCAAGAAAATTAGCTACCTTAAAGATAACACAGGAAATAATTAACCTAACTACAGTAAAATAAAAAACAACCAAGCACACAACCTTATGACCACAGCCAACATCAAAATCAAAGGATCTATTGGCCACTGGTAATTAATCTCTCTCAACATCAATGACTCAATTCTCCAATAAAAAGGCACAGACTAACAAAATGGATATGTAAACAAAACCCAGCAATGTGTTGCATACAAGAAACACATCTAAGGCACAAAGATAGATATTAACTGAGGGTAAAGGATTGGAAGATGACTTTCCAAGCAAATGGACCCAAGAAGCAAGCAGGAGTAGCCATTCTCTGATAAAATAAACTTTCAACCAAAATTAATAAAAAGAGATGGGCAAGGACATATCATATTCATCAAGGTAAAATTCCACCAGGAAGACATCACAATCCTGAACATCTATGCTCCAAATACAAGAGTACCCACATTTGTAAAAGAAACATTGACAAAACTTAAAACACATATAGATCCCCACACATTAATGAAGACTTCAACACCCCACTCTCAACAAAGGAAAGGTCCACAAAACAGAAATTAAACAAAAAAACAATGTCTGTAACAAAGGTCATGAATCAAATGGACCTAACAGACATTTCCAGAACCTTACACCCAAACATAAAAGAATTTACCTTCTTCTCAGCACCTCATGGAACCTTCTCCAAAATAGACCATATAGTTGGTCGCAAAGCAAGCCTCAACAGATACAAGAAGATTGAAATAATCCCTTGTATCCTGTCTGATCACCATGGAATAAAGCTGGACCTCAACAAAAATAGAAATAAGAAGAAGCATACACACACATGGAAACTGAACAACTTGTTACAAAATGACAGCTGGGTCAGGAAAAATAAAGAAAAAAAAATTAAAGTCTTCCTAGAATTCAATGAAAATGAAGACACAACATACCCAAACTTGTGGGACACAATGAACGCAGTGCTAAGAGGAAAGTTCATAGCACTAAGTGACTTCAAGAAGAAATTTGAGAGAGCTCATTCAAGCAACTTAATGGCTCACTTAAAACCCTAGGAAAAGAAAAAGCAGACACACCAAAAGGAGTAGACAGCTAGAAATAATCAAGCTCGGGGCTGAAATCAATCAATTAGAAACAAATTAAATAATTCAAAGAATCAATGAAACCAAGAGCTGGTTCTTTGAGAAAATCAACAAGATCGACAAACCCTTAGCCATGCTAACTAAAAGACAGCAAGACACCACGCAAATCATCAAAATCAGAAATGAAAAGGGGGACATAACTACAGACAATGAGGAAATCCATACAATTATTAGGACTTATTTCAAAAGGCTATATGCCACAAAATTTAAAAATCTAAATGAATTGTACAATTTTTGTGATTGATCTGACTTACCAAAGCTGAAACAGGACCAGGTAAATCAATTAAATAGTCCTATATTCCCCAAGGAAATAGAATGGTCATCAAAAGCCTCCCATCCAAAAAAAAAAAAAAAAAAAAGCCCAGGACCTCAGATGGTCTCAGCCCAGAATGCTACCAATCCTTCAATGAAGAGCTACCTCCAATTCTCTTCAAACTATTGCACAAAATAGAAACAGAAGGAACATTACCAAACTCATTCTATGAAGCCACAGTCACCTTGGTACCTAAACTTCACAAAGACTCAAAAAAAAAAAAAAAAAAAAAGAGAATTTCAGGCCAATCTCCCTTATGAACATTGATGCAAAAATATTCATCAAAATACTTGTAAACCAAATACAAGAACACAACAAAGATATTATCCACTATGACCAAGTAAGCTTCATCCCAGGTATGCAGGGTTCAATATATAGAAATCCATCAATGTGATCCACAATATTAACAAACTGAAAAAAAAAAAACCACATGATAATCTCCCTAGATGCTGCAAAAGCATTTGACAAAATCCAACATCCATTCATGTTTCAAGTATTGGAGAGATCAGGGATACAAGGCACATATCTAAACATAGTAAAGGCAATATACAGCAAGCCTATAGCCAACATCAAACTGAATAGAGAGAAACTTAAAGCAATCCCACTGAAATCAGGGACAAGGCAAGGCTGCCCACTCTCTCCATATCTCTTCAACATAGTGCTGGAAGTCCTTGCTAGAGCAATAAGACAGTTGAAGGAGATCAAGGGAAACAGATTGGAAAGGAAGAATTCAAATTATCACTATTTGCAGATGATACAATAGTATACGTGAATGACCCCAAAAACTTTACCAGGGAACTCCTACAGGTGATAAATACATTCAGCAAAGTGGCCGGATAAAAAATTAACTCAAAAAAAATCAGTAGCACACCTGTATACAAAAGACAAAATGGCTGAGAAAGAAATTAGGGAAACAACACCCTTCACAATAGCCACAAATGACATAAAGTACTTTGGTTTAACCCTAACCAAGCAAGTCAAAGAATTGTATTTAAAAAAAAAGATTCAAATCTCTGAAGAAATAATTAGAATGGAAAGATCTCCCATGCTCATGGCTTGGCAGGATTAACATAGTAAAAATGGCCATCTTACCAAACGCAATCTACAGATTTAATGCAATTCCCATCAAATTGCCAACACAATTCTTTACAGGCCATGAATGAAAAATTCTCAACTTCATATGGAATAATAAGGAACCCAGAATTGCTAAAACAATCCTTCACAATAAAAGATCATCTGGAGGTATATCCATCCCTGATCTTAAGGTTTACTATAGAGCAACTGTTTTAAAAACTGCATGGTACTGGCATAGAAAAAGAATGGTGGATCAATGGAACTGAACAGAATACCCAGAAATAAACCCATGCACTTACGGACACCTGATTTTTTACAAAGATGACAAAATCATACAATAGAAAAAAGATAGCATCTTCAACAAATGGTGCTGGTCTAACTGGATGTCTAAATGTAGAACAATGAAAATAGATCCATACTTATCACCTTGCACAAAACTGAAGTCCAAATGGATAAAAGACCTCAACATAAAACTAGACACATTAAATTGGCTAGAAAAAAATGTGGGGAATACGCTAAAACTCATTGGCACAGGGAACAACTTCATGAGCAGAACACCAACAGCACAGGCTCTAAGATCAACAATCAATAAATGTGACCTCATGAAACTGAAAATCTTCTGTAAATCAAAGAACACCATCATCAAAGAAAAACGACTGCATACAGATTGGGAAAGAATCTTCACTAACCCTTTATTTGACAGAGGGCTAATATTCAGCATATATAAAGAAATAAAGAAGCTGAAAAGCAGCAAACCAAGTAATTCAAATAAAAAATGACGAACAGAGCTAAACAGAGAATTCTAGATAGAGGAATATCGAATGGCAGAGAAACACTTAAAGAAATGCTCAAACTCATTAGCCATCAGGGAATTGCAAATGAAAACAACCCTGAGATTTCACCTTACTCCCATCAGAATGGCCATGATGAAAAATTCAAGTGACAATATATGTAGGAGAGGTTGTGGAGAAAGGGGAACTCTCCTCCACTGCTGGTGGGAATGTAAACTTGTACAACCACTCTAGAAATTAATTTGGCGCTTTCTCAGACAACTTGGAATAGTGCTTCCTCAAGATCCAGCCATACCACTCCTAGGCATATATCCAAAAGAGGCTCAAGTACACAATAAGGACATTTGCTCAACCATGTTTGTATCAGCCTTATTTGTAATAGCTAGGAGCTGGAAACAGCCCAGATACCCCTCAACTGAATTATGGATGCAGAAATTGTGGTACAGCTACTCAATGAATTATTACTCTGTAATTAAAAATAAGGAAATCATGAAATTTTAAGGTAAATGGTGGGACCTGGAAAGGATCATCCTGCCTGAGCTGTCCCAGAAGCAGAAAGACACACAGGGTATATTCTCACTCATATAGACTTACAGGATAAACCTACATCTGTACATCTAAAGAAACTAATCAAGAGAGAGGACTCTTAATAAAACACTCAATCCCCATGCCAAAAGTCAAAGAAGATCAGAGGAATAAGAAAATAGGAAACAACCTAGGAACCTGCCACAGAGGGCGTCTGAAAGCCTCTGCCCTGCAGACTATCAAAGCAGACACTGAGACTTCATGGCCAACTGTTGGGCAGAGTGCATGGAATCTTATGTAAGAAGTGGGAAATAGTAGGTTATGGAGAGGACAGGAGGAGAGCAACAGACCAGAGATTTGAACACAGGGGTCTTCCCAGAGATCCATAGTCCAACCAAGTACCAGGCATGGAGATAACCTAGAACCCCTGCACAGATGTAATCCATGGAAGTTTAGTGTCTAAGTGGGTTACATAGCAATGGGAAGAGGGACTGCCTTCGACACAATCTGATAGGCCTGCTCTTTGATCACTTCTCCCTGAGGGGAGAGCAGTTTTACCAGGCCACAGAAGATGACAAAGAAGCCACTCCGGATGTGATCTGATAGACTCAGATCAGGTGAAATGAGAGGAGGACCTCCCCTATCAGTGGACTTGGGGAGGGGCATGCATGAAGAAGTTGGAGGGAGGGTGGAATTGGGAGGGGAGAAGGGAGGAGCTTGTGGGGGAATACAAAGTGAATAAAATGTAAAAAAAAAATAAATGTAAAAAAAGAGAATGCTTTATTTTAATATTATTGAAACATGTTTTTTAAAAAAATATTTAAAAAAAGCAGGTACCATGGTTGTTTTTTTTTTTTTTTTGTCTTTATGTTTTTTTGTTGTTTTTGTTTTTGTTGTGTGTGTGTGTGTGTGTGTGTGTGTGTGTGTGTTTGTCTGCTGGCTTATGTTTTGGATTCTGGTTTTGGAAACTTCATGAGTTTCCAATCTAGTCAAGGAAATCTGGTAGATTCTCCAGTTCTTGGGAAGCGGCCCACAAAGGTTCTCCTTTTGGGACCAGTAGAGAGGGTCGCTGGGACCCTATTCTGTATGATAAGAAGGCTTCTGGAGCCTGCTCTCCATCTGGAAGCTGTGGAAAGGGCCATGGGTGCTCTGCTCCTTCTGGTATCTATGTGTGTGGAAGGGACACATGAGGACGTCCAGTCTTCCTGGAATCTGTGGGACTTGTGTCTAGTAGGGGCTTGTCAAGTCCTGATGCTTGGGTATTCTAGTTAATCCAAGGGGACAATTTCCAATTACTATATTACTTATGTATGTCTCTCTGTGTGTATGTTTATCTGTAGACTTTGATATTTTTAGACCTCTGAGTTTGGTTCTGGACCATCAGAGTTAAATTCTATAAAACATTTTAAAAATTATTAGGTATTTTAAAATAGTAACCCTTGGGCAGTCTAACAAAGAACTTAAAACAGTTTCTCAACCCTTTGGGAGGAAAAAAAACTTGGTATTTATTTTATTAAGTTTACAAACTAAAACCAAGCCATGCTGTTTAAGCCATTTAAACAAAAACTGCAGTTATTACAATATATCATGTAAAAAACAACCATAAAATATGTTTTTCTTCATTTAAAAAGCCTGGAGATTCTTCAATAAAAAATATTTGCTCATGCTCTTTTACAGGCATAAAAGGACTACAATTCCATGTTGACCCAGGGTTATACAGGGTTATCCATTGTATAAATATATATGCCTGGCTGCCAGCAACTATAAAATGAATTAATTGTTCTGGCCTATATATTTGGAACAGCCAGAGCAGTACATTTTTGCTGAGGGCTATAGGCTAAGTTTAGTTCTCTGTTTAATGTTAAATGAAATGTTGTCTTTAAATTTTTTGCTGTTAAGTTTTAATGCAATATGATAGGTTAATAAGACTTGCTAGTGACTTTATAAATTATGTTTAATTAAAAGTTTTTCTTTGATTTTAGTTTAAAAGAGATTTGAAGTTATGCTAAAAATTATAGTTCAGTACACGATTGAGTTTTACCTAGTCTTTTTATTTTTTTAAGGTTAAATCTAAAATTTATAACCAACAGTTTGCCTACAGAACTACCTAAAATTTGGTTCTAAAACATATATTTAAAAAATATGGCAAAATTGCGATTATAACATCCTGTTTTATAGAATGAAGTTTAGAGCAGATGATAAAGGTAGACAAAGATTAACTCAAATATACTGGCCCTCAGACTTGTTAGAGATCTGATAAGCATGACATTTTAACATATATAAGCTTATTATGACAAAGTACAACTAGTTGAGGAACAAAAAAAAATTAATTCAGTCTTTATAGGGTTAATAAGCAGTTGGAACTTTTGTACAGATAGTGATTATATAGCTCAGGCTTTGCCTAGGTTAGAGTCTGCAGGTCAAATCACACATCTTCTCCTGCTGGAATTATATTTTTACAAATTCAAAAGTTGACAAAAAAAAAACACTTTCCCTTTTTTATACAACATTTGAGTTATCAATACTAATTTGGCAGGATCAATGTTAAAAGGAAATGCATTGGCAGATAAAGTCACCAAAAATTATTGTCCAGAGTTAAAAAGAGCCCAGGATGCCCAAAATATGCATCATCTTAATCTTGAGAGTTAAATATGGGTTGACTAAGGAACAGGCCTATCGTATATTCAAGGCTTATAGCTCTTGTCCCCAATTTCAGCCTGTTCCTCATTTGGGAATCAATCCTAAAGGACTGGCTCCAAATTAGATTTGGCAAATGGATATTACTCATATTCCTGAATTTAAACAATTAAAATACGTACTTGTTTGCATAGATACCTCTTCTGGATTTATTTTTGACACTCGCCAACCAGGAAAACCTGCAAAGAATGTTATTGCTCCTTGTTACAGGTTTTTAATGTTCTAGAAGTTCCTAAGCAATTTAAAATTGACAATGGAACAGGACATACTAGAAAATCTTTTAAAGGATTTTGTCAACAGATTCAAGTTTCTCATATAACTACAATATCTTAAAGACAAGGCATGGTAGAACATGCCAGCTAAACAATTAAGATTTATTTGCAGAAAGAAAGAAAGAAAGAAAGAAAGAAAGAAAGAAAGGAAGGAAGGAAGGAAGGAAGGAAGGAAGGAAGGAAGGAAGGAAGGAAGGAAGGAAGGAAGGAAGGAAGAAAAAGAAGGGGGAGCTATTCTCTTCAACACCTAAGAATGCTCTTAATCATGTTCTTTTCATTCTGAATTTTTAATTTGGATAAGAATGGTAAATCTGCAGCAGATAGATTTTGGTATTCAGAAATCAAGAAAACTCTTGCTAAATAAAATGGAGGGATCCTTTAAAAATATCAATGGCATGGACCCAACCCTGTATTCATATGGGAATGAAGATCTGTCTGTGTTTATTCTCGGGAAAATGATGTAGCTCAATGGCTATGGAACATCTGATGCTACAAGTGGATGAGGAGTCTTCTCATGACAATGATAATGATGTCAATGAAGACCCCTTCTGTCAAGATGACTGTTTATTATGCTTACGTTCCTAATCCACCTCCAATACATCCCGTTTTTTGGGATGATCCAGAATTCCTTGTTTATGTCAAAAACACTTGGTTGTTGGGTTTTCCTGGATTTGAAGGAACACAAGTAAAACAGACTTTTAACTTTTCAGGACTAGGAAGAAGTCATTTTCTTTGCTTTACTAGAGAGAGTTTTCATCAGAAATGCTTATGGTCACAGCTGTTCAGGTCATAAGTCAGAATGCCTACTACTCTAAAGTTGGGGTGGCAGCTCAAGCCCCCTTTGCAACCAGGCAAAGTAGAACATCAGAGGGGTATTATTGTCCCTTCCTAAGGGAGTTAAGATGAAAGTCTTACATCTCCATTCAGTTACCCACCCTGTAAGGAAAGGAATCAATGCACTTGTCCTCAACTGATGGTTTCTTTTAAAAGATGCATCAGAGGCCCACCACCTGCTCCAGGGATAATGACCCTGCATTTACCATCATGGAATGGACTGCTCTATCATTAAGGGTATTAGGAACTTGGCTTCTGATAAAGTCAGTCAAAATTCCTTTGTTTTACAAAAAGCTGTTAGTGCTGGACTTTGGAGGACTTCATATAAAAATTTGCAAACCCATGTATGGAAACTGGGAATATAGAGGAGTTGCATTGAGATATATAAGCATATATATATATATATATATATATATATATATATATACATAGACATATACATGTATATATATATACATAGACATATACATGTATATATATATATACATAGACATATACATGTATATATATATACATAGACATATACATGTATATATATATATATACATAGACATATACATATATATATATATACATATATATGTGTGGGCACCTATAGGCATTCTCTCTGGGAATGCAAATAGCTTTGCAAAATTAATCAAGTATACTTCTGTTTTAGCATGTGTTAATCCTCCTGCTAATTGGGAACATTGTTGTAAGACATTTAAAGAAAAATGATACCTATTCAATTGAATTTGTTTATTACAGTCTTATTCATTGTGTTAGTGCTGATAATAATGCTCTTTCTGTATTAGTTCTTAAGCAACCTGATTCTGTTATGATTCCTGTTATGGTTTCTGATTCTTGGTATGATGAAACAGAATTTAATTGGACTCAGGTTCAGAATTACCTTGCTGGTATTTGGTCATAGCAAAAACTTCTCATTGGACATGTTAATGATGAGAAATAAGATCCGTGACATAGAATCTGCCAATAAACCTAGGTTAGAATTAGCAAATACAGCCTTGAATATATTATTAGCCCCAGTTGCTGCATTCTATCCTTTGACTCTGTGCTTAAGTAGGGCATAAGACTTGTGGGCCTGGCAAGTATGGGTTTGTTGGCCTGTGCCTGCCTTACTTGTGTGGTAACAGTTCCTTCTTGAACAGCTTCAATGAATGCAAGTGCAGTTGTATGAATTTAAATTAGAGATCTCTACCCACCCTCTTTGATATGGAGGTAAATCAATTACATGTAAATCAGTTACATGTCAGAGTAAAATTGTGGTTTTTCCAACCTAAGACAGAGGCACATAAAAATCCCATCAGAGACCTTTATAGCAAAAAATACACATTTCACCAACCTAAGACAGGCTTTCCATAAAACAAAGAAGGGGGAACTGAAGGAGTCTGATTATTGGAATATTGCCTCCTGGCCATGGCAGATGACTGTCTTATCTAATTTCCATGTCTCACAGACTGTCTTTTCAGTCTCTGCAAACAGGGTGTTCTGAGCCTGAGAAGTAGTTAGCAAGCTCCCTGCAATCTTGGGAATCAGAGAGCAAACTTGGTGTAACCTTGAGTAAATTCTAGATGCCTTGCCAGGTGGCACAGATGTATTGCTACTGTGAAAAAAAAAATCTGTTTGTATCCTTTGCTTTATTTGTTCTTTGCATGTTGAGTAAACTGAGACTTGAACAGGAATCTGTCTTTTTTCCATTCACACTCCCTCTTTCAGGTGGACCCTGTTAGACTAGCTAGCATGACTGTAAGGTTACCTACTCTTTTCCCTGCTCTTAAAGATCAATACCCCAGAGAACTGTAGACCCTGCCAGCCTATTATATCAACAAGAATGGAAGGTACATTTATTCAGTATGCCAGTAACTGCCTAGTTCAAAGTCACAACCTAGTAAATTTCAGATCCAAGACCACAGCCGGACACCACCTTGTCTTTTTTACATTCCGTTTAATCCCCCATCACTTTGATGCTTCCCTACTTCAGGAAGCTGTTCAATTAAATGAACATTAAAGTTTCATTTCCTACCTGGCATTGTCACAGAGGTAAACAGGAGTAAAGGTGTGGGATTTGAAAATGAGATAAGATAAATTCTTGTTGGGTATAAGGAGAAAGAGTCATGTGTGCACAGAATCGGGTAAAGTGGACACTGAGAAAAGATTGTTTACTCATCTCTATGGAAACCTCAAGAGTCTCTCAGGTATCCATTGACTGAGAAGGAGAATGATGCCATGCAAAAGTTGAAAGCCAGTAATTAAAAGTGCCAAGTGGACAGCCTGCTTGAGAGAAAAGCTGTGCAGCCCTATATGCCTCAAGCTGGGTAGTTGAAAGCACACAACACAGAGATAACAGTTTGTTATAACAGTCCAAGACTCTTTGTTCAGGAAAAGTGTCACATATTTCTTTCAAGTGGTCACTAATAAAGTCACATGACCTTCCATGTCAGTTTCCCATTATCACAGTTTCCATTATTATTTTTTAAATGAAAAGATATGTCCTTAGTCAGTGAATTACTTACTGTAAAAATGCTCCCTGGCCAGGATATCCCTTTGAACAAAACACATTTAATTGGGAACTTGCTTATATTTTTACAGAGACCATCCATGGTGTCATGTCATTAAGTAGTCATCTTGTTGCAGTCCTTCAGCAGAACACAGAGCTTTTCATAAGGAACAAGTGGAAGGCTGAGAGAGGGAGACTGAGAGAGACAGAGAAAGATAAAGTGCTAGAGTGACAGATTCAGACTGATACTGACAGAAAACAAGTTATAAAGTGAGAGACTGAGAGACAGACACTCCATTCTGTCTGTTCACCTTCACTGGTATATCATCCTCACAGCACACCCTCCTAAAATAAACTCTAGTAGGAATTATATTATTAAACAAGGCTATACCTCCTAGGCCTGCCCAGACATTTCCTCACTGGGGACTAAACATGTAAGCAGATGAGCTTCAAGAGGACTTTGCAAATCATGTCACCAGGAAGTGGAAGAAAATAGAAAGACTTCTAGGCTAAAAGAACATACTTATCCTGATAGTTTGTCATTCAGTACAATGACTAAAGCCCCAGCAACTTCTAAATTCTAAAGAACAGCATTGATAATCTCTTTTGTGGAAAATGTAGAATATTTCTATAGCAGAGTTTTCTTCAGCTAAGAAAATGACATCTTGATATTTTCATGCAAATGGATGGACTCAGGAGAAATCATCCTGGGTGAAGTAACTAAAATGCAAAAAGACGAATATGATTTGTATTCACTCATGAGGAGGATTCCAAATAGTGAGGGATAAAGTTGCAGTAGGCCATTTCCTGTGAGCAAACCAGTCTTTAAATAGGGGGATTGGGTGACAAATGGTGTTGTGTATAGAGACCCATACTCCTATAATATTCAGAGAGAGGCCTTAAAACACCCTGGTCTAAGTGGGATTTTTCTTTGAAATTCTCTCTCCCCTCAGAGCTCTGGGAAGCCTGCAGAAAATGAGAAATGAAGAGTGTTATAGTAGAGGGAATTAAGGACACACAATGCCCTGAGAATCAGGTCACAGAGGAAGATGATGCAGCCAGGCTGCATTGTAAGCTAGGGTCAGAGTAGGACCTCCACTCTAAGGGGAATTTTAGAAATTGCAAAGGGGTAGGAGGAGGCTTTATGGGACTGAAAGGAGATGTGTGAGGGGGCAGAAAAGGGGATATAATGTAAACAAATCATAATAAATAATTACATAAGAAAAACTGTGATCAAGGAAGTATAGAGCTCTTCAGGATGGATAGCTACATCTTGGGGATGGTCCCAGGGTTCAGCAGGGATTAATTCAGTTTCTTTAAGGAACTTGGCACTGTGACTCTGCTTATGTTCCAGTGAGTATATGAATAACACATACTTGAATTGGTGTATTTTAAAGAAAAAAAAAATTAGTGTGACAAATGGGTTCGAATTTGAACCTGGGAGCAATGGAAAAGGAATGTAATGTATATTATATCAAAATTCCACATAAGCAATAAAAAAATAATTTGGTGACAAGTTTTACAATGACTTTTGAAATAGAGAGTAAATTCCACTAAGGAAGGCAGATTTTGACTTTGTAAGGCATGCTTCCCAGGAACTCATTATGTAGCAGAGAATCCTAGTGATGAACTAGTAGTTAGCCATCTACCTCCGATCCTATTAGTTCAGATGGCACCTCTGAACAAGCAGTCCTGGTACTAACACTACATTTAGAGATTTTTTTTTTCTGGAGGACCATAGCAGGAAACATAGCTGCTCTTGTGTCCTAGGCAAATAATGCAGTCCCTTTTTGATGCCATGAAGGCCTAGGTTTAATTGTAAACCCCAGGTCCAGGAGGGTTCCTCACTGACTACTGTGTAGGACACAGCTGAGGAACTAGCCATGTCAGCCAAGGCACCTCTGCTCATAGAGGTTTGGAAAACCTAGTGTGGGATAACACCAACTTCAAAATTATATCTTGACCCCAGTTCACCATTTACACTCACAGATCTTTCTGTGTTTCAGCCAAACCATCCCAGGAATTGTCTGGATTCCTCCTTTTTTTATTTCTCTTAACGATACAGTAACCCAGGGAACCTAAGACCCTGCCAGCCTATGATATCCATAAGAATGTGAAGGTACATGTAGTGAGTATTCCAGTATCAGCTTAGTTCAAAGTCACAACCAAGGAAATTTCAGGTTCAAGACCGGAGTAGGAGACCACCTTGCCTTTTGGTATATACACCTTAATGCCTCATCACTTTGAAGCTTCCCTACTTAGTACCTGTCCAATTAAATAAAGGAATATTAAAGTTTCATTTCCTAATTGACTTTGTCACAGAGGTAAACAGGAGTAAAGGTGTGGGATCTGGATAAAGGGATGAGATAAAGGCATGTTGGGTTTGACAAGAAAAAGTCACATATGCATAGAATCAGAGATACTGGACAGTGAAGAATTGGCTGAGAAGGAAATAATGTCATGAAACAGGTGAAAGCCAGTAAAATTTTCAGGAGCAAGTTATTAAAAGGTCCAAGTGGACAGCCTGATTGAGAGAAAGGTTGTGCCGCCCTACATACCTCAATCTGGGCAACTAAAAGCAGACAACCCAGAGCTGTATCCAAGACTCTTACTTCAGGAAAAGTGTCACTTATTTCTTTCAAGTGGTGATTAATAAAGTCACATGTTCTTGATATGTGAGTTTCCCATTATCACATATTCCATTATTATTTGTTAAATGCACAGATATGTCTTCAGTCAGTGAATTACTGTGAAAATGCTTCCTGACCAAGGCAACACTTTGAAGAAAACACATTTACTTGGTACTTTGCTTATATTTTTACAGAGACCATCCAGGATGTCACATATTCAAGCAGTCATTTTGCTGTAGTCCTTCAGCAGAACTGAGATTTTCATACTACATCACAAGCGGCATGAAGAGAGATGGAGACAGAGAGAATCAGAGAGGGAAAGAGATAGGGAGAGATAGATTCAGAAATAGAGAGATAAGACCATCAGAAACAAAGTTATAATGTGACCTTGATGTAGAGACAGAGACTCCCTTCTGTCTGGTCACTTTTATTGGCATATCAAACTCCAAGCACACCCTGCTATAATATAACTAAAAAAGGAGTTATATTTTTTTAAATATATTTGTTTCATTTTAACTTTTATCAATTACACTTTATTCACTTTGTATACACCCATAACCCTTCTCCCTTCCCAATCACACCTTCCCTTCCACTTGTCCACACTTGCCCCTCCCAAGTCCAATAATGTGTAGGACTTCCTCTTCTGCCTTCTGATCCTGGTCTATCAGATCTCATCAGGAGTGGCTTCATTGTTTTCCTCTTTGGCCTATTAAGGCTGTTCCAGCATCAGGGTGAGGTGATCAAAGAACAGGCCAATCACTTCATGTCAGAGGCAGTCCCTCTTCCCAGTACTGTGGAACCCACTTGGACACTGAACTGCCATGGGCTACATCTGTGCAGGAGTTCTAGGTTATCTCCATGCATGAAAATTGGTTAGAGTATGAGTCTTAGGAATGAACATTGTGCTTAAATATTTTGGTTCTGTTGATATTTTTTTTGGAGCTCCTGTCCTCTCCAGATCTTACTATTTCCCGCTTGTTTCATTAGATTCCATGCACTCTGACCAACAGTTGGCCGTAGTCTCAGCATCTGCTAGGACAGTCTACCAGGAAAAGTCTTTCAGAGGCCCTTTGTGGCAGGTTCCTAACTTGTTCTCTGTTTTCTCCTTCTTCTGATGTCCATCCTCTTTTCCTTTCAATATGGGGATTGAGAATTTTAGCCAGAGACTTCACTCTTGATTAGTTTCTTTAGCTGTACAGATTTTAGTAGGTTTATCTTATATTATATGTCATTTAGTGAGTATATTCCTTGTGTCTTTCTTCTTCTGGAATAGCTCACTCAACATGATCTTTTCCAGTTCCTACCATTGACCTGCAAATTTCATGATTTCATTGTTTTATTATTGCTGAGTAATATTCTGTTGTATAGATGTACCACAATTTCTGTATCCATTATTCAGCTGAGTATCTGGGTTGTTTCCAGGTTGTGGCTATTACAAATAAAGCTGCTACGAACATGGTTGAACAAATGTCCTTATTGTGTACTTGAGCCTCATTTGGATATATGCCTAGAAGTGGTATAGCTGCATTTTGAGGAAGCACTATTCCTAGTTGTCAGATAAAGTACCTGTTGGAGACAAGCCCCGAGAAACTTCTGTCCTTTTCTCATTCCCCCCATCCTGCTGTACCTGGTTGACCAACATCCTGCTTGACAGTTACAGAAATGTGCTAACTGTACCTTGACTTCCTAAAATAACTGCAGTGTTCCAGGCCCAGGGCCAAGAAGATTCTGTAACTTCGACCCTGCCCTTCCCTGAGTTGAGAGGCTCTAAAGTAGACCTTTCCAACCTGCCCCTTCCTGAGCTGAGAGGCTCTAAAGTAGACCTTTCCAACCTGCCCCTTCCTGAGCTGAGAGGCTATAAAGTAGGCCTTTCCAACCTACCCCTCCCTGAGTAAAAAGGATTCTACATTGCGCTCCTCCCTCGCCCCGCCCCTATCTAAGGTTGGCCTTAAAAGCCTTCTTTGGTTCAATAAAATTTGATTCTTGACAAGTGCACATTTGCTTGAGTCCTTCCTTTCTCCCGCTCATCTTTTACAGGCTGCAACCCCCTTCGCCCCCAAGAATAACTAGGTCCCGCGGGTCGGGGCAAGTACCAGATTGATATCCAGAGTGGTTTTAACATTTTTTCTTCCCACCAGCAGTGGTACAAGTTTACATTCCCACTAGCAGTAGATGAGGGTTCCCCTTCTCCACATACTCTCCAGGATGTGTTGCCACTTGAACATTTTCAGTTTCATGAGGTACCATTTACTGATTGTTGCTCTTATAGCCTGGGCTGTTGGTGTTCTGTTCAGAAAGTTGTCTCCTATGCCAATGAATTCAATGATCTTCCCCCTTTTACTTCTAACTGATTTAATGTGTCTGGTTTTATGTTGAGGTCATTGATCCACTTGGACTTTAGTTTTGTGCAGGGCGACATGTATGGATCTATTTGCATTTTTCTACATTTGAATATACAGTTATACCAGCTCCATTTGTTGAAGATGTTATCTTTTATCCATTGTATGGTTTTGGCATCTTTGTAAAAAATTAGATGTCCATAGTCAGTGGGTTTATTTCTGGGTCTTCTATTTGGTAACTTGATCCACCATTCTGTTTCTATGCCAGTACCATTCAGCTTTTATGACTGTTGCTCTATAATAAACCTTGAGGGATGGATATACTTCCACAAGATCTTTTATTTGGTAGTCTCAGCATGAGCCTAATATCCAGAGGGAATGAAAAGAACTCAGGAGACCAATCATTGATGAAAACTCTCAAGAGGGTTATTTTAACCATGGCACAAAGGGGTCACCCGTGCTGGTTAACAAGGAGTGGCACTGGGAGACAAAGGCCTTAGGTTTTTAAAGGACAAAGTGCTGAAATTTTCAGGGGTTGCAGTTATGACAATTCAGGATTGGATGAGATATTTAACTTTTAAAATAATTGGTTGGTTCTGGGCACCCTTAGGTCAGACTTGTTGTAAATATCTGAACTTCAGGTCAGTTTGGAATTTCCTGCCATATGAGATACAGCCATAGTTAAAGTTGGGAGAGGTATTAACTCATCCCGTGTCTGTTCTGAGGAGTTGGGGCTACAGGCTTTGGGTTAAAGATCAGGAGATATTCAAGAGAAAGATTGGGGCCATTTGGCCCAGTTTCCAAACAAAGTTTATCTCACAGGCATCAGCCAGTGATTTTCTTTCTACCTACTAGAGATCTCTGCTTGTTCTCTTCCTTGTATCTGCCCTAGCAGATGGCCAATGTCAGAAAATTTACATTCATTTGTTCTCTGAAGAAGAACTGAGAGGCTTTAATTAACGTGGGCCTAAAACTTGAAAATATGAGTTTTAAGGCAATTAAAAGAAACATGTGTTACAAAATTAGTCTGATTCATTCATATTGTGGAGGAATGTTTTAGCAATTCTGGATTTTTTGTTTTTCTATGTGAACTTGAGAATTTTTCTTTCAAGGTCTGTAAAGAATTGTGTTGGTAATTTGATGGGAATTGCATTGAATTGGTAGATTGCTGTTGGTAAGAAGGCCATTTTTACTATGTTAATCCTGCGAAGCCATGAGCATGGGAGATCTTTCGATATTCTGATATCTTCTTATATTTTTTTATTGAAAGTCTTTAATTTTTTTTACATACAAGTCTTTGATTTGCTTGGTTAGGGTCACACAAGGTTACAATATGTCTTTGACAAAATACAAGAACACATCAAATATATCAACCACTAGGACCAAGTAGGCTTCAGTCCAAGTATGCAGGGGCGGTTCAATATACAGAAATAATTCAATGTGATCCACCATATTAACAAACTTAAAGAAAAAAAAAACATATATACTCTCCTTAGATGTGGAAAAAGCATTTGACAAAGTCAAACCTCCATTCATCTTTAAAGCATTAAAGAGATCAGGGACACAAGGCACATATCTAAACATAGTAAAGGCATTATAGAGCAAACCTATAGCAAACATCAAAATAAACAGAGAGAAATTTAAAGCAATCCCACTGAAATCAGGGACAAGGCAAGGCTGACCAGTCTTTCCATATCTCTTCAACATAGTTCTGGAAGTCCTTGATAAAGCAATAAAACAATTGATGGAGATCAAGAGGATAGAAATATGAAATGAAGAAGTCAAAGTATCACTAATTGCATATGATATGATAGTATACTTGAATGATCCCAAAAACTCTACCAGAGAAGCCCTACAGCTGATAAACACCTTTGGCATAGAGACTGGATACAAAATTACCTCAAAAACCAAACCAAAACAAAACAAACAATTAGCAGCCCTCCTGTATACAAAAGCCAAAAGGGCTGTGAAAGAACTTATGGAAACAACACCTTCACAATAGCCACAAATGTCATAAAGTACCTTGGGGTGACTTTAACCAAGCAAGAGAAAGATCTGTCCTCACTAGGGACTCCACATGTAAATAGATGAGCCTTCAAGGGGACATTGCAATTGAAATCACCAGGAAGCAGAAGATGGAGAGATTTCTAAACTAAAAGAACATAGTTATCCTGATAGTTTGTCATTCAATAAAATGATTGATGTTCCAGCAACTGCCAAGGACTAAAGTACAAAACTGACAATCTCCTTCAGGGAAAATGTGGAATATTTCCATAGTAGAGTATTATTCAGCTAAAAAAATAACATCATTATATATATTCAGGCAAATAGATGGAACCAGGAAAAATCATCTTGGGTGAAGTAACTAAAAAGGAGAAAGACAAATATTAGGTATGTATTCACTTATTATGAGGTCTCCAAATAGTGGGGCATAAAGTTCCAATAAGCTCTCTATTGTGACCTGATCATTGTACAACTAAAGGGCGTGGGTGGAAGTTAATTGAGTTGTTAGGCCAGGAAATCCTAGGGAAATTGTTCAAGTAATCCAGGCTGCTGTTATTAAAATATGTTGCTGTTGCCCTTACCTATTAAATCAGCACCATGTTCTTGGATCCACAGAGATGTTTCCTTCTGCATCAAATGGGCTTGCATATAGAGACCCAAAGTCCTATAATATGCAGAAAAAGATCTTTAAACACACAGCTCTAAATGGGATTTCTCTATGAAATTTTCCCTCCCCTCAGATCTCTAGAAAGCATGCAGGAGACAAGGTGAAGCAGGAAGTCTGTCATAAATAGAGGGAATTTAGAACACAAAAAGAATAATGCCCTGATTAATGGCCTGGTTAGGCCACAGAGGAAGATGATGCAGTCTGCCATGATGAGACCTAGTAAGTTAGATTCAGAGGAGGACCTCCTCTGTCATGAAACTAGATAAAGGGATAAGAAGAAGGACTGTGTATGGAATTGGAAGAAGAAGAGGGAGGGGGCAGCAGAATAAATAAAATTTGAACAAATCATAATAAATAAATACATAAAAAACTGTAATCAAGGTGATGATATATAGAGCTCTTCAGGACTGATGGCTTCCTTTTGGGGGTGTTTTCAGGGTGCGGAAAGGATAAACTCAGTTTTCTTTAGAGGACGTGACACTGAGACTCTGATCATGTTCCAATGAATATATAAACAACACCTACTTCAATTGATGTATTTTAAAGATAAATATTTTACTGTGACACATATTTGGGAATTTGAACTTGGGAGCAATGGAAAAGGAGTGTAATGTATAGTATATTAAATTCCCACATAATCAATAAAAATAATATATTGACAACTTTTACAATGACTTTTATCATGGAGAAAAAGGAGGGCAGAATTTGACTTTCTAAGGCGTGCTTTCTAAGAACTCATTATGTAGCAGAGAATCCTAGCCTGGAACCAATGGTTACCTAGCTACCTCAGAATCCAGGTGCTCAGGTATTACCTTTAAACAGTCCTGGCACTCACACTACATTTAGAGAGTTTTTCTGGAGGACCACAGCAGGAAACACAGCTACTCTTATGTCCTAGGCACCTAACAACAACCAATTTCTCTGTCCTGATGGCAGAATTTTAACTGTAAACATCAGAACCAGGAGGATTGCTAATTGACCACTGATTAGGAGAAAGCTGCCTATCCTGCCAGATCAGCCAAGGCAACCCTGCAAATAGAGGATTGGCAACACTTGTGTGCAACATCACCAGCTGTCAAATAATATGTTGTCCCTATGTTCTCCTTTTAAACTCATAGATATTTAACTTTTTCTGACAAACCAGTCCCCTATTTTAAATTACTCAATAACTCATGGGACCCTAGACCCTGCCACCCTATGATATCAATTAGATCTGAAGATACATTTAGTGAGTACAGGAGTAAATGCTCAGTTCAAAGTCATAAACTAGGAAATTTTAGATCTAAAACCACAGTAGAAAATCACTTTGTCATTCAGGACATTCTCCTTAATCCCACATCACTTTGTTGCTTTCCGTCTTAGGAAGCTGCCAAGTCAAATAAACATTAAAGTTTCATTTCCTACTGACATTGTCACAGAGTAAACAGGAGTAAAGGTTTGGGATCTGGATAAAGGGGTGAGATAAAGGCTTGTTTCGTTTCACATAAAAAATGTCACCTGTGCACAGGATCAGAGATACTGAACACTGAGGAAAGTTTGTTTGCTCATCTTCATGGAAACCTAAACATTCTCTCAGGTGTTGATTGGCTGAGAGGGAGAATAATGTCTTGAAACAGATGAAATCCAGTGTTTCAGGAGCCCATTTATTTTTTTATTTTTATTTAATTTTATTTTTTTCTTATCAGTTACATTTTATTAACTCTGTATCCCAGCCCTGTCCCAATCCCTCATTCCCTCCCAGTCCCTCCCTCTCTCCCTCATCTCCACCATGCCCCTTTCCAAGTCCACTGATGGGGGGACCTCCTCCCCATTCATCTGATCCTGTTTTATCAGGTATCTTCAGGCCTGGCTGCAAAGCCCTCCTCTGTGGCCTAACAGGACTGCTCCTCCCTTGGGGGTGGGGAGGCCAAAGAGCCAGTCATTGACTTCCTGTTAGAAATAGTCCTTGTTCCCCTCACTTTGGGAAACCAGTTGGTTACTGAGCTACCACAGGCTACATCTGAGCAGAGGTTAAAGGTTATATACATGTTCCTTGGTTGAATGTCAGTCAAAGGGCCAAGTGGACAGCCTGCTTGGAGAAAGATGAGCAGCCTTACGTGCCTAAATCTGGGCAGCTGAAAGAACACAACCCAAGGTTTCAGTTCCTGTGTCCAAGACTCTTAGTTCAGGAAAAGTGTCACATATTTCTTTCAATAAAGTCATGTCTTTGACTTGTGAGTCTCATATTATCACAGATTCCAGTATTATTTGTTAAATGCACAGATGTTTCCTCAGTCACTGAATTACTTACTGGGAAAATGCTCCCTCACAAAGGCATGCTTTTGAACAAAAGCATTTAATTGGGGCCTTGCTTATATTTTTTACAGAGACCATCCAGGATGTCATATCTACATGCAATCATCTTGTTTTAGTCCTTCAGCAGACTGAGATCTTTTTCTACTGAACCACATGTGGCAATTAAGAGAGGGAGACAGACAGAGATAGAGCTATATAGAGAGATTTAGAAATAGAGAAACTGACATCTACTGACATAAACAAAAATATAAATTGACAGAGACTGACAGAGACTCCATTTGTCTAGTCACTTTCATTAGCTATCTACCTCAAAGCATACCCTCCTATAATATAACTCCAACACTAATTATATTATCTAACAAGGCATACCTCATAAAACTTCCCAGACATTTCCTCAATAGAGTCTCAACATGTAAACAGATGAGCTTCAACTGGACATTACAATTCAAATCACCAGGAAGTAGAAGATGATGGAGGGACTTTTAGACAAAAAGAACATAGTTATCCAGATAGTTTGTCATTCAATACATATAATATGATCTCTAAATAGTGACACTTTGACATTTCCTTTCCGATTTATATCTTATTTATCTTCATCAATTGTTTTATTGCCATACCAAGGGCTTCCAGAACTATGTTGAAGACATATGGAGATTGTGGTAGCCTTGCCTTCTCCCTGATTTCAGTGGGATTGCTTTAATTTTCTCTCATGAGTTTGATTTTGACAAAAGGCTTGCTGTATATTGCCTTTACAATATTTAGATATGTGCCTTATATCCCTGATCTCTCCAATACTTAAAATCTGAATGGATGTTGGAATTTATCAAATGCTTTTTCAGCATTTAAGGAGATTATTAGTGGGTTATACTTTTAGTTTGTGAATATGGTGGATTGCATTCATGGATTTCTGTATATTGAACCACCCCTGCATACCTGGGTTGAAGCCTATTCGTCATAGTGGATAATTTTTTTGATGTGTTATTGTGTTTGGTTTGCAAGTATTTTATTGAGTATTTTTGTATAAATGTTAATGAGGTAGATTGGCCTGAAATTCTCTTTATTTGTTGGGCTTTATGAGGTTTATGCACCAAGGTGAATATGAATTCATAGAATGAGTTTGGTAGTGTTCCTTCTGTTTCAAATTTGTGGAATACTTTGAAGAGAACTGAAGTTAGCTCTTCTTAGAAGTCCTCATAGAATTCTGTGCTAAATCCGTCTGGTCCTGTTTTTTTTTTTTTTTTTTTTTTTTTTTTATGGAATACTTTTGATGACCACTTCTATTTCCTTAGGAGATATAGGACTATTTAGTTGATTTTGCTGGTCTTGATTCAGCTTTGCTAAGTGGAATCGATCAAGAAAATTGTCCATTTTATTTAGATTTTCAAATTTTGTGGCATATAGACTTTTGACCTAAGTCCTAATGATTGTTTGGATTTCCTCAGTGTCTGTAGTTATGTCGAATTTTCATTTCTGGTTTTGTTCATTTGGATGGTGTCTCTCTGCCTTTTAGTTAGCTTGGCTAAGGGTTTGTCTATCTTGTTGATTTTCTCAAAGAACCAGCTCTTGTTTCCTTTATTCTTTGAATTTTTTTATTTGTTTCTAATTGATTGAATTCAGCCCTGAGTTTGGTTATTTCCAGGTGTCTACTCATTTAATGTGTGTCTGCTTCTTTTTTTTTTTTTTTCTTTTTTTCTAGGATTTTAGGTGACCCATTAAGTTGCTTGAATGAGATCTATTGAATTTCTTCTTTGAAGGCACTTAATGCTATGAACTTTCCTCTTAGCACTGCTTTCATTGTGCTCCCTAAGTTTGGGTATGTTGTGCCTTCACTTTAATTGAAGTCTAGGAAGAATTTAATTTCTCTCTTTACTTTTTCCCTTTTCCAGCTGTCATTTAGTAGTAATCTGTTCAATTTCCATGTGTGTAGGCTTTTTGCTATTTCTCTTATTGTTGAGGTCTGTCTTTTTTCCCTGGCAATCACATAGGATACAGGGGAGTATTTCAATCTTCTTGTATCTGTTGGGGCTTGCTTTGTGACCAACCATATTGTCTATTTTGGGGTATGTTCCATGAGATGCTGAGAAGAAGGTTAATTCTTTTGTGTTTTGGTGTAAGATTCTGTAAATGTTGGTTAGGCCCATGTGATTCAGACCTCTGTAAGAGACTTTTTTTTTTTGTTTAATTTCTGTTTTGTTGACTTTTCCTTTGTTGAGAGTGGGGTGTTGATGTATCCCACTATAAATGTGTGGGGGTTTCTGTGTGGTTTAAGATTATTAATGTTTCTTTTACATATGTTTAAGCTCCATTCTGTTAGTCTGTGTCTTTTTATTGTGGAATTGAGTCCATTGATGTTGAGAGAGGTTAATGATCATTGGCTGTTAGATCCTTTGATTTCGATGTTGGCTGTGGTCATAAGGTTGTGTGCTTGTTTGCTTTCTGTTCCACTGTAGTGAGATTATTTTCTGTGTTTTCTTGAAAGTAGCTAGTTTTTTTGGGTTGTATTTTCCTCCTAATGCATTCAGTAATGCTGGATTTGTGAGTAGGTATTGTTGAAATTTGTTTTTGTCATTGAATATCTTGTTTTCTCTGCCTATTCGGACTGAGAGTTTTGCTGGTTATAGTAGCCTGGGCTGACATCTGTGTTTTCTTAGGACCTGCATGATATTCTTCGAGGTCCTTCTGATCTTCATAGTCTCTGTTGAGAAGTCAGGTGTGATTCTAATGTGTTTGCCATTATATGTTACTTGGCCATTTTCCCTTGCAGCTTTTAGTATTTTTTCTTTTCTTCTGCATACTTACTGTTTTGATTATTATGTTACCGGAGGATTTTTGCTCTGCTTTAATTTACTGGGTGTTCTGTAGACCTCTGGTATTCTTATTGGCCTCTCCTTTAAGTTGGGGAAATTTTCTTCATGAAGTTTTTGTTAAAAAATATTTTCTGGGCCTTGGAGGAGAGAATCTTCTGTTTCCTCTCTATTCCTATTAATCTTAGGTTTTGTGTTTTTATATTGTCTTGAATTTTTTGGACAGTCTGTGTCAGGAATTTTTTAGATTTAACAATTTCTTTGACAGATACATCCATTTCTTCCATAGTATCTTCCACACCTGAGATTCTTGTTTCCATTTCTTGTAGTCTATTTGTTATGCCTACATCTATAGTCCCTGTTTTCTTTCATAAGATCTTTCTCTCCACAATTTCCTCCATTTGTGTTTTCTTAAGTTTTCCAATTTTATCTTCAGATCTTGATCTGTTTTGTTGATTTCCTTCACCTGTCTGACTGTATTTCCTCTTTTTCCTTCAATTCCTTCAGCTGTTTGTTTGAACAGTCCTCTGTTTCTTTTATTTCTTTCAGTGATTTAAGTATTTCCTCTCTAAAGGCCAGAATCTGTTTGGCTGCATCTTCCTAAATTTCTTTACAAATTACCATAATCTGTTTTTCTTTATCTTCTTCTATTTCTTTACAGATGGCATAATCTCTTTGAGTTCATCCTCTTTTAGGTTTTATGCTTTTTTTTTGTTTTCCCCTGTTATCCTCTTCATGAACATAGATGTTTGGTCTATCTTCTTGAATTTCAATTATGCTGGGGTGTACAGGGCTACTTGCCCCTGGATAACTGGGTTCCAGAAATGCCATATTGCTCTGTCTTTTGTTAGTTGAGCTTTTTGCTGGCCTCTACCCATTGGGCTATCTTAGGTGTTGGGTGTTAGTTATAGGTGGTTCCTGGGATCCTGTGGTGGAGAGAATCCCCACAGCAGGAAGATAGTTTTTCCTGAAAAAAAAAACCCACCTCAGATTTTGGGATATGCTTACTTGATGGCCAGTGTTTTTCACGAGTTGCCAAAGCTCACCTCAGGCATAGAGACCTAAATGATAACTGTGATCCTTGTTATTCAAGAGGGCTCTCCTCTCAACTGCAGAAGTCCTGGAGATAGCTGTCCTGCTTCTGGGTTTCATGCTCCTCAATTTAGTGTGCTCCTGCTATAATCTGGGTGTCCCGTGGTTTGGTCAGTTTTGTTAGCGATAACTGGTTGCAACTTGGAGCATTATCTGAGTGTTGATCTTGGGGATTCCAGGCTTCTGTAGGTCTTGAGGTTGGGGCTCTGTGCCCCAGTACCCAAGCTGTAATCTGTGGCAGGTGAGTACCACTCTCCTGGTAGCAGCAGGCTAGCTGGTGCACAGAAGGTCCTGGGTTGGGCCAGTTTACAGGATCTTTTCCAGGGATATACTGGGTGGCCTAAGTCTGCCCCTGTTTGCATTCTTCTCTGTGGGGTTGTCTCCCAATAGGGACTCCCAGTCTCTGTTACCCTGGGGAGTACCATTCTGTCTGTGAAGGAGAGCTGGGTGCACAGCAGGCTCTGTGCTCATTGCTGTAGCCCAGTTGAGTGATAATGGCTCTCAACTGCCATTCTGTGAGACCTTTTCCAGGGAAAGACTGGGAGACCCAAGGCCAATCCCATTTCCTTCCTTCACTGTGGGTTTTTCTCGAGACTGTTAATCCCAGTTTCTTGTGTTTTTGTGCCCACCATTCAGCCTGGGAAGGTGATCAGTACATGCAGGCATGTTGATCTGGACTTGTGACCTAGTGCCTGCTTGACCCAGGATCTCATCCAGGTTTGGCTGGGTGACCCGAGAGTGGACCCGAGAGTGGACCCAAGTGATTCCCACATGTGGGGGGTTTCTCTCACCTGGGAAACATGATGGCTTTTGTTTAGGGCCCAGTGGTCAGTCTCTTGGTTGCTGTATGGAAAATGCTGTCCTACTCCTCAGATGCAATATTCTGGCACTACCATCTTGCTCCTCAAAACATGATTTTATTAATGACAACTTGAAAGAAATATATGCCACTTTACCTGAACTAAGAGTGTTGGACACAGAAACAGTCATTTCTATTTTTTGTGCTTATAGCTGCTCAGTTTGAGGCTGCTCAGCTATCCTCTTAAGCAGGCTGTCTGCTTGTCCCTTTTAATAACTGGCTCCAGAAACTTATGGGCTTTCATCTGTTTCATGACATAATTCTGCCTCTCAGGCAATCAGCACCTGAGAAAATCTGGAGAGTTCCATGGAGATGAGTAAACAAACTTTCCTCAGTGTCCATTATCTCTGATCCTGTGCACACGTAATTTTTTTTTCTTGTAAAACTCAACAAGCCTTTATCCAGATCCCACCCCTTCACTCCTGTTTACCACTGTGATAATGTCAGGTAGGAAATGGAACTTTAAGGTTTATTTAATTGAACAGCTTCCTAACTAGGAAAGATTTAAAGAATGTGGGATTAATGGGAATGTACAGAATATAAGGTAGTCTCCTACTGTGGTCTTGGTTCTGAAATTTCCTGTGTTTTGACTTAGAACTGAGCAGTTACTCACATTTTTATTATTCACATTTATTGATGTTATTCAGATTGTTATTGATATAATAGGCAAACCTGCCCTACGGTTATTTGGAGTAGTATGTCTTTAAGAATAGGGAAAAGAGGTAAACCTAAAAATTCCTAAGAATGGTTTGGCTGAAACATAGAAAGATGGGTGTGTGTGTAAAAAGAGAATTGAGAGCAAGATATTTTTTTTTGACAGCTGATGGTGTTAAATGCTAGTGTTGCCAACACTCTATGAGGATGGTCTGAACTGGCTGGATTGTTTTGTGACCTATTCAGTGATGAGCCAGTAGCTCTCCTGGTCTTGGGGTTGAAACTGAGCATTAAGGACAGAGAAATGAGTCCATGTATATGCCTAGGACAAAAGAGAAGTTGTGTTTTCTGCTGATATCCAAAAGAAAAACTCTCTAAATCTAGTGTTAGTGCCAGGACTCCTTGTTCAGAGGTGCCACCTGAACTCATTGTGTCTCAGGTAGCTGGGTAAATACTCGTTCATGGCTAGAATTATCCTGGAAATAGGATCCTGGAAAGCATGCCTTAAAAAGTCATACTCTGCCCTCCTTTATCAAAATCTTTTCTCCATATTCAAACTCATTGTAAAAGTTGTCAACATATTATTTTTCTTCTTTGGATATTTAATATAGTATACATTTCACTATTTTTCAATTGTTCCAGGTCCAAATACCTACCCATATGTCACACACATTTTTTTCTTTAAAATACAGCAATTGAAGTATGTGTTGTTCATATACTCATCAAAACATGATCAGAGACTCAGTGCAAACTTACTTAAAGGAAACTAAGTTCATCCTTGCCACATCCTAGCACAACCCACAAGAAGACTACTACTCCTGAAGAGCTCTATTCTTCATCACCTTAATCATAGTTTTTCTTATGTATTTAATTAAGATTTGTTTGTGTTGTATCTCCTATTCTGACCCCTACATCTCTTTTTCCAGTCCCACACAGCCTCCTTCTACTACTCCTATGCCCTTTTTCTACTTCCCAGATAGGTGTTGTTCCTCCTCAACCTTCTCTCTGACCCTATCTTATCAGCTCTCATCAAGGCTGGATGCATCATCTTCTTCTGTGGCCTGATTTTCAGGGCATTGTTCTCCTTGTGTCCTCAATTCCCTCTACTCATGACACTATTCCTATCTCTTCTCCTACATGCTTCCCCAGAGCTCTGAGGGGAGGTAGAATTTCATAGGAAATCCCATTTAGAGCTGGGTGTTTAAGGTCTCTCTACAGATAATATCTAACTGTGGGTCTCTGTATGCCATCACATTTGATGCAGAAGGATACATCTCTGTGGATACAAGAACATGGCACAGATCAATCAGTTAATGACAAAGAGCAACATATTTTATAAAGCAGCAGCCTGGGTTGCTTGAAAATTTCCATAGGATGTCCTAGCCCAACAACTCAATTAACTGCCACTGAAGATTGGCATATGGAAGACTGGTTTGATCACAATAGATGGCTTTTTGGAACATTAACTTAAAAGTTGCTAGGACTTTAATCATTTCATTGAATGAAAAACTATCAGGATAACTACATTCTTGTAGCCTAGAAGTCCCTCCATTTTCTTCCACTTCCTGGTGATTTGAATTGTATAGTCCCCTTGAAGCTCATCTTTTTACATGTGAAATCTCCAGTGAGAAAATGACTGGGAATGGTTAGGAGATAAGGCCTTGTTAGATAATGTAATTCCTTTTGTTTCCCTAATTTCTTTCTCAGTCCATTTTTCTTTTGTATAGAGGAGGGCTACTGATTTTCTTTAAGTTAATTTTTTATCCAGCTGCTTTGGCAAAGGTGTTAATTGGTTATAGAAGTTTCCTGATAGTTTTTTTGGGGTTACTCTGGTATGTTCTTGTATCCACAGAGATGCATCCTTCTGCATCAAATGTGATTGCATACAGAGACCCACAGTTAGATATTATCTGTAAATAGTTGGTACTTTGACTAATTTCATTCTGATTTCTATCCCCTTGATCTTCTGCAATTGTCCTATTGCTCTACCAAAGACTTCCAGAACTATGTTGAAGAGATATGGAGAAAATAGGCAGCCTTGCTGTGTCTTGGATTTTAGTGGGATTGCTTTAAGTATCTCTCAGTTTAGTTTGATGTTGGCTATAGGCTTGCTCTTTATTGCCTTTACTATATTTAGGTATATGCCTTATATGCCTGTTCTCTCCATTACTTCAATTATGACTGGATGTTGGATTTTCTCTAATGCATTTTCAGCATCTAACGAGATTATCATGTGGTATTTTTCTTTCAGTTGTTAACATGGTGGATCACATTGACAGATTTCAATATATTGAACTGTCCCTGCATAACTTGGATGAAGACTACTTGGTCAGAGTGGATGATATCTTTGATGTGTTCTATTCAATCAAAGACATGAAGTAACTTGGTATGACCCTAACCAAGCAAGTCAAAGACTTCTATAAAAAATGTCAAGAATCTAAACACTGAATTAGAAGAAGATAGCAGAAGATAGAAAGATCTCCCATGCTTAGGGCTTCTCAGGATTAACATAGTAAAAATGGCCATCTTACCAAAAGCAATTTACAGATTCAACGCAATTCCCACCAAATTACCAACAAAATTCTTTATAAACCAGGAAAGAAAAAAAAAATTTCAACTGCATATGGAATAACAAGAAACCCAGAATTGCTAAACCAATCCCCTACAATAAAAGATCTTCTGAAGGTATTTTGATCCCTGATCTCAAGCTGTACTACAGAGCAACAGCAATAAAATCTGCGTAGTACTGGCATAGAAACAGAATGGTGGATCAACTGAACCAAATAGAAGAAAGAGAAATAAACCTGCACACTATGGACACCTGATTTTTTACAAAGATGCCAAAACCATACAATGGAATATAGGATAGGGTCTGCATTAAATGGTGCTGGTCTAAATGCTTGCTTACATGTAGAAAAATGCAAATAGATCCATACTTATCACCCTGCACAAAACTAAAGTCTGAGTGGATAAAAGCCTCAACATAAAACCAGACACATTAAATTGGTTAGAAGAAAAATTGGGGAAGAGCCTTGAATTCTTTGACACAGGAGACAACTTGCTGAATGAAACACCAACGGCATAGGCTCTGAGAGCAAAAATCAGTAAATGAGCACTGTCATAAAAAAATGACTACAGATGGGGAAAGATTCTGCACCAACTCTCTATGTGACAGTGGCCTACTATCCAGTATATAGAAAGAACTAAAGAAGTTGAAAAGCAACCAATCAAGTAATCCAATTAAAAAATGGGGAAATATCAAGTGGCAGAAAAACACTGAAAGAAATGCTCAATGTCATTAGCCATCAGGGAAATGAAAATCAAAACAACACTGAGATTTCACCTTAAACCCATCAGCATGGCCAAGATCAAAAACTCAAGTGACAACACATGCTGGAGAAGTTGAGGAGAAGGGAATCCTCCTCCACTGCTGGTGGGAACGTAAACTTGTACAACCAGTCTGGAAATCAATTTGGTGCTTTTTTAGACAATCAGGAATAGCTCTTCTTCAAGATCCAGTACTGCCAGTCCTAGACATATATCCAAAAGATGCTCAGGTACACAATAAGGACATTTGCTCAACCATGGTTTCAGTAGCTTTGTTTATAATAGCCATAAGCTGGAAAATTGTGGAACATCCACACTATTGGATATTACTCAGAAAAAAAAAATCAGGTGAATTGTGGGAAGTGGAAGTGAGCTATTCCCGAATGAAAAAGACACACTTGGTATATACTTACTCATATATAGGATAAACCCACTAAAATCTGTACACCTGAAGAAACTAATCAATAGTGAGGACTCTGGTTAAAATGCTCAATCCCCATCCAGAAAGGCAAAGAGGATGGACATAAAAAAAGGAGAAAACAGTGAACAAGTCAAGACCCTGTAACACAGGAACTCTGAGGGCTCTGCACTGCTTACTAACAAAGCAGATGTTGAGATTTATGGCCAAATGTTGGGCAGAGTGTATTGAATCTAATGAAAGAAGTGGGGAAATAGTAAGTTCTGGAGAGGACTGGAGCTTCACATGGAAAGCAACAGAACCAAAAAATCTGAACAAAATGATATTTCCTAACACTCATTTTCCAAACAAGTACCATGCATGAAAATAACCTAGAACCCCTGCAGAGAAGTAGCCCATGGCAGTTCAGTGTCCAATGTATTTCCATAGTAATGGAAACAGAGATTGCCTTTGACATGAACTGATTGATGTACTCTTTGCAAACCACACCCTGACTGGGTAGCAGCCTTAAAAGGCTACAGAGCGAGATAATGCAGCCACTCCTGATGAGAACTGATAGGCTAGGATCAAAAGGAAGGAGTGGAAGCCCTCCCCTATCAATGAACTTGGGAAAGGGAATGCATGAACAAGGGCGAGGAATGGAGGGATTGGGAGGGGAGGGCAGAGTGGTTTATGGGGGTATACAAAGTGAATAAATTTTAAATAATAAACATTTAAAATATTAAAAATATAATTTCTTTGATGTTATATAATAGGAGGTTTTGCTGAGAGTTTGATCTGCCAGTAAAAGTGACCAGACAGAATGCAATCTCTGTCTCTTGGTCTCTATCAATTTATATCTTTGTTTCTGTCAGTCTTGGTCTTAATATTTCTGAATCTGTTTCTCTAGCTCTTTCTTTCCTTTTCTCTCAGTCACCCTCTCTCTCCTGCAGCTCATGATTCGGTATGAAAAGCTATCATTTCTGTTGATGGACTACAACCAGATGACTGCTTGCCAGTGTGACATCCTGGATGGTCTCTGTAAATATATAAGCAAGGTCGCATTTAAACACTTTTTGTCCAAAGATTTGCTTTGGTCAGGGAGTGTTTTTGCAGTAAGTAATTCACTGACTGAAGACATATCTGTACATTTAACAAACAACAGTGGACTCTGTCATAATGTGAAACTTCCATGTCAAGGACACATGATTTTATTAATGACCACTTGAAAGAAATATATTACACTTTTCCTGAACTAAGAGTCTTACACACAGGAACTGTCATCTCTGGGTTGTGTGCTTTTAGCTGCACAGATTGAGCATGTAGGTCTGCTCAGCCTTTCTCTCAACCTTGTTGTCCACTTGGCCCTTTCAATAACTGGCTCCCAAAACTCTTACTGGCTCTCCCCTGTTTTGTGACATCATTCTCTCTCTCAGCCAATCAATGCCTGAGAAAAATCTTGAGGTTTCCATGGAGATGAGTAAACATACTTTGCTTAGGGTCCTATATAGCTGATCCTGTGCACATGTTACTTTTTCTTGTGAAACCCAACAGGACTCTCATGAATCCCTTTAACAAGATAGCCCACCTTTACTCCTGTTTACCTCTGTAATAATTTCAGGTAGGAAAGGAAACTTTAGTGTTTATTGAATTGGATAGCTTCCTAAGTAGCAAAGCTTCAAAGTGATGTTGGATTTAGAGGAATATACCGATTGCCAAGGTGCTCTCCTACTGTTGTCTCAGATATGAAATTTCTTAGGTTGTGACTTTGACCTGAGCATTTACTAGCATACCCACATTCTTATTGATATAATAGGTGGCAGGGTCTAGGGTTCCATGGGATGTTTAGTCTTTAAGAGCAGAGAAAGAGCAGGAAACCAGATAATTTCTGGGATTGGTTTGGCTGAAACAGAGAAACATCTGTGAATATAAATGGAGAACTGAGGTGCAATAAACTATTTAGAGCTAATATTATTCCACACTAGTGTTGGCAACCCTTGATGAGCAGGGTTGCCTTGTCTGACCTGGTTGAATTGGCAACTGTGTTGTACTCAGTGGTCAGTGAGCAATTATCTTGTTCCTGGGTTTTCATTTAAAACCAGGCCTTCAGGACAAGACATTGGTCTGTGTTATATGCCTAGGACATAAGAGCAGCAGTGTTTCTTCCTGTGGTCCTCCAAAACACTCTAAATATAGTATTAGTGTCAGGAATTCTTGTTATGGGGTGCCACCTGAGCTCATGGAGTATGAAGTAGCTGGGTAACCACTAGTTCATGGGTAGGATTCTCTGCTACAGAATGAGTTCAGGGAATGCATGCCTTAAAAAGTCAAACTCAGCCCTCCTTTTAGTGGAATCATTTTTCCATAATAAAACACATTGTAAAAGTTGTCAGCATATTATTTTCATTGCTTATGTGGGAATTTATTTCTTATACATTATACAATTTTTCCATTGCTCCCAGCTTCAAATTCCAACCCATGTGCCACAGTACTTTTCTTTTTCTTTAAAATACTTCAATTCAAGTATGTGTTGTTCATATACTCATTGGAACATGGTCAGAGTCTCAGTGCCAAGTCCCTTAAAGAAAGCAAAGTTCACCCTTGCTGGACACAGGAACCACCCACAAGAAGAAACTGTCAGTCCTAAAGAGCTCTGTAATTCATTACTTTGACCATAGTTTTTCTTATGTAATTACTTGTAATGATTTGTTTCCTTTGTATCCCTTCTGCAGCCCCATCCATCTTCTTCTTCCAGTACAACCCAGGCTCCTTCTTTTATCCATATGGCCATTTTCTAGTTTGCTGATACAGGAGGTCTTCCTTTGCCTTCAATCTGACCCTAGCTAATTAGATCTCATCAAGGCTGCCTGCATCATCTTCCTCTGTGGTCTGATTCTCAGGGCATTGTTATTCTCGTATCCTCAATTCCCTCTACTTATGACACTTTTCCTTCCTCCTCTCCTGTAGCCTTCCCAAAGCTCTGAGGAGAGGGAGAATTTCATAAGGAAATCCCATTCAGTGCAGGGTCTTTTAAGGTCTCTTTCTGCATAATATTGTACTCTGGGTCTCTGTATACAATCCCATTTGATGCAGAGAATCATCTCTGTGGTTAGAAAAATATGGCACTGATCTAAAAATTTATTGCAGGGAGCAATATAGTTTAATATCAGTCTGGGTTGCTTGAAAATTTCCAAAAGATGACCTGGCCCAACAACTCAATTTAGTTCCATCCAGTCCTCCTAGGGGAAAACTGGTTTGGTGACCATAATGGCATTTTAGAACTTTATCTTCCACTATTAGGAGACCTCATAATAAGTGAACACATGTCATATTTGTCTTTCTGCATTTTAATTACTTTACCCAGTATGATTATCCTGGTTCCCTCCTTTTGCCTGAAAATATCATGATGTCATTTTCTTAGCTGAAAAATACTCTTTTATGGAAATATTCCACATTTTCCCCAAAGGAGAGTGTCAGTTCTGTTATTTAGACCTTGGAAGTTGCAGGGACTTTAATCATTATATTGAATGAAAAACTATCAGTATAACTATGTTCTTTTAGCCTAGAAGTCCCTCCATCTTCTTCCATTTCCTGGTGAATTGAATTGCAATGTCCCCTTGAAGCTCCTCTATTTCCATGTGAAGTCCCCAGTGAGAAAATGTCTGGAAAGGGTTAGTATATATGGCCTTGTTAAATAATATAATTACTTTTGTTTCCTTAATTTCTTTCTCAGGTATTTTATCTTATGTCTACAGGTGGGCCAGTGATTTTTTTTTTTTGAGTTAATATTGTATCCAGCCACTTTGCTGAAGGAGTTTATAAGCTGTACGAGTTCCCTGGTAAATATTTTGGGATAACTCTGGTATACTATTATATCATCTGCAAATAGTTAAACTTTGACTTCTTCCATTCTGATTTCTATCCCATTGATACCCTTCAATTATCTTATTGCTCTAGCAAGGACTTCCAGAACTAGATGAAGAGATATGGAAAGAGAGGGCAAACTTGCCTTGTCCCTGATTTCAGTTAGATTGCTTTATGTTTCTCTCCATTAAGTTTGATGTTTGCTATAGGCTTGTTGTGTATTGCCTTACTATATTTAGTATGGTGTCTTGTATCCCCTATCACTCCAATACTTTAAAAATGACTGGATGTTGGATGCTCTCAAATGATTTTTAGCGTCTGTGGAGATTATCAGATTATCATGTGGTATTTATCTTTCAGTATGTTAACATGGTCTATGATATTGATGAATTTCCATATATTGAATCACCCCTACATACCTGGGATGAAGCTTATTTGGTCATAGTGATGATATCTTTGATATGTTCTTGTATTTGGTCAAGACATAAAGTACCTTTGTGTGACCCTAGCCAAGCAAGTCAAAAACTTGTATGAAAAAAAAATGTCAAGACTCTGAAGAAAGAATTAGAAGAAGATATCAGAAGATAGAAATATCTCCCTTACTTGTGGCTTAGCAGGATTAACATAATAAAAATGGCCATCTCACCAAAAGCAATCTACAGATTCAATGCAATTCCCATCAAATTATCAATACAGTTCTTTACAGACCTTAAAAAAATTATCATCTTCATATGGAAAAACAAGAAACCCAGAATTGCTAAAACAACCCTCTACAATAAAAGATCTTCTGAAGGTATCTCCATCCCTGATCTCAAGCTGTACTATAGAGCAACAGTAATAAAATCTGCATAGTACTGGCATAGAAATGAAATGGTGGATCAACTAAACCAAATAGAAGAAACAGAAATAAGCGCACACATTATGGACACCTGATTTTTTACAAAGATGCCAAAACCATACAATGGATGATGCTGGTCTAACTGGATGTCTACATGTAGAAAAATCCAAATACATCCATAATTATCACCCTGCACAAAATTAAAGTCCAAGTGGATCAAAGCCTTCAACATAATACCAGACACATTGAATCGTTTAGAAGAAAAAGTGGGGAAGATCCTTGAACTCATTGGCAAAGGAGACAACTTCCTGAACAGAACACCAGTAGCATAAGTTCTAAGAGCAATAATATGAAAAATGGACCTTGTGAAAATGAAAAGCTTCTGTAAAGTAAAGGACACAGTCATCAAAACAAAATGAAAGCCTACAGATTGGGAAAGAATCTCACCAACCCTCTATGTGACAAAGGGCTACTGTCCAGTATGTATAAAGAAGGAAAGAAGTTGAAAAACAACAAATCAAGTAAAAAAAAAAAAAAAAGAAAAACAACAAATCAAGTAATCCAACTAAAAAATGGGGAAAAGAGCTAAACAGAGAATTCTTGATAGAGGAATATCAAGTGGCAGAGAAATACTGAAAGAAATGCTCAACATCATTAGCCATCAGGGAAATGAAAATCAAAAAGACTCTAAGATTTCACCTTAAAACCACCAGAATGACCAAGATCAAAAACTCAAGTGACAACACATAATGGAGAGGTTGAGGAGAAGGTGCACCCTCCTCCACTGCTGGTGGGAATGTAAACTTGTACCACCACTTTGGAAATCAATCTGGCACTTTATCATCTAACTATGTATAGCGCTTCTTTAAGATCCAATTATAACACTCCTAGGCACATATCCAAAAGAGGCTAAAGTACACAATAAGGACATTTGCACAACCATGTTTGTAGCAGCTTTATTTGTAATAGCCAGAACTTGGAAACAGCCAAGATGCCCCCCTACCTGAAAAATAGAACAGAAACTGTGGAACATTTACAAAATATAATATTACTCAGCAATAAATAAAACAAGGAAATTATAAAATTTGCAGATGAATGGTGGGAACTGGGAGTGAGCAATTCCAGAAACAAAAAGATACACATGGTTTATATTCACTCATACAGGAATATAATACAGGATAAACAAACTAAAATATGTACACTTAAAGAAATTAATCAAGTGGGAGGACTCTTGATTAAAATGCTCAATTCCCATTCAGAAAGCAAAAGAGGATGGACATCAGAAGAAGGAGAAAACAAGGAACATGTTAGGAGCTGCCACAGACACCCTCTAAAAGGCTCTGCCCTGAAAATATCATAGCAGATGCTAAGACTTATGGCCAACTGTTGAGCAGAATGCATAGAATCTAAAGAAAGAAGTAGGGAAGCTTCACAGTGATGTGGGATTAAGGAGAATGTACTAAATAACAAGGTGCTCTCCTAGTATGGATTTGGATCTGAATTTTCCTAGGTTATGACTGTGAACTGAGAATATACTGGCATACTCACTTAATATACGTTTACATTCTTATTGATAATAGGCAGAATGGATCTGGGGTTCCCTGGGGTATTGAGTCTTTAGAGCAGACAAAAGCGTAGGAAACCTGATTAATCCTGGGACTGGTATGGCTCAAACACAGAAAGTTCTGTGAGTTTAAATAGAGAACTGATAGGCAATAAAGGATTTGACAGCTGGTGCTGTTTCAAAGTAGGGTTGCTCATAAAGGTATGACAGGGTTCCCTTGGGCTGACCTGGCTGGATTGGCAGCTGTGTCCTAATCAGTGGTCAGTGAACAATTCTCCTTGTCTTAGTTTACAGTTCAAACTATTCCTTAAGGACAGAGAAATATGTCCATGTTATATGCCTAGGACAGAAGAGCAGAAGTGTTTCCTTCAGTGGTCCTCCAGGTAAAACCTCTGAACATAGTGGTAGTGCCAGGAATGCATATTCAGAAGTGCCACCTGAGCTCATGAGGTCTGAGGTAGCTGGGTAACCATTAGTTCATTGCTAGAGTTCTCTGTTACATTATGAGTTCCTGGAAAGCATGCCTTAAAAAGTCAAACTATGCCCTTCTTTCATGGAAACTGTACTCCAGGTTAAAATTCATTGTAAAATTTGTCAACATATCATCTTTATTGATTATGTGGGAAATTGATATTCAATACATTACACTACTGTTCCATTGTTCCCAGGTTAAAATTCCTACCCATGTGTCACCCTAAAAGTTTTGTCTTTGAAATACATAAATTGACCTATGTGTTATTCATATACTCATTGAAACATGATCAGAGAGTATCAGTGCCAAGTCCCTTAAAGAAAACTAAATTCATCCTTGCTGCATGCTGGTACCATCCCCAAGTAAAAGTCATCAGTCCTGAAGACCTCTATAATTCATCACTTTGATCACAGTTTTATATATATATATATATATATATATATATATATATATATATATATTACATATTGTGCAATTTTTATTCCCTTTGCTGCCACCTTCCATTCTCCTGGCAGTCCCAACCACCCTGCTTCTTCTACCCCTATGACCATCCTCCAGTTTCCTGATAGGGGAGGTTCTCCTTGTCCTCCTATCTGAAATTAGCTTATCAGGTCTCATCAAGGCTGACTACATTAGCTTCCTCTGCATTCTGATTCTCAGGTCATTGTTTTCCTTGTGTCCTCAATTCCTTCTATTTATGACACTCTTCCTGCCTCCTCTCCTGCAGGATTTCTAGAGCTCTGAGGGGACAGAGAATTTCATAGGAAAATCCCATTTAGAGCTGATTGTTTTAAGGTCTCTTTCTTTCCATTATATTGGACTGTGGGTCTCTGTATGCAATGCCATTTGATGCAGAAACAAGTATCCCTGTGGTTACAAGGACATGGCAATGATCAATCAGTGGCGGGCAGAGAGCAGTATATTTTAATAACAATAGCCTGGGTTGCTTGAAAATTTCCATATGATGCCCTGGTCCAACAGATCAATTCATTGCCACCTAATCCCACTTATAGAACACTGTTTTGGTCACAATTAGATAGATTATTGGAACTTTATCCCCTACTATTAGGAGACCTCCTAATAAGTGAATACATTGGGTATTTGTCTTCCTGCATTTTAGTTACTTTACCTAGGATGATTTTTTCTTGTTCCATCTATTTGCCTGAAAATATTATGATGTCATTTTCTTAGCTGAATAATTCTCCATTATGGAAATACTTCATATTTCCCCCAAAGGAGATTGTCAGTCCTGTTCTTTAGAATTTGGAATTTGCTGGGACTATCTTTGTTGATTGACAAACTATCAGTGTAACTATATTCTTTTAGCATAGAAGTTCCTCCATCTTCTTCTACTTCGGTGATTTGGATTGCAATGTTCCCTTGAAGCTCATCTATTTACATGTTGAGTTGCCAGGGAAAAAATGACTGGGAATTGTTCTTGGGGCTTTTTTATATAATATAGTTCTGAATGGAGTTATATTGTAGGAGGGTGTGCTTTGAGGTGGATATGCCAATGACAGTGACCAGACAAAATGGGTCTATGTCTCTGTCTCTGTCACTTTATATCTTTGTTTCTGTAAGTCTCATTCTCTCTATTTCTGAATCTGTCTCTTTAGCAATTTCTCTCTCTGTCTCACTCATTATATTTCTCTCTGCCTGCTGCTTGTGGTTTAGTATGAAATGCTCTCAGTTCTGTGGAAGTACTACAACAAGATGATTGCTTGATAACATGGAATCATGGATGGTCTCTGTCAAAATATAAGCAAAATGTAAAAATTAAATAATTTTTCTTCAAAGATTTGCCTCGGTCAGGGAAATTTTCACAGTAAGTAATTAACTGACTGAGGAAATATTTGTGCATTTAACAAATTGTAATAGAATCTGAGATAATGGGAAATTCATATATCAAGTACATATGACTTTATGACAACTTGAAAGAAATATGTAATCCTTTTCCTGAACTAACAGTCTTGGACACAGGAACTGTAATCTCTGGGTTGTGTGCTTTCAGCTGCCCAGATTAAGCTTGTAGGGCTGCTCAGCCTTTCTCTCAAGCAGGCTGTCTACTGGGCCCTTATAATAACTGGCCTCTGAAACTATTTCTGGCTTTCACCTTTGGCATGGCATCATTCTCCCTATCAACCAAGCAGCACCTAAGAGAATCTTGAGGTTTCCATGGAGATGAGTAAACAAACTTTCCTCAATGTCCAGTATCTCTGATCCTGTGTACACTTGACCCTTTCTTATGAAACCCAAAAAACCTTTATCTCATCCCTTTATCCAGATGCCACACTTTTAATCCTGTTAACCTCTTTGACAGTGTCAGGTAGGAAATAAAATGTTAAATGTTTATTTAATTGGACAGTTTCCTAAGTAGAGAAGCTTCAAAGTGATGTGGGATTAAGGGAAAGTATCATATGACAAGGTCGTCTCCTACTGTTGTCTTGGATCTGTAATTTCCTAGTTGTAACTTTGAACTCAACAGTTACTTTCACACTGAGTAAATGTACCTTCACATTCTTAATGATGTAATAATAGGCTGGCAGGGTCTATGGTTCTCAGGGGTACTGAGTTTTTAAGAGTAGGGAAAAGAGAAGGTAAACTGACAGTACTGCAGGCTCGCTCATCTAACAAGGCCCTTCTGAAAGAGGGAGCATATATGGGGGGACAGATGTATAAAGAATGGAGACAAGACAGATTCCTTTTCAAGTCTCAACTTACTGAATGTGCAAACAACACATATAAAGCAAAGGGTACAAGCAAAATTGTGTTCACAGTAGCAACACATCTGTGCCACCTGCCAAGGCATTCAAAAATTCACTCAAGGCTACACCACGTTTGCTCTCTGGTTCCCAAGGATGATGGGATCTTGCTATCTAGTTCTCAGGCTCAGAACAGCCTGCTTGCAGAGACCTCCAAGGACTGTCTCTGAGACATGGAACTTAGGTATGACCTGCATCTGCTATGGTCATGAGGAAGATTCCTTCAGTTCCCTCTCTTTTGTTTTATGGAGTCTCTGTCTTAGGTTGGCAAAATGTTCAGTTTTCCTTACTTGTCATCAAGTTCTATGATGCGATTTTTAAAAGCCTATGTCTGAGGTTGTAAAAACCAAAATTTTACTCTTACCCATCATTACCTTACTTCCAGGCATATATTTTATTTAATGATTAACAATGATCTGAGTATAAACCTGCATAACCCTAGGCTAACAAGGAACTGTAGTCCTTTTTTTTTTTTTTTCCCTGTAAAAGAGCATAAGCAAACAGTTTGCATTGAGGAATCTCTAGCTTTTTTAAATGAAGAACAACATTTTATAATTTTTTTTATACATGATATAATAACTGCAGTTTCTGTTTAATTGGCTTAAACATCATGCTTGGCTTTACTGTATAAAATTAATAAAATAAACACTCGGGATTTTTATTTGCCCCAAGGTGTTGAGAAACTGTTTTAAGTTCCTTGTTAGACTGCCCAAGGTTTACTATTTTAAAATACCTGATAAATTTTAAAATGTTTCATAGAATTTAACTCCCATGGTCCAGGACCAAACTTAGAAGTTTTGATTCAAATTGTTGCATGTCTAAAAATAACCATGTCTACAGATAAACATACACACACACACACACACACACACACACACACACACACACACACACACAGAGCTACATAAGGAACATAGAAATGCAACATTGTCACCTTGGAGTAACCGGAATACTCAAACACCAGGACTTGACAAGCCCCTACCAGACACAAGTCCCACAAATTCCAGAAGGAGTGGATTCCTTATTGAACCCCACACACACACATAGATTCCAGAATGAGCAGAGCCCCCATGGCCCTTTCCACAGCTTCCAGATGGAGAGCAGGCTCCAGCAGCACTCTTTTCAAACAGGATATGGTCCCATAGACCCTCTCTCTTGCTCCCAAAAGTAGTAGAACATTTAGCGGCCACTTCTCTAGGAATTGGAGCATCCTCCAGATACTCTCAACCAGACTGGAAACTCTCCCAGATATTGAGAGCAAACTAAAATTAGATACCAAAACAGAAGCCTGCAGACAAAAACAAAAGAAAGGATAAAATTAGACAAAGACAGAAAACAACCACGGTACCTGCTTTTTAATCATTTAAATATTTTTAAACCCCTTTTTTGTAATATTAAAACAAAGCATCCCCTTTAGGAGTGAAATCATAAAGCATATTTATAATTTTAAATGTCAAAATCAGACTTTAAAATTTACTAGTGCAAACAATCTTATATTATTATTATTATTTATTATTATTATTATGTAGTTTAATTTCTTTAATTCCCTTAATAACTGAACTTGTTCACTTTCTAACTATACTTTCTCTCTGAAGAAAGTAATATCCTCCTGCAGTGGTACCATATCTCCTACACATGTGGCAGGAAAAGCCGCCCTGTCTTCCTCCCTGTGATAGGCAGTCATCATGAAGCACGTTTTTTCTTTGGCATCTGGAACTCCGAAAACCAGCCTTTCTCCTGTTGCCCCTCATTTTCATAGTGCCTTGTTCGGGTGCCAACTGACTCATCCTTCAGGCTAGTCTAAAGGGTTCCACCTGAAAGGAGTGTAAATAGAGCGGGGAGGGGGCACAGAGACATGGAGAATGTAGACAAGACAGATTCACTTTACTGAATGGGCAAACAGCACTTATAAAGCAAGGGGTACAAGCAAAAATTTTTTCACATTAGCAACACATCTGAGCCACCTGACAAGACATCCAGGAATTCACTCAAGGTTACACAAAGTTTGCTGTCTGGTTCCCAAAGTTACAGTAAGCTTACTATGTACTTTTCAGACTCAGAATACCTCACTTGCAGAGAACACCAAGGATAGTCTGAGACATAGAACTTATAAGAGCAGCATGTGATAAGGCCAGGATGCAGAATTCCAATTACCAGACTCCTTCAGAATCCAGACAATTCTTGGGACCTGTTTGGCTGAAAGAGAGAAAACCAGTGATTGTAAAAGAAGAAATGAGGGGCAATAAACTATTTAACAGCTTGTTCTGTTCCCCACTAGTGTTGCCAAACCTCTATGAGCTGGGTTGCCTTGACTGACCGGCTGGATGGACATCTATGACCTACTGTGTCATCAGTGAGGAACCATCCTGGTCTTGTGTTTACATTAAAAATGGGCCTTCAGGACAGTGAAATCTGTCCCTGTTTTATGCCTTGGAAAGAAAAGCAGTTGTGTTTCCTGGTTGTGTTCCTCCAGTCAAACCTTCTAAATGTAATGTTAGTGCTAGGACTCCTTGTTCACTGATGCCACCTGAGCTCATAGGGTCTGAGGTAGCTGGGAAAAGACTAGTTCATTGCAAGGATTCTCTGCTCCATAATGAGTTCCTGGAAAGCATGCCTTACAAAATCAAACTCTGCCCTCTTTTAGCAGAATCTTTTCTTCATGTTAAAAGTAATTGTATTGGGCAAAAAAGCAAGTATCATTACCACAACTACTTGGCTCTATCTGGCTAATAATGAATAAAAATGGGGGATATAGACAAACAGGTGTGGGCTTATAGGAAATATTATGAGAAGCCTTAACCCCTCGTTGGAACATCCTGCGTCAGTTCTAGAACTAGCAGTGGTGGTGTCCGAGGTCTGAGTAGGTTCAGGAGACCATTGTCCCCAGGGGCGAGACGTGCTCCATGCCAATTGACTAACTCCATGTTTTCCTCCACTTTTGAAAGTCATTTAAGGTTCTTAAATTATTTTTTCCCTTTTTTTTAAATTTTCATCAATTACACTTTATTCATTCTGCATCCCCCCATAAGCCCCTTCCTCCACAAACAAAAAGGGGGAACTGTAGAGAGCTGCGGAATGCTATGCCTTAAAGGTGGAGCTGGTTTCTGCCTTCCACCTTCCCGATGGTGAGTGCTCTCTGTCACGAACAATTCCACATTTGGCTAAGGCTGAGGATCTGGCTTGCTTCCATGTATGTAGACCTATCTGCATTGCCCACGTGGCACGCATGGGTTGGCTACCCAGAGGCTATTTAAGCTGTGGGCTGGCTTTCCCCAGGGTCCGAGGATTGTTCAAGGTTCCTGAATAAACTGCATTGAAAAAAAAAAAAAAAAAGGAGGGGAGGAGGGAGGAGTTTATGGGGGGATACAAAGTGAATAAAGTGTAATTAATAAAAGTTAAAAAAAAGCAAAGAATCAGTCAGTATATTCATAATGCATTTTTTCATTTTTTCCTAGAAAAAAATGCACATCTCTTTAATAAAATTATAATATTTAGCAAAATAAAAAAAGTAATTGTAAAAGTTGTAAACATATTATTTTATTGGTTATGTGGGAATTTCGTATAATATAATACACTTCTTTTCCATTGCTCTCAGGTTCAAATTCCTAGCCATGTACCACTCTAAATCTTTTTTTTTCTTTAAAATACATCAATTGAAGTATGTGTTGTTCATCTACTCATTGGCACATGATCAGAGTCTCAGTCCTACCCACCATCCTTCTTCTACCCCTAAGCCCTTTCTCTATTTCCCTGATAGCAGAGGTCCTCCTTCCCATTCTCTCTGACCATAGCTTTTCAGGTCTCATCAAGGCTGGCTGAATCATCTTCATCTGTAGCCTAATTCTCAGGGCATTGTGTCCTCAATTTCTTCTAGTCAGGACACTCTTCCTGCCCCCTCTCCTGTAGGCTTCCTAGATCTCTGAGGTGAGGGAGAATTCCTTTGGTAAATCAAGGTTATAGCTGGGTGGTTTAAGTTCTAACTCTGCATATTATAATACTGTGGGTCTCTGTATGCATTCCCATTTAATGCACAAGGAATCATCTCTGGATACAAGGAAATGGTACTGATCTACCACGTGAGGGCAGAGAACAACATATTTTACTAACAACAGCTTGGGTTGCTTGGAAATTTCTGTAGGATACCCTGGCCAAACAACTCAATTAAGTGACACCCAATACCCCTAGTGGAAGCCTGATTTGTTCCCAATAGATAGCCTTTTAGAACTTTTCCCCATATTCTTAGGAGAACTCCTAATAAGTGAATACAAACCATATTTGTGTTTTTACATTTTAGTAACTTCACATGAGATTTTATTTCCTAGTTAAAACCATTTGCCTGGAAATATCATAATGTCATTTCCTTAGATGAATCATACTCTTTTATGGAATTATTCCACATTTTCCCTAAAGGAGCTTCTCAGTCCTGTTCTTTAGTCCGTGTTAGTTGTTGGGACTTTAATCATTGTAGTGAATGCCAATCAATCAGGGTAACTATGTTCTTTTAGCCCTGGAATTCCCTCAATATTCATCCATTTCTTGGTGACTTGAATTGCAAATCCTCTTGAAGCTCATCTATTTACATGTTTAAACCCCAGTAAGAAAATATCTGGGAAGGGTTAGGAGGTATGGCCTTGTTTGATAATATAATTTCTTTTGTTTCCCTAATTTCTTTTTCAGCCATTTTGTTTTCTGTATACTCTTTTTTGTTTGTTTGTTTTTTAGATAATTTTGTATCCAGTCACTTTGCCAAAGGTGTTTATCATCTGTAGAAGTTCCCATTTAGAATTTTGTGGGTCACTGAAATATACTATTATATCATCTGCAAATAGTGATAGTTTGAATTCTTCCTTTCTGATTTGTATCCACTTGATCTCCTTCAATTGTCTTATTTCTCTAGCAAGGACTTCCAGAACTATGTTGAAGAGATATGGAGAGAGTGGAGATCCTTGCCTTGTCCCAGATTTCAGTGGGATTGCTTTTAAGTTTCTCTAACTTTATTTTGATGATGGCTATAGGTTTGTTGTATATTGCCTTTAGTATATTTAGATATGTGACTTTTATCACTGATCTTAGAGTTTTGTCAAATCCTTTTCCGCATCTAAGGAGATTATCATGTTTGTTTTTTTTTTTTAAGAAAAGTTTGTTAATATGGTGTCAGACATTGATGGATTTCTGTAAATTGAACTATCCATGCATACCTTGGATGAAACCTACTTGGTCATAGTGAATTATATACTTGATGTGTTCTTGTATTCAATAAAAGATATAAAGCAGCTTGGTGTGATCATAACAAAGTTAAACAGCTGTATGAAAAAAATTTCAAGTCTCTGAAAAAAGAATTAGAAGAAGATATCAGAAGATTAAAAATTCTTCCCTTGTCATGGCTCAGAAGGACTTTCATTGTAAAAATTGTCATCTCACCAAAAGCAATTTTCAGATTCAATACCATTCCCATCAAATTACCATCACCATTCTTTACAGAGCTTGAAAGAAAAAATATCAAATTCATAGGGAAAAATAGGAAACCCAGAATTGCTAAAACAATGCTCTACAATGATAGGTCTTCTGGAGGTATCTCCATCCCTAATCTCACGTGTATTATAGAGCAAAAAAATGAAAATTGCATGGTACTGGTATACAAACAGAATAATGGATCAATGGAACCAACTAGAAGATCCAGAAATAAACCCACACACTTCTGCACACTTGGTTTTTGACAAAGATACCAAAACCATACAAGATAGCATCTTCAACAAATGGTGCTGGTCTAACTGGATGTCACATGTAAAAAATATGCAAATAATCCATACTTATCACCCTGCGCAAAACTGAAGTCCAAATGGATAAAAGTCCTCAACATAAAACCAAACACATTAAAGATATTAGACGCAAAAGTGGGGAAGAGCCTTAAACTCATTGGCATGAAAGACAACTTCCTGAACAGAATAACAGCAGCACAGGCCCTAAGAGCATCAATAAATAACTGGAACTTCAGAGGCCCTCTGTAGCAGGAGAGGGCCTCTGAAAGCCAGAACAAGAAAAGAGGAAACAAAATAGGAACCTACCACACAGGACCTCTGAAAGCCTCTGCCCTGCAGACTATCACAGCAGATTCTGAGCCTGATGGCCAACTGTCCGGCAGAGTGAATGGAATTTTATGTAAGAAGTGGGAAATAGTAAGAGTTGGAGAGGACAGGATCTCCACAAGGAGAACAACAAAACAAGAACATTTGAACACAGGGAACTTCCCAAAGACTCATACTCCAACCAAGGACTATTCATGGAGATAACCTAAAACCCCTACACAGATGTAGCCCAGGGCAGTTCAGAGTCCAATTGGGTTACATAGTAATGGGAAGAGGGACTGCCTCTGACATAATCTGATTGGCCTGCTCTTTGATCACTTGCCCCTGAGGGGGGAACAGCCTTACCAGGCCACAGTAGAGGACAATGCAGCCACCT